>NW_023270855.1:4411257-4803368 GCF_011800145.1 Mirounga leonina
GTAGATGGGTGGGTGGATGGCTGGATGGATGTGTGGGTGGATGGATGGATAGATGGATGAGTGGATGGGTGGATGATTCTCAAGAGGGAAAATTAAAGTCTCCTAGCCTCTGACCTTAGACAGGAGGCCTGGAACAGTCTGCTTCCATGCCCACAACACCATGTGTTCTCTCTTCCCCTTCTTATTCCTCCAGGAGAGCCACCTACCCAGCTCCGTTTCTCGTTTAGAAGTTATTGTTTCTGCTTCCCTCTGTCTCTTGCCTCTCAAAGCTAGTTCTGTGATCCATTCCTTCAAGGACATCTCTTGACTGAGGAATGAGCACTGATGGGCGACCTTGGTTCCTTTCTAGGGGGCAGGTTCACACTTCAAAGGGGATAGTCTTGAGACGACTGAATCTGAGGACTTAGTGTATGGCCTGGCAGCATCCAGGATTGGGGCTCAGCCTGGGGCTGGGCTTAGAGCTCAGTGTGTAACCAGGGGAAGGGCTCATCTTAGAGCCAGGACAATGGGTCATCCAAGGATGAAGTTAGTGCTCAGTCTATGACCAGGAGTAGGGCTCAGTCTTTGACCAGAGTTGGGGCTCGGTTAGGAGCTGGTATTAGAGGTCATCCAGGGATCAGGATCAGAGCTGAAGATTCAGTCTATAACTTGCGTTAGGCTTCAGGTGGGTTGATGTTTGGGATCAGACAAGGACGAAGATCAGGTTCGAGTATACAGTCATGGTCAGGGCTTAGTTCATTCCATGAACCACAATTAAGAATTAGTCTAAAGTTAGCATTAGAGCTCTGTGTAAGACCAAGATCAGGCCTAATTCTATGGCCAGAACTAGGGCTCAGTCTGTGACCTGAAACCCAGGTCTGTCTATGACCAAAGTCAAGGCCCAGGTTATGATCAGGAATAGGGCTTAGCTTGGAACTAAGGTCAGGGCACAGTCTATTTTTAGGGTCAGGGCCCAGGCTATGACTAGGGTCAGACTTCAGTCTGTGACCAGGATCAATGGCAAATCTATGAACGGAAATAGGCCTTATTTGAGGGACAAATTCAGGCTTTAGGCTATCACTAGGATTGGGGTTCAGTGTGGAACCAGGGCCAGAGTCAGAGCTCAATCTGTGACCAGGGTCAGGGCCCAAGTTATTATCATCAGGATCAGGGCTCAGTTTATATCTGAGGCTATGTTTATAACCAGGCTATGATAGGGGTGACGAGTCTGTCTGAGACTCCGATTAGGACTCAGCCTACATCTGTGTTTAGAAGCTCCTCGATGGATTTCTAAGGACATCAAAGAGTGAATGCAGCTTCCAAAACAACTTAGCTCTCTCCCAAAATGTGGACCCCTGAATGTTTCTGGAGCCAACTGAATGTTTCTTCTATTCCTTAGAAGCCTAGTTTCTTTCTAGCGGTCACCGTCCTGGTACTCCCCACGCCACCGGGGGAGCTGCCTCAGTGCCTCCACCCACACCCTGTCTCCCCCACCCCTGCCAGGGAGACTCCTGGCTCCAGGGTTATTAAGGGAGGAATCTGTGGGAAGAAGAGGGTAAACAAAATCCGTCACGCGGGGCTGGGGCAGGCGCCCGTTCCTCCTGTGGCTCCACCAGCTGACTCCGAGGGAAACCAGCAGCTCTGCACCAGTGGTGTTGACGGGAGACTTAATGAAATCCAGAGGGAGGGGCCCTGGCAGGGCCCACCTGGAAGGAGGCCCGAGATGGTAATTAAATTAATTCTGGTATATGTCCCAACAAGCGCAGAAGTAAGAGCCGGGGGCGCCTGGGTGGCTCAGTCGTTAAGCATCTGCCTTCGGCTCAGGTCATGATCCCAGGGTCCTGGGATCGAGCCCCACATCGGGCTCCCTGCTCGGCAGGAAGCCTGCTTCTCGCTCTCCCACTCCCCCTGCTTGTGTTCCTGCTCTTGCTATCTCTCTCTCTGTCAAATAAATTAATAAAATCTAAAAAAAAAAAAAAAAGAAGAAGAGCCGGGGCCAGGGTCCATTCGCCCAAGGCTCCAGGAGTTTGTCATAATTACAGGGAAAAATAAATTTCAGAACTTACGGAACCCCACTGCTTGGACCCCAAGGGTGAGGCCCAAATTGTTTTTCTTTTCCAGGAAATGCACATACTGCAAACCTGCACCTGCACACCGGGGTCACCTTTGTGGGTCATAGGACATGAAAGAGCACAGAGCAAGAACTTAGTTCTTGTCCCCATTTCTCGGATGAGGAAAAATGAGGCTCAGGGAGCAAAAGCATCTTTTCAGAGTTATGTGATCAGGATCTAGGACTACCATCAAGCCCCAGAACCCAGTTATGCCGCCCCAAAACCTCTCTCTCTCCACTGTGGAACTGTGGGCAGCCAGGGGAGGGGGAGATTCATTCTACCTGAGATTGAGGAGGGGAAGGATCCTTTAAGGTTGAGTTGGGGCTGGCCAGGCAGAGAAGGGGAACAGCATACCAGGCAGAGGAAACAGCACATACAAAGGCAAGGTGGCTGGAAAGAGCACGGCATGATGGGAGGAAGGGGTCATATCAGGCTGAGTGCTGGCTCAAGGGCAGGGCTGGAGGAAGAAGCTGAGGTGGGGTGGCAAAGAGCCACACACACAGCCACAGTTCTCTTATTTAATCTCACCATGGCCCCACGAGCTACATGCTTTCATTGTGCCCATCTGACAGATGAGTAAACTGAGGCTCAAGCGATTTGAGACATCTGTCCAAAGCAACACAGCCAGAAAGTGGTGTAGCTGGGATTCAAACCCATATCTGTTGGGCCCAAAACTGCTTCCTTAAACACATTTATTTCCTCCTTTCCAGCACTCCCCTCTCCCAGCACTTTCCCAGCTTCCCAGTTCAGCTCAGCCTGGGTGCCAAGGCACGAAGATGCCCCTGGCCCTGGTGGAAAACCATCAGGATCTCCAGGAAAAGAGGAGGAGCAATGGGACCACTAGCCCAGGAGCAGGGCAGTAGCAGGGAGCTGGTTGCTGACCCCAAGCCTCTGCAGGGCCGTCTGCAGCATGAAGAAGCAGAGGAGTCTGGGGACCCTAGACCCATGGCGGCAGGGGAGGGGGGAGTTCCCGAGAAGCCAGGTCTAGCTCAACTATGAGCTTCTCGGCCAGAAAGCCTGCATCCCACCCAGGAGGATGGGCACAGACAGGGAAGCAGGAGAAGACATTTCTGGGTTGTCCCCCTGGATCTGCACATCAAGTTCTCAGGAACCCCCACTGCTCCTGGAAAAAGCCCTCCCTGCTGGTCGGCAATTGAGGGATGTCCTCCAATGAAGCTCTTGGAAGAGGCAAGGCCTGCCCGAGGGATTTATTTGCTTTCAGAGGGTTACCCTCTTCAGCTGTTTCCAACACCTTAAAAACAGCACCTGAATAGAACCCGGAAAAAAAGTCCTTAGCTTGTGGAGACCTCTCTGTGGGGTTCGGTCTCCTCTCTGAGTCGGAGGCACTCGATAGCACAGAGAAGGGCAGCGACTAGCCGGGCATCACACAGCACGGTCCAGGTGGGCCTCCTGGAGAAGGGATGTGCCCAGGCTCAACTCCCCAGGCCCTCTCATTTGGGTCAGAGGGTCCTTGACGTCGCCCTTGATCAGGAATGAGAGTGTTTGTTTTCAGCTGAATATTTCCCCAACCGCAGACGAGACGGGGCTGCACATTCCAGATTCCTGGCAGCTTGGGAAACTGTACTGTGGGTCCTGCCTGGTCACTTCTCCTCTTCCCGGTGGCCTCATGGCTACCCCCAGGGCCCTGGGGTCTGGCTGCCAGCTCGGATGAGAACCCTACTTGTGGCAAAATGTGCTGGCAATATCCTATTGCCTCTCCTTTCTCTGTCCTTCCAGATTCCTCTATTCCCTCCCCTCAGAGCTCATCTCCATAGACACTAACTTGGGTCATTGGAGTTTCACCAGACACAGTGAGGATAAGCATCCCAGGCAGGGGAACAGTATGTGCTGCAGTCCAGAGGCAGGACAAGAGTGCAGCCTCCTTGGAGAAGGCACGTGAGCTCTGTGGCTAAAGCATGAGGCTCCTGGCCAGCAAGGGGTGGGTGATGAGACCAGGCAGGCATGGGCTGGCTTGCTGAGGGCCCAGAGCACTAAGGACCTGTGTTTTATCTTACAGCTTCAGGGAGCCATAGAAGTTAAGCAGGGAGTGCCAAGGTCAGAAATGTATCCGAGAAAGCACCCTTGGGCGGGGGTCTGTGGGGGTGGATTGCACGGGTGGGAGCAGCAGCCAGGAGATCAGGGAGGAAAGTAGAGTGAGGGCCCAGCCCAAGCCAGGTGCAGGCCCCTTCAGAAGATGAAATCGGCAACATCATGTCATCAGCTGGTTGTGGGACTGACAGACACATACGTTAAGGCCCCAGCTTTATAGAAGAGAACACAGAGACTTAGAAAAAAGTGACTTGCCAAGGTCACTTGTCCAGGGAGTGATGGAGCACTGTGGACTCCAAGTCCAGCACCGTTTCTCTCTCCCACAGCCTCCTTTGCCGCCTGTGCCTGGGATTTCAGAGGTGATTCACACCTCCAGGGGCACATCTGCACCCCCATTCCCTCCCAAGGCCCTCACTCCTACCAGCCCTGTAGTGAGCCCCACTCTCCTGCATGGTTTGTTTCTCCCCCTCCACTTCTTGGTGGGGTCCATTTGGGGAAGTTCAGGAGTCAACCTGCTTGCTTTCATCCAACTTAAATCGACCCCTCCCTCTCCAGCCCCCTGTCCTAGTTTAGGCCCCCATCATTGCTCACCTGAACAACAGGGCAACTTTCTCCCCAAGCAATGCATCACATTGACTCCCATGCACTCTACCACCTTAGTGACACCAAACTGTCGCCCAATAGAGTACACACTTTCACATGGCCATGACTTTGCACTTGCCATTCTTGCTCCCTAAGTCACTTTTCCCGGTGAACTCCTATTCATCCCTTGATACCCAGCTGAAAACCACCTCCTCAGAGCTGTCCTCTCAGACTGCTACAGACAGAATCAGTCTCTCTCTTCTCCAAATCCTAGGGAGGTTGCTTGTTTGTCTGGCCCACCACCAGGAAAGGCCTTAGGGACCTGTCTCACCTCTGCCTCCTTAGCAACCAGAACAAGGCCAGGTACACAGTAGGTACTCAATAACTGCCTACTGCAGCTGATTAGAGAGAGATGAATGAAGGCACAAGTGAGTGGATGAAGGAATGACTCAGTGCTCCCACCCCAGAAGCACAGATGGTCAAAGACAGGTTTTGAAGCCAGATCCCAGCTCTGCCTTTGGCCCCCATGAGCCTCAGTTTCCCCTCCCGTAGAGTGCTGGCAATCATCTTCACTGTGCAGCCTGAAGAACACACACCAGCTGGCCGAGAAGCCAGCCAGCCTATTTGCCTCCGCCACTTACCAGCCGTGTGAGTTTGGACAAATTATTTGACTGCTCGGTTTCCCCCATCTGTAAAATGGAGAATAACAGTGCTGACCTCCGAGGGTTATCTGAAGGATCAAAAGAGGAAATGCACGTAACATGCTTACAACAGAACGTGGCAAGTGGTGAGAGCAGACACACGCTTGTTTCATAAACCTGTCCGCGAAGCACCTGACCCATGCTGTGGGCTTGAACCAGGTGAGCGCGCTGGCTCTCTCACCTCCCCTACCTCTCCCCTGCAGCGCAGGGGCAGAGGGGCTTCTCATTGGTCGTCACAGCCGCAGCCCCAGCCTGCAGAAACGTCAGTGAGCCAAACGTGGTGGGATCGGCCGTTTCTCCAAACAGAAGTCGCACACGGACTCCTTTTGAATCCCAAATCAGAGTGCTCCCTTCCACACTCTGCAAGGCTGAGATTGCTGTGAGCATGAGTGTTTCCGTTGTGTTTTGGGGTTTTTTGAGCTCTAAGTACCAGATGATTTGCTCAAATTATGATTTAATCCCTTTAGTCTGTGACAAGAGTATCCTTCCCAGTGGGAGGAGGAGATCGAGGCTCAGAGAGGTTACCCAACTAGCCCAAGTTCACCCAGCATGGAAGCAGAGGCAGGAGTTGAACCTGCAGGTATCTGAATCCAAAGGCAGTGTTCTCGATACTGGTTCTCAGCACTGGCTGTACATTGGTATCAGCTGGGGAGCTTTGAAAATGCTGGCCCTGGGGTGCGGCCTGGGCATCAGGTTTTACAAAGCTCCCCAGGAGATCCACCAGGTAGCCAGGTTGGCAGGAGAGGTCCAGGGAACAGAGGAGCATGGCCAGGGGAAAGACATCCAATAGAAGATATACAATCCATGGGGTGTCTGGGGGGCTCAGTCGGTTAAGCGTCTGCCTTCTGCTCAGGTCATGATCCCGGGGTCCTGGGATCGAGCCCCATGTCAGGCTCCCTGCTCAGTGGGGAGCCTGCTTCTCCCTCTACTGCTCCCCCTGCTTGTGCTCTTTCTCTGTGTGTCAAATAAACAAAATACAATCTTTAAAAAAAAAGAAAAAGAAAAAGAAGAAGATATACAATCCATGCGGCTCTAAACCCTCCCCAGCAAACATGGGGTGACCACCTGTGCCTTGGTGAGCCAGCTTGACCCAGCCTCCCAGTGACAATTTTTTTTTTAAAGATTTTATTTATTTATTTGAGAGAGAATGAGAGAGAGAGAGCACATGAGAGGGGGGAGGATCAGAGGGAGAAGCAGACCCCCTGCTGAGCAAGGAGCCCGATATGGGACTCGATCCTGGGACTCCAGGATCATGACCTGAGCCGAAGGCAGTTGCTTAACCAACTGAGCCACCCAGGCGCCCCTCCCAGTGACAATTTAATCGTAAAGACCAGACCCCAGCCAGACACAGGTCTAGAACTTCCGGAAACCTGCAACTCTGCAAAGAGTCAGCAAGAAGGCAGCCTGTCTTGGGGTGGAATTTCTTGCAGGAGCCCCTCCTGACCCCCGACCGTCACCTGGGCTAGAGGCTCAGTGTGTCCCCTGATCTGGCCTGGGCACCTGCCCCTTCTCATGGTTCAGCTCAGGCATGGCTTTCTGACCTTTTATTTCCTTTATTAGCATGGGATCATTGCTTCAGACGAAATCTCAGGATGGTTTCTCCAGGCTTTGACTCAGGCCCATTCATTTTGACATTCCAATGAAATGTCTCTAAGCCAGCCAGCATCCTCCCTCCAAAAGCTCCTCTGACATCCACAAACGCTAGTCCTGGTGGCTCATCCACCTTCCCTGAGGCTGGCAGATTCCACAGCCTCTCAAAGGATTTAGGTTCTAATCCCGGATCTGCCACTTTTGAACTGAGTGGCCTTGGGCTGGTCACTTAACTTCTCTGAATCTGTTTCATCATCTGTAAAATGGGCACTTACCTCATACTCATACAAAGATGACTGGGATTAAATGAGATAATAATGTCATTATGGCATGCAGCAGGCACTCGATAAGGACAACTGTTATTAGCCTGATTGTAATAAGAGAAGGAGAGCAAACCCCGAGTCCCACAGCCTCCACTACGGGCCTAGGGATTCATATCCCATGTGGCCCACAGCTCTGTGTCTGTGTCATTGTCCTGCTGGTGGAGATGGATCCCTGGTGGCCATCCTCTGGGTCAGCGGCTGGCACCCCTACGGATACACTGCCCACCTCCCCTCTGCACTGGCTGTAATAATGAATAGAATGAACCTGAGCCCTGAGCAACCCACCGGGTGCCCCCAGCCCTCACACCACCTCTATGGCTCTCTTGTTCGGTTCCCCCACTGCCACCACCCTAGTCCAGGCCCCCATTGGTTATCATGTTCTCACTCCCACCCTGCCTCAGGCTCAGGCCCACAAGTGGTTTCTCTACCCAGCTGAAGCCACATAAATCATTTTAAAACCCTGCGATCATCTGGCTACAATCTTCCATGGCTCCCCAGTCCTTCCATCTCAGCCAGTGACCTGGCAGATTTTTGTGACCTGACCTCTCCATTGCCCCTGGCCTCCACTGTGTGGTTCCACCCACCCCACACCTCTTCAAGCTGCCCAGATGTGCCAAGCCTTCTCTTGCCCCGGAGCCTTTGCACATGCTGTTCCCTTTGTCTCCTGGAATCCCCTTTCCCTCTCTCCTCCGCTGACCGACTCCTGTTCATCCTTCAGCTCAGGGGGCTGGGGCCTCGAATCTTTTCTATATGGGCCTCCACAGATTGCTTGGGCTTCCTCACCGCATGGTGGCTGAATTCCAAGAGTGAGTATCCCCAAAGAACCAGATAGAGGATATATTTCCTTTATGGCCTTGCACTAGAAGTCACACAGCATCATTCTGTCTTTGCCACAGGCCCACCCAGACTCAAGGAGAAAATACGTGGACCTCACCTGTCAAAGTGAGGAGGGTCAAAGTCCCATCATAAGAAGAGCCTGTGCAATGGGTGCTGGGTGCGGCCGTTCTTGGAAAACACAAAACGGCACGGGGCGGGGGGGTGTTGGGGGGAGGTAAATGTCACAACTCCATAATAAGCACAGCGACTGGGGATACTCCGTGCAGGGACAAAGGTCTGGGACCCTCACTATCTTACAACTAGCACCTTGGTGGATGATGTGGCCTGGCTCTGTTGGGAAAGCTCAGCTGTTAGTCCGGTCTGCAAAATGCAGGAAGCGTGGGGGAAGATTTGCAACGTAGCAGGTTCTGAATCGTAAAGCGCTAAACGTTAGTGATCTTAAAAACTCCCCTGTGGTGCTGACAACGTGACTTGGGCCACAAGTGACTTCAAAGAGGTTTGGGGCAGGAAAGACAGGAAATTTTGCAGCTACGCCTGGCCAGCTAAGGATCTTGTCCTCCAGAGGTTATCAGGAGAAAAGCATCCGCCTGGCATCTACCTTTCCGAACACAGAAGGGGTCTGTGTTCTGGGTCGAGGCTCCAGTGGGACTGGGTGTGCACACATTCCATGCAGAGCTTCCAGAAGAGAATTACAGGCTGGGGGGTAGGGCGCTGGCATGGGCAGAACCAGCCCAGATGTCCTCTCTTCTTGCCCACCCTGGGCCTCGCCTCCTCTTTCCTCTTCCCAATTGAGCCCAAAGCATTCAGATTTCCAGATTGTGAGGAATCCTTCAGGACCCCATGATTTGGTCCCTGACACTGATTATGGCTGTGTTCTCTGGAGACCCCCACTTACCCTCAGGCTTTGGTTGCACCATGTGTGTCTCCTGGGCCTCCAGCAATGACATCTGCTCTGTCTCCTTGCCCAGGAAAGGCAAAGCTGTGTTACCTGGTGCATGTCCCCTCATCTCTCGGAGCCACTCCTAATAGCAACCCCTGAGCCGCTAGTCTTACAGGGCGGTTAGGGACTAACAACACAAAAGTGCTTCATATGGGAACCAGAACGGGCTGTGTGGTTAGCACTGTGTCAATAACACACCCCCGGCCCCGGTGCCAAGACCAGGGCAGGAGCGTGGAAAGGGAAAGGGTTTAGGATCAGAAGTCATGAGCTCTTCTGCTTCCAAGAGTGAGCGAACCTTTCACTGAGCATTTATCCAGCACCCATGGGATGCCGGGCCCCAGGCAGTACTGTGGACACAATGACACACACAATGGATGCGGCCCCTGCACTTGAGGGCTCACAATCGGGACTGTTCCAGAAACAGGGGATGTCTAAACAGACACCTGAAAGATGAAGAAGAATTAGCCAGACAGAGAGTGGGGAGGTATTGTCTTCCTTACAGAGGGAACAGCATGTGCGAGGGCCCTGGGATCAGGGAGCACAGAGATTTCTGGAGCATAGAGCTTGAGCACAGAGGCAGAGCTAGAGGGGGAATAAATAATAAGAAAGACAAATAAAGAGAATACACAGCATGTTAAGAAGTGGTAATTGCTGAAAAGAAAACTAAAGCAGGAAAGGACCTGAGTGTGTTGGGCTGGCGGCAAGCACTGCCATTTTAAATAGGGGAAAGGCTGTACTAGTAAGAGGACATTTGAGTAGAGGCCAAAGAAGTGAGACAGAGGCATGTGTATTAGGCAGAAGAGTATTCCAGCCTGGGGGAAGTAAGTGCAAAGGTCCTGAGGCAGGGGTTCCTATACCTGGGAGGAATAACCAGGAAGCCAGGGCAGTGGGAGCACAGATGAGGGGGAGGGAGTCTCAGGCATGATGGGGCACAGGCTGTAGAGGCTTTGTGGGCCGCTGTGAGGACTTTAGCTTTTCCCCCATGGGAACGGTGGGACTGTTGAGCAGAAGAAGGCAAGAGTTGACTAGGGTTGAACTGGATCCCTCTGGGCCTGCGAGAAGAGGCTGAAGGCAAGAGAGGAAGCAAGAGAAATTCTGGCGGCTGGACCAGGTGGTACCAGTGGGTATGGTAAGAGGGGACTGGGTTCTGGGTATGCTGTGAAAATGAAGTCATTAGAAATCAGAGAGAGAAGACAAGATGGAGAGGAGGAGGGAGGGGAGGGAAGAGGCGAGAGGAGAGAGCGGCAAATCCATGGCCCACATATCTGTCTGTTCTCTCCTGGGTTCCTGAGAGACCTCATTTATTGTGACCTTTTCCCCCTTGATCCCAGATTGATCTTCAGACTCCTCCTCAGCCCAAACCTACAGGCCGTCACTCCCACCAGTTGGAGTCGAGGACCCAGTGAGGTTGGAAGGCAGCCTCAGCTCACACAGGGATGGGAACCATTATTTGTGGGTACCTACCATGTGCCCAGCACTGGCTAGTTGCCTTTTTAAAAATTAATTTTTTATTATTGTTTATTAATTTATATCCAGCTTTATTGAGGTTATAATTGACATATGGTAGTTGCTTTTTCAAATTCTCTCATTTCAATAGCCACAACAGAAACTAAGGGGTTCGCATTAGCATCCCCATTTCATAGATGAGGAAACGGAGGCTCTGGAAGGCCCAGAGACTTGTCCAGAATTCTCCTGTTGGGAAGTTTAGCATCAGAACCTAAACACGGCGGTCATTTATTGCAGTGCCAGCCCCCGGTCCCCACCAGAGACCCCCTTCCCCACCCCGCTCAGGCCTCACTCACCACACCTGGGCCTCCTGGCCCTGCCAGGGCCCTATGTTCCAACAGGCTGATAGAGGCAGGTGTGGGCAAAGCACACCTAGAGGCTGAGAACGCCACCTGCCAACCCTCGGGCCAGGCAGGATGGCATGAAGGGGTGCATGCTCCAGTGTCGGGAGCCAGGCGCTGACTGGGGACCGGCCCAGCCCAGCCCAGGGGCTAAGGGCAGAGCGAGACCAAGGTCCTCAGTTTCTTCTCTCCTCTGATGCACGGACAAGTTCAGGGCCCAGAGTTACTAAGGAAAAAGTAGAGCAGAAAGCATGGCATTATCAGTGCCTGGTGATGGGGCTGGTCCCTGTCACTTGGGCCACACTCCCCCTGCCGGGGCATCTTCCACATAATTAGAGAGTCGATGTGTCTGTCTGTCCCGATGGACCGTGGGGTCTCTAAGAGGCTGTGATGACTTAGGAGGACAAAGAGGCTCATGATCCCATAGGGACTCCAGAGCCTGAACTAGGCTACTGCTCTGTCACTTACCTGCTGTGGGGCCTTGGGCCAGTTACTTTCCCTCTCTGGGCCTCTTTCGATGTAAAAAAGGAAAGTAATAGTATCTACCTGATAAGGATTTTGTGAGTGTGGTGAGTGGCCATACATGTGAAACATTTCGCACATTATTATTATTATTATTGTTATTATTATTACTCGTCCCTGAGTCTTCAAGATTCACATGGATCTGAGCAGGTACCCAGTCAATCTGTGGAGAAACAGTGCTGGCTTGGGGACCCCTTGACGAATGGTGGGTGAAGGAGTGGAGGCCACCTAAGGCTCCCGCCTCAGAAGGAAGGGATCTGTGACATTGTCTGCCTGACGGATGGGACGGTGCTGAGAAATGGGCAGAGAATGAGAAGCCCCAAGGATCTGAATCTAAATCCTGGCTCTGCCGTGTGCTGTCTGGGCAGCCTTTCCTTATCTGCCCAAAGTGGCCAATTCTTGCTGCCTCTCACGCAGGCCCACGTGGAAGGCTGGTCCCCCGAGGTACTGGAGACAGCATGGGTGTGGTACTGAAGGGTCTGTGCTGAGTTTCTGTGTGGCCCCCCTCCCGGTCATGGGCTCTCCCTGAACCCACCCTGCCTCACCGGCTTCCTGCCATCGGGCCAGCTCCACGCTGGCCTGGCCCCCTGTGCTGAGCAAGGGCTAAGAGCCCTGCAGCCGGCTGTGGAACAGGCGGGTTCTAACGAAGTGTCTGCTTGCACATTTCTGCTTGGAGCAGAAATCCGAGCAGGCTGGGTCACCCCTGCCCCTCCCCACCCTGGCTGGGCAACTCCAGCGAGTGACCAACACCTCGGAGCCTCCACTTTGTCACCTGTTTCGTGGGGACGCTCAGCATCATCTCAGAGATTGAAAGAGTTACAGACGCAGAGCCTGGCACGGCTCTAAGGAGAGGGAGCTTTTCCCTTTGCTAATGTCTTCGGTCCCCTGGGGACTCGGAGCAGGGCTGGGTGTCTTGGATGCCTCTCGGCCACTTGGTACCCTGTCCTGTAGCAAACCAGAGGCAGGTCTCTGGCTTTGAACCCTCCCACGAAACAGCAAATAAAATCACAGTCTGTCTTTTATTATAGTTGTTTTTCGGGTACCTTCTGCTTTATAGCAGCCATTTCTCACATGTGACAGAGCTTTTTCTTTTCAAATCTGCTGACCTAAGCAATAATGTCAAATAGCGGCAGGGGTTCAAGCCCGAGGACTGTGGGGTCAGGTGGTCCCGGTTCAAATCCCAGCTCTGCCTCTTCATTGCCACGTGCTCCCAGACAGTTCTCGCCTCTGTCCCCTCGCCTGTACAGCGCGAAGACAGCCCCGGGACCCCCGTCTGGCCTGAGGGCTGTTCTGAGGGTTGATGCGTGCAAAGTGCTTATTAGAGCTGGACCCAGGGCAGTCAGGGTTACCTTCTGCTGGAGAAACCATTTTACTCAGGGATTTGACACAGAGCGAGCTTGTCGGAGAAACCTGGTGACTTGCAGAAATCACGGCTGGGAAACACTGGCCCAGGCCACCCGCTCTGCCTGCTCCAGGAAGGCCTGCTGCTACCTGCCTCCCTCGTAAGCCCCCTGGCAGTGGCGTCGCCTTTAATCTCCAGGCTGGTAAACATGCGATCAGGTTTCCCAGGCTTTGTCTTATTACTTGAAGCAATTCTCAGGCCCTGCGCCCTCCTCCCAACGGTCCTCCCCACCAGCCTGACTCCAAAAGCCCCAGAGTCCCTCTGCCACTGACCCCTGCCTCAGTGTCCTCGTCTGTGAAATGGGCCCACCCATGCAATGGGCACAACACTGTTCTGACCTCGTAAGCGGGGATGAGAAACAGAGCTGCTGTCCTCACCCGCACTGTTGCCGTGCCTTGGCCGCCTCAAACACCGACTGCGGGGCCCCAGATGATTCTACCGTGCCCTGTGCCCTTGGCCGTGCACACTCCCCTCCCAGCCTTTTCCTGAGCTGGGACCCTCACCCAGAAGGCCCTTCCTGTTCTCGGTGCATTCAGCTTCCCCACCACAGTGAACGTCCCACAGTGTGGGGACCGAGGGCACGACCTGCCACCTGGCAGGTGGGCTGGGCAGAGGCCAGTCAGACCTCGGTTACCGACCACTTGGGCCTGGGAAGGGCACCCCGGGTCTGCACCTCCAACACGGGCACGGTAACCGTCGCCTCCTCATGAGGTTATCCTGGTGACTTCATTCGCCACGTGCCTGGCGGACGCTCTGCCTCTCGCGGCTGCATTCACTGGTATCATCATCTGTGTGAGTCCGAGACGCGGAGGCCATCCTGCCTTCTGTGGGCTGGTTTCTGGCACTGTCTTGGCTCTTAGCACATATGGAAAAATTCACCCCATCGCATCCTCTCCGCACACAGCTCCCTTAGCAGGGTGGCCGGAACTTCTCACCCACCCATCTCCACGGCCCCCACCTGTCACCGCGGCTTCCAGACCCCACATCTGACCAGCTCCTCCCCGGCTCCAAGCCTCTCATGGCACTTCACTGTCCTCGCCTCCTCCTGGCCACTCTCCCGCTGCCCCCGCCGGTGCCCGGGCCAGGCCCGGTGACGTCCGATTCCCCAGATATGCCTCGTGCTTTCCCAGCTGGGCCTCCAGCCCAGAGGCCTCTTGGGCCAGCCCTGTCCTGTCACCTGCTGAAATCTTACTCAAACTTCAAGGCCTCGAGCTTGCCACCTTCCTGGACAAAGCTAGGGGCCCCGGGTCAGCCAGGCCTGCCCCTGAATCATGGTTTAAGTCACCTTTCTTCCTAAAGCCTCGGTTTCTCTAGCTGGAGATTAAGAATAACACAATTTATCAAGTGGTTCTGATGCTCCAGGCACCCAGCCAAGCATTTCATCGGCATGATTTCATTTTCTCTTTCCAACTGCACCATGACGTAGGTGACGACTCTCATTTAAGAGCAATGACTCTGTGTCAAGCCCTGTTCCAAGCGTTACATATCTATTCATTCATTCTGCAAAACAATGGCGGAGTCTCTCTCTATTTCACACATGAGGAAATTAAGCCATGGGATGGTGAAGTGACCAGCCCAACGTCACACCCCAACAAATGACAGAGCCGGGCAATCTGGCTCCAGAATAGATGTACTAACCACTTAGTGTTGTGATCTACATATACCCATTTCAAGTAAGGAAACTGAGACCCAGAGAGGGAAAGTGACTGTCCAAGTCCAACAGCTAGGGCATAGCAGAAACGAGTCCGAGGCTGGATCATTCCAAAACCCGCACCCACTGCCCTACTCTGTGCCTGGCACAAGGCCAGCCAGGTACCTAGTAGAGCCTCTGCAGGGAGGATTGAATGGGGCTGCCATGGACTAAGGGAAGATCACTCTCCCTAGGAATCTGTGGGCTCCACTTTGGGACCCCTAAGCCTTTCTGCCTGAGGAGGAAGTGAGTTGTGAACAATAGTAACTCTCCTAACCTACCTGGGGACTCCTTGATGACAGGGGCTTTGCCTCATTCATCCATCCACCTACCCACCCATTCATCCTTCCACCCATCCACACACACCGCACTCATCCAACCATACTCACCCACCCCTCCATCCATTCATACCCCCACCCACTCATCCATGCCTCCATACATCCATCCATCTACCCATCTATCCACCCATCCATCCACCTATCTAACCATCCATCCACCCATCTATCCACCCAGCCATCCACCCATCTGTCCATCCACACATCCATCCACCTAGCCATCACTCTACTTTCCATCCATCTGCCCATCTATCCATGCACTCATCTACTCTCCCTTCCTTCCTTCTCTCCTACCTTCCTTCCCTCCTACCCTCCTTCTTACTTTCCTACCTTCCTTCAATCCTGCATCCATCCATCCACCCCATCCACCTTTCCATCTATCCAGTCAGTCAGCCAGCATATCTTCCCTGCTAGGCTCTGTGCTGGGCTGTGCTGAGAACTTGAGTCAATTGTCCCCAATCCCTAATGTCTAGAACTTACTCCCCAGTAAGGGAGACCAACTTATAATTCGGTGGGATATGATGTGACAAATGCTATGTGACTGAGGCAGCGTGAAGGGCTGTAATAGACCAGAGAAAGTGGAGGACTCCACCTAGGAGTCAAGGAAGGAGGTGCCCTTTGAAGGACATCTGTATAGGTCAGGGATCACCAAAGAAATAGAAACAATAGAAAGTATATATAAAAGAGATTTATTTTAGGGAATTGTCTCTTGTGGTTATGGAAGCTGGCAAGTCCAAAATCTGCAGAGTGGGCCAGCAGGCTGGAGACCCAGGAAGAGCTGACGCTGCAGTTCAAGTCTGAAAACCATCTGCTCGAGGAGGTCAGTTTTTTGTTCTATTCAGGCCTTCAACTGATTAAACGAGACCCACTCACATTTGGAGGACAATTTACTCTACTCGAAGTCCACCTTTTTAAATGTTAATCTCATCCCAAAACCCCCTCATAGAAACATCTAGAATAACGTTTGGCCATATACTGGGGCACTGTGGCCCAGCCAAGTTGACACATAAAATTAACCGTGATGGCACCTTACGTGAGAAGAGGAACAGGGGTTCAGAGCACTCTAGGCAGCGGAAACAATCCTTGCCTCGGTCCAGGGGTAGGACGTGGCTGTGGGACAGTGAGCAGTCCACCAAGGATAGAGAATGTGGACAGGAGAGGGGGGCGGCGGGAGTTGCGAGTAGGTGACTCTGTCCGACACCCAGCAGGGGCATTTGCTGAACTGTCACTTCTCAGACAGATTTGGGGGAAATGGGCTGGTTCACAGCTGACATTGCCCATCCATTCCCCTTCCCCCACTTTGGGGGCCCTGCCAGGCCCAAGCCGGATGTGGTGGGCAGGCAAGAGGGCCTGGCCGGCCAAGGCCGCTTCAGCTGCTGCCTCCAGCTGCCCCTGGGTTAGGGACTTTGTCCCGGCTATCAGGGAGGGGCAAGCCTGGCTGGCTTCCCTTGCGCTCCCCACCCCCTCACTCTGATCCTGCTCACCCCCAGCCCCATGTCTCTGTTTGCCTCCTCTGTTCTCTGCACTTCTCTCTCCAGCTATAGCTGCTTCTTGCCCCTCCGCCCTTTCTGTTTTGTTCTCTATCTCGACCTGTGTGGACGGGCTCTCCGTGTGGGTCTCTCTCTCCCCTCTCATCTCCCAGGTAAATGAGGCGCACATCAATGGCTCTCTGACACCCAGACATCCAAGCATCCCAAACATAGAGAATATCCAGCTGGAAACATCTCAGAAACCACCCTGTCCAACAGCTGGAATCACTGAGGCCTTTGGGTCTTTTTTTTTTTTTTAAGATTTTATTTATTTATTTTATTTGTCAGAGAGAGAGAGAGCACAAGTAGGGGGAGCGGCAGGCAGAGGGAGAAGCAGACTCCCCACTGAGCAGGGAGCCCGATGCGGGGCTCCATCCCAGGATCCCGGGATCATGACCCGAGCCGAAGGCAGACGCTTAACTGACTGAGCCACCCAGGCGTCCTGAGGCCTTTGAGTCTTGCCCAAGATCACTCAGCAGGTAGAAGGGGGTAAGAAGTGCCTTCCACCACCACTGACTCCAAAGCAGGCCATCTGTGGAGCTTCCAGGGTCCAGGACCCTGCTCTCTGCCGCTCCTACAACTGCTAAACCCTCAAAATAGCGGCAGAACCTTGAAGCAGGGGTTAAACCCCAGACTCGCAGGAGAGGCCCGTGGCTGAGGGCCAAGGACACTGCTTGGTGAAAACTACGCTCCTTGGAAGTTTCAGGGCAACTGAATGTTATGGGGCATCCAGGAAGAGGTGGCTGGGGAGGTAGATGCCACACTGTGCGCCTCAGTTTCTCTGTCTCTCTCTCTCTCTCTGCCTCAGTGATGCCTCCAGTCCTCAGAGGCTGAGGCCTGGTTTGGGGATTTCCTCCCTGGCCTGTGCCCTCAGCAGCCCCATGTTTCCTGCTCTTCAGCCTCTCTCCTCACACCAGCAGCTGTGTTCTCCTCTTTGGGCGTCCTTGGGCAAGTCAAGCCCCCTCTGTAAAAATAGAGCTCGTCACCCTCCCGGGCAGGGCTCTGGTGACAAGCAGGTGTCAGGTTCCTGGCGTTCATCTCCTGAGGCCTCACTTTTCTCACCTACCAAATGGGGTAATAGCACCTGCTTCGCAGAGCCCCTGTGAAGCATGAATTCGTTCATATTGTGGAGCACCTGGGAGGGTGCCCGGCACAGGGCAGGCCCCAAGGGCACCTCCCCCTGAGGCTTGCTAGTGTTGTTATTAGCATCACAACAAGCAGCTTCAACCTCTGGTTCCTCTGAGAAGATGCCAGTTATGTCGCGTTCACTCCAGAGAAAGAGCTTAAGAAGTTCTGACCCACCGGTGCTGTGATCTTGCTAGCAATGCCATCCAGAGGGCAAGAGGTCTGGACGTTCGCCCCCATTGCCGGGAGATCCCGGGCAAGTCCATGACTTTCCCTGTGCCTCAGTTTCCCTACATGGGAAACGATTTTACCCCAGAGCCCTTCCAGTTCTGACATGATTCAAATCTGGGAAATTTTGGCAAAAATCTCAGCCCAGCTATTTACATGCGAAATGCCCCCCTGGCAGTGGGGACAGGGAGGAAAGGAGAAGAAGCCTGAGCTCTTGGTGGCGAGGCAGTGGGCCCCCATGCCAGAACCCTTCTGAAGTGGCCTGCCTGCTGGCACTGAGAGACACCAACTGATGGGACTCCTCACCTTTATATTCTTGGTTGGATCAACCTCTCATTGGCCCTCTCCAGGCGCCCAAATCTAACTCTTTTGCAGGTATCCTCCAGGCTCAGCTCAAATGCCTCTTCTTCCAGGAAGTCTTCCAGGCTCCTCACCCAATGGCTATCATCCTTTCTCCTTGTCCCTCCCTCCTTCCTCTCTCTCTGGTTCGCTTGCTGGTTGTTTGGGGGTTTTTTTGTTTTTTTGTTTTTTCTCGTTCCTCAGTCTCTCTCTCTCTCTCTCTCTCTCTCTCTCTCTCTCTCTCTGTTCCCATACCTCTCTGGCTCCCCCTCTTCACTGCTCCCTCAGGCACTTACCAGCCAGACCAAACTCAGCCAGACCAATCCCCCTGGCCCTCTCTTCTCTGGCTTTCAGCATTTGCCTGGAAGTCTTGGGTGTCAGGCCCCCAGCAAAGGGCTAGGACCCACTCACCTCCTCCTCCCAGACCTCAGTGCCAGCTAACCCTGTCCCTCTGTCACCCCATTGAGTCCCACATCAGGGCTTCGACAGGGCACATGGCCTGCCCAGGGGTCACACAGCCTGAGAGTGGCAGCGCCGAGATCAGACCCAGGTCGTCTGACCCAATTTCCAAGCTCCTGAATCAACCTGCCATATCTCCATCTAAGGTGGGGCCCTTGTTCAGCCAGAATCAACTCACAACACAGGTCTTTCCAGAGGCAGTGGGGGACAGGGGAGGCAGAAAAAGATGAAGGCTGGAACAGATAAACCACTGGGGGTAGGGATGGGAGGGACCAGCAGGGCCCTTGGTACTTGGCAACACCCAGATAAGATTTCCCAGCGGGGCCCGCCTGAGCCCTGAGCTGTCTCTGAGGGTGACCTGAATTGGCTCTTCCTGCCGGGTTCACATCTGTGTCAAGCCAGGGCCTCGAGCCTGAGTGAAGACGTGAGGGTGGGCAGGCTCCCCTGGCAGCAGCCGCCCCTGGCAGGATGGGCGGGAACCTGGGCTGGTGCCGAGGGCTGACGGTCTCTGGTGGATAGGCAGGCAGGGTCAGCTGTGGAAACTCTGAGGGAAGCAGCTGCCTCTCCCCCGGGAGGGGGAAGGGGGAGGTAAGAAGGGAAGGGTGGAGGAGATAGGAGGAGGTGGGGGGGTTCCTCGGGCCCTTGTCCTGGGGGTGACGTGCCTGCCTGTCTGGGGGGCATGGCCTGACTGACTGTCCACAGCCACATCCCAAAGCCTGCCCAGCATGGGGAAGGTGTGAGCAGCCAGGAGCTTGGGGCTCCAGGACGCTCACGGGTGGCCCTGGTCGGCTGGCTTCTGTCTGGGCGGTGGGGGGGTGCTCTGCTCAGACCAGGGAGGGAAGACACGGCTTACCTCCCTGCACCCAAGTGAGGTTCCAGGCACCTCACAAAGCCCATTCCACAGAGGTGCAGAGAGGGCAGGGGGCCCAGGGTGGTGTAGCCCACTGCCCGTCTGTGATGAGACCCCATCTGCTACAGCTGCGGCCATGTCCTCGGCTCCATCCGGATTCCTCATTCTTCATCACCGTCGGATCCTCGCTGCCCCTTTAGCACTTGGCTAGGGCAGGTGTGCAGCACGTGTTTCCCGAATGAATGAATGAATGAATGAATCTGAACAAAACCAGAACTAAATCTCAGCTACTCCTGAACCATAGTCAGACCTGCCTCTGAGCAGGTACAACACTTTGGCTTTCCACAGGCTTTCCAGAGAGTACTATACAGCATTGAAACATGAATGAGCAGGAGTTACACGTACCAACTCAGTGAACCTCAGAAACACACTTCGGGGGGAGGAAAGGCAAGTTCCAAGAGGAAGTGTTCAGCGTTGAACTTATCCAAGGTGCAGTTGTGTTAAGATGTAATGTCTCTGCACATCGAGCGTCCCATCTATGCGTTGTCCAGGCGGGTGATCAAGGTAGACAGGACCCGTATGGTGGCCCAGGAGGGGCAGATCTCACTTGAAGGTGTATTTTCACAGACCTTGCTCTGGGGTTGCATCTGCCTTTGAGCAACTGACTTGACCTCACTGAACTCAGTTTCCTCATCTGCAAAATGGGGAACACCTCTATATGAGGTGCTGCGAGGACTCAGGGTGGTAATGTCCACAAAGTGCTCAGCACATGCCTGGTTCACTCAGGGTCTCGTTCAGAGATAAAGGGCCTTGACCATTAGCATGGGGGGCGGAAGAGGGGAGAAGCTGCATGGAGGCTCTGGGGCTCAGGGCCCCTAAGCTGAGGCAGCCCCCCCACTAGCACATTAGCAGTTCGGGGCCTCTGCAGCTCTCCCCATGGCAGGAGGTCAGGCCCGGAGACACTTTGCTTCCCAGCAATCCCTGAAAATCCCTCCCCACGCAACTCACGGGCCCCACTAATCGGTCATATGGTTGAACTTGAGCACAGAGTCTGACCCACACAACTCAGTACCGACCTCCTCCCCGTGTTGTAAAGCCCTAGGCCAGAGGGGGGTCTCCTCCCAGTGGGAAAGACAAGCTAGCTCCTGCAGCCCAGAGCATTCTAGAGAGCCAGGCTGAGGGCCGGTGCACTCGTGTCTGTCTGGACTCTCAGCACCCACTTACAAGGCCTGGGATTAGGTTTGGCTCTGTGACCATGGCCAGTCCTTCCAGCTGTGAGCCTTGATTTTCTCATCTGTCAAATGGGGATATGATGGTGCCCACTGTAATCAGATGACACATGGACATTGCTTGGCTGGGATGGAGGTAACTTTACCGTTAGTATCAATCTCAAGGTCATCTCCAGACCCCATCCCTGACATAGGACCATAGTTTAAAGCACCACAAAGTCTCTTTCATGCACTGCTGAATCCCAGTGGCCAGCACAGGCCATGGCACACAATATAGTGGGTGATCAATTGCTTTGTGTCAAGTAAATGTGGAGGGTTATCTCATGGGCCTGAGCCCCACATCTGACCTGACCCCGGGGTGACACTATCCCCCCCCCATCTTGTTCTCCTGGCCTTCAAAACCAGCTCAAATGCCACCTCCTTCTGGGCATTCCCTGATTGCTTCAGGCCAAGGAGCTTTCTCTTTGCTTCTAGATCCTGTTGCCCTCCATCCCAGTGCTCCTGGCACATCTGGCCATGTATTGGAGGCTCTAGGTGGTATGTGATGCCCTTGCTAAGGAGGCTCCCCCAGGGCTTGGTGACTTTGTTCATCCCTCTGTGGCCCACAGGGCTTTGGAGCTCCCTTTAAAAATCTATTGAATGGATGGAGTTCTTTCCCTGCTTACCTGAAGCCGGGCCTGCTTACTTCACCCCGGCACAGCCGACGAGGTCAGGCGTCCCGTGTGCCAGGATGACAAGCATGTGGCAAGTAACCCACGGGTTGGTGGTTATTCTTCCCTGTTCACTGCCCATGTGCCTCCGAATGGGGTCCAGTGATTCTCTCCCCTGGTAAGCACACCCTTGTGCAGTCCCCCCCACTCATGCCAAAAAGGGCTGATCTGTGTAACCAATAGGATATTGCAGAAATGATGGTGTGTGACTTCCGAGGTTAAGTCATATGGTATTACAGCTTCCGCCCTCCTCGGGGACCACTTCCTCTGGGAGAAGCAGCCTGTGCAGAGAGGAGCCAAGGCCTCCCGCCAACAGCCAGCGCCGACTGGCCAGCCTTGTGAGTGGGCCACCTCGAAAGCCGAGCCTCCGCCCCAGGCAAGCCTTCTGATGACAGCAGTCCCCACGATCCCCTGATGGTGACCTCATGAGAGGCCAGGCTGCCTCTGCAAGCCAGAAGCACCTAGCTAAGCCACTCTGGGATTCCTGAGTCACAGAAAACATGAGATGTAACCAACGTTTATTGTTCTTTGGGGCGATTTGTTACACAGTGATGGATAACTGATACAGACAACCGAAGCCCCCACCACATTCCTTGGGGCAAGCAGAATTTCAGGCAGGAGCTGCCCCTAGGTTGCTGGGGGACAGCCTGCCAGGTGCAGGGGCCTGACCCTCACCCCCAGGGCCCAAGCCTTGAGGAGGAAGAGAGACCTCTCTGACCTAGGCTCCAGGCTGGGAACTTTCTGTTCTTAGGAGGCAGGCGTGACTGTTCTCGACATGGTCACTCTGAGGCAATGTGAACGGTGCTCCCCGAAAGCAGAAGGGCCTTCCTGGTGATTCATGGTGCTCAGGGAGGAGGGCTGAGTGTGTAATTAATCAAAAGCTGCCGCAAGGGCTGCTGAGAAACCAGATCAGACTCTTGTTCTGTTTTTGTTTGTTTTTGTTTTTGTTGCAGCATCAAACCCCAAAAGTCACAGCCTCTCTGAATTCAGGCACACCCAGGTATGACTGGGACATTCTCTCTGCCAGGTCCCAGGCCAGGCACACAGAGGTGAACAAGCCATGGTCTCTGCCTTCTCGAAGCTCAGCACAGGCAACTAACCTTGACTGAGCACCTCTACCCATAGGCACTGAGGCTGGCACGATTCTCCTCAGAACCTACTTCTCGCCACCTCCACCACTCGCCTGGACTGCTTCAGGAGCTCCCTCCCTGGCCGCCCCGATTCTGCCCTTGACCCCCTGCAGCCTGTTCTCCAGATGGAACTCAACATGGTCTTGACAAATGGTAAATCACATCTTGTCACTCCCCCTGCTCAAAACCCTGCACTGACTCTGCCGTAAAAACTGAAACTTACCTTAACAGTGGAAAGATCTGGGGTCACTACCTGACCACTCTGAAATCACGAACAGTGAGACCACCTGACTCTAGGTCAGATGCGTGATTCACAGCCCCACCTGTGAAGTCTTGACTTGGCTTCTCCAAGGTGTTTGAGTTCATATAAAATCAGGGGAGAGGGGCGCCTGGGTGGCTCAGTTGGTTAAGCGACTGCCTTCGGCTCAGGTTATGATCCTGGAGTCCCGGGATCGAGTCCCGCATCGGGCTCCCTGCTCGGCAGGGAGTCTGCTTCTCCCTCTGACCCTCCCCCCTCTCATGTGCTCTCTGTCTCTCTCTGTCTCAAATAAATAAATAAAATCTTAAAAAAAATAAAATAAAATCAGGGGAGAGAGGAACAGGTCAGCCACACCACCAGGAAACCAGCAGCCACCACAGCTGTCCCAGACTCTTCCTGCGAGTCAATGTCTTATTCATTATAGCTAACACACTCCAAACGCCCCTCAACGGGACAGCGGAAAGTGGTTCATCCACAGCAACATGGGGACTCTCTGAGATGTCATGTAAGTGACAGAAGCCTTACCCGAGAGAACAGGCTGTAGGGTTCCATCTAAAGGAAGTTCTAAGACAGCCTGAACCAATCTGTAGTGATAGCAGTTAGAACTGTTCTTGCCTCAGGTGGGGGCAGGGATCCCCTGGAAAGAGCTCGAGGGAGCTCAAGGGAACCTTTGGGGAGGATGGAAATATTCTGTATCTTGATCTGGGTGGCGATTATATATGTGCAAATTCACCAAGCTGTGGACTCAAGACCTGTTGACTGTGTGGGTGATATACCTCCATTTAATAAAGAAATCAAATGAAGAAATTTTTTAAAAAGTCAGCATCAGGGGAGGGGGGCCTGGGTGGCTCAGTAGGTTAAGTGTCTGCCTTTGGCTCAGGTCATGATCCCAGGGTCCTGGGATTGAGCCCCGTGAGCGGGGAGCCTGCTTCTCCCTCTCTTCTGCTCCTCCTCCCCCTGCTCGTGCTCTCTCTCTCTCAAATGAATAAATACAATTTGGGGTGCATGGGTGGCTCAGTCGGTTGGGCGTCTGCCTTCAGCTCAGGTCATGCCGACAAGGTTCTGGGATAGAGCCCCACATCGGGCTCCCTGCTAAGCAGGGAGCCAGCTTCTCCCTCTCCCTCTGCTCCCCCCACCCCCCCACCTATTCTCCCTCTCTCTCTCACTTTCAAATGAATAAATAAAATTTTTAAAAAATAAATAAATAAAATCTTTAAAAAAAAGAAAAGAAGGCAAATATGCCAAAATATTCACAGTGGTTGAACGAGATGGAATATATATGAGTGTTTATTCTATATTCTTTCAATTGTTCTATGTTTTAGGACATTTTTATAATAAAAAGTTGGGGGTACAATGAATAAAATCTAAAGTTCTGTGAGATAAAATCTTGCCATTTGCAACGATGTGGATGGAACTAGAGGGTATTATGCTAAACGAAAGAAGTCAGTCAGAGAAACACAAATATCATATGATTTCACTCATATGTGGAATTTAAGAAACAAAACAGATGAACATAGGGGAAAGGAAGGAAAAATAAAGTAAGATAGAAACAGAAAGGGAAGCAAACCGTAAGAGATTCTCAATTAGAGGGAACAAACTGAGGGTTGCTGGAGGGGAGGTGGGTGTGAGGATGGGGAAACTGGTGGTGATGGGCCTTAAGGAGGGCATGTGATGTAATGAGCACCCGATGTTATATGCAACCGATGAATCACTAAATTCTACCCCTGGAAATAATTATACACTATATAACTAACTAGAACTTAAATAACAAATAAAAAAAGTAAAAATGCAAGACAAAAATATAAAATAAAATAAAGTTCTGTGAGGTTCTATGTCATCCAGACCCTGCCACCCCTGATCTCATCTTCTGCACATTCCCCCTCTCCCTACAAGCACACACACACACACATACACACACACACACCAAGCTCCCTCCTGCCTGGGGTCATTGCCCTGGCTAGTCCCTCTGCCTGGAACACCCTTTCCCTAGACTGCCACACGGCTGTCTCTTGTCACTCAGCTCTCAGCTATGATCCCAGGGGACTCAGGAGAGCAATGTTGTCCCGGGAAACCACAGCACTTTGTGACTTTCCACAATGCCATCCTCAGCATGTCAGTGACACCTTCCCTCAGGGACATGGATGGTGGACAGGATATCCAACACCTGGAGCTGGGAGAACGGGGGCAACAGCTGTCTCCTTGAACAATGAGGTGTCCCTTTCTTTTCTCCAGAAGGAAACCTTCTCTTAAAGCCCCTAGCAGACTTACTCCTCTGTCTCATTGGCCAAAACCTGGTCCCATGGCCACTGCAGACGTGTCACTGGCCGTGGGGAATGGGATGGCTGGGACTGCCTATTCCACTCAAGATTGTCCCCTGGGGTGGAGCATGTTACTCCCTCCCCTGAAATCAGAGTTCTCTTGGCCAGGAGGAAGGTCGATGCCTCTTGGGGAGACAATGCCAGGGGAGGTCCTTGCCTGTTTCAGAACTTGGAGATGAGAAGGCTCATTATCTGTGCCTTCTTTTAAGCCTTCCCAATGCCTTGGGGAGCAGCCGATGGCCTCAAATCCCATTCCATAGATGGACAAATGCTGGATCAGAGAGGCAGGACTTACCTAGCCCTGGTTGGTCCAACCCCAAATTCTCCGTGAATGGAGAAGCTACAAGGGCAGCATGGGCAAAATGTCATAGAGCTCCGGAAGGGGAGAGTTTCCATCACACCGGGAAGTACAGCAAGGCTTCAAGGAGAGTGTAGCACTCGGTGGTGTCTGGAGAGCGCAGGGGATTTCCACCGAGACTGGACAAAGTGTCAGGAGGAGAGAAATGAGTGAGCAAGGGCCAGGAGGAGCGGAGTACATGATACACTTGGGCAGTGAGAATGGAGGTGAGCAACGGAAAGGGAGGATATGATCAGATTTCAAGGCCACCTGGAGGGTCAAAGGAGGGCCTGTTCTTTGTTCTGCAGGCAAATGGGAGCCACTGAAGGTTCTGGGGGGCAGAAGCACTGCAGAGTGAGCAGAGAGAGACCTGGAGCGGGGAGATAGAGGCTGGGAGACCGTGGAGGAGGCCGGTGCAAAGCTGTGGACCTGGAGAGACTTGGAGGCAGCTCAGGGGCCTGGGGACTTGCAGAGCCATTTCTTTGGGGGAGAAAATCTCTCCTTCCTGGGTGACTGGGCCTTACCTGTGAAATTGCATCCTGCCTGTTCACAGGGGGCCCCCCCTTTCCTCTCACCTTTGGGGGTACTGCCATTTACTGCCTGAGTCAGAACACTTCCTGGGTGGTGGCCTTGTGCTGAGAACTGCACTTACTTCGCATCGCACCAAATTTCCATGGCCCCCTGAGGATGGCATTTTTGAAGGGCCTTGTCCAAGGCAAACAGCTAGGGAAGGCTGTGGCCACAGTGTCCTGGAAATCGGGGGCTTGTGCACCAATGGCCTTGTGGCCTCCTGACCTAAAGCCTCACACGTCAGGCCGGCCTGGCTCGAGGGCTCCCAGGACCCCAGTGGCCTGTCTCAAATGACTCCATCGCGTGTCCAGCCTGTTCCCGAGCCACCACCCTGTCCCCCATCCCTGCCTCTGCCCCAGCACTGGTGTATCCCCCAGACCCCCACCTCCCTCTGATGGTGCCACCACTGCGGGCTGGGCAGAGGGAACAGAACCTCCTAGAGGCCAAGAGAACAGGCCCGACACTGGGCACCTCCAGCCAAGCCCGGGGCACGGACGAGATGTGGGCCTAGTTTGGGTCTCAAGGAACCCTCACACTCGGAAGAAGCACTGAGAGTCCTTCTGAGGGGCCCTGGGGAGGTCTGTGGTAAGCAGAAGCTCTTGAACTGCAGACTGAAGCGATGCTGGGCATCATTGGGATGGACACGGGGTGTCAGCTCTCCAGAGCAGAGTGGACAACAACCCCGGGTATGCCAGGTTCCAAAAGCCTCCCAGCTGATGCCTTCCAGGCTGTTCTGGGTGTGGGAGAGGGAGGACTCGCTGCCCTCTCAAATTTGTTCAGCTGTGGAGGCCTAAGGAGCCTGGATCCTGAGTCTCTGCTGCCTGACTTCCCACCAGTAGGACACGGGGCTTCCGCCAACTTTTATCTCCTGTCACTTCTTGGACTGAGGGCTCCTGCTGCCTCGTGATCCTCCCCTTGAGGCTGGGGAGGTGGTGGGGGTGCACGGGCCCAGAGAGGGCTAGCCCCTGGCCTCAAGGAGCTCAGGAGCAATCACACAAAACCCACTCCGGCCAGACGGTTTAAGGAGTTCTGTTTTCTACTTCAGGAGGAGCCGTTAGCCTGGCCTGGGGAACAGGAGGGTGGACCCACAGAAGGACTGTTTATACAGACACACGGTGGGAAAACCCAAAGGGAAAGGAAGCCTTGCCTGTGGCCAGTTGGAAGAATTTAGGGGAGGCAGCTGGGAGCCCAGCTAGAAGGAAAGCATCATGAGCCTCTGAAGGCTGGGCTGAGGGGTTTGATCACTTGGAAGACAATAGGGAGCCACTGAAGATTCTTCAGCAAGAGTGACATGTGAGCTGACTTTTCCCCAGGGACTTGAGTGGTGGCAAAGCCGGTGAGGAGGGTTCATGTCAGGGGTGGGGCAGAGGGTCAGAGCCTAAGTCAGGGACAGGGCCTTGGGCTCCCCTTATTAGGAGAGAGTGTTCTCGAGGGCGTGGGCCTGGGGGCAGGGACTGACTCAGGGCTGACCAGGTGGGGCATTTAAGCCCCAGTGAAGACCAGGAAGGGGCCAGGAGAGAGGAGCTTGGAGAGCAGGATTCAGCCCTTTACTGTACAGATGGGGTGACTGGGGTCCGAAGAGGACCAGGCCCCCACACAAGTCTGTGGCAGTTCTGGGCCCCAACCCAAGGCTGGGGCTCCTAACCCTAGGCTCTGTCTACCTGGACAGGCACCCCCTTCCCTGCCCGCTCTGGAGTCAGGCTGCCAGGATTAGGATTCCAATCCTGCTTCTGCCCCCCAGGTTCTGTCACAAGCGGGGAGATCACTCCATTTCTCAAAGTGAGGATGAGCACAGCACCTGCCTCATTGGGCTGCCACGAGGATTCAATGAATTGATGAGGTGCAAGAGCAAAAAGTAGGGGCTGGAGCACAGCAAGTGCTCAGGGGCATTCCTGCCACCCTTATCCCTCCTTTTCCCCTCCCCTTCTCTTCCTTCCTGCCCTCACTCCCACACGCAACCCTTCCCCTCATTTTGTTTTTCCCTTCTGTAAGAAACAGGCATCCACCTGGTCAGGTGTGTTTTATGAAAACAGAAAAGATCAAACTCACAGCTCCCTGGGAGATCTGCCAGCTGAGGGGAGCCTCTCACACCCCCGATGCTGTCCACAGAGCTCCCCCTCCATGGGATCTTGCTGCTCTTTCTCACTCAAGAGCCAGGTGTTTTGGCAGCTCCATGGTCCAGATGAGGATGCCAAAGCCCAGAGAGGTGAGGTCGCTTGCAAAGATCACAGAACTTGCAAGTATGAGCGCTGGGGGTGTCCTACTCCACAGCCTTTGTGCTGGACCCCAGGGCTGAGCTGGGGGGAGGGGCTAGCCCCTGGGGGCATTCTACCCAAGGAGATTTCACTCACTCGGTCGTTGTTTTATTCATTCAGCCACCATCTCTGTGTCTCCTCATGGAGCTCACATTTCTTAAGATGCAGACTGTTGTGTTTACTCCTGTATGCCCCAGTCGCTAGGAGCAGAGAGGTGCCACTACACAGAAGTAGAAACGATATTTCCATGAGAGAATATCTGTGAACATAATACACCTACATTCCATGCCTTCTGTTTGTCTGGCTTTCCCCTTGAGCATTGCGTTCAGATGTCCTTCCCTCATACTCCATGGCATCCCACGTTGACACTGACAGCTCATCTGTATGTGGACACATCCAGTTGTCACTTGTCAATCCTCTTTCACTGAGCTTCCCTGGACCCCATTAAAGCCCTCCTCCTTGGGCGCCTGGGTGGCTCAGTTGGTTAAGCGACTGTCTTCGGCTCAGGTCATGATCCTGGAGTCCCTGGATCGAGTCCCTGGATCGAGTCCCGCATCGGGCTCCCTGCTCAGCGGGGAGTCTGCTTCTCCCTCTGACCCTCTTCCCTCTCATGTGCTCTCTCTCATTCTCTCTCTCTCAAATAAATAAATAAAATCTTAAAAAAAAAAAAAAAGCCCTCCTCCTTCATGATTCCCTTGCCCTTCACTCAGCTTCCATGACATGCCCTCTTCCGGTTGCCTTCAACTTCCTGCCCTTCCTCTTCAGGCCCCTTTATGAGCTCCTCTTCTGAGGCCAACTCCTTCAAGGTTGGGGTTCTCTTCTCTCTTAACATACTCTTTCTCTGGGTGTTCTCATGAGTTCCCTGGGGCCTAAAACACTCATAAAGATGGCTTTCATGATGGGCACCTAACCCCAATCCACCTACAGGAGCCCTTCTAGGACATGGAGAAGGGAACCAATCTCAGGTGAAATGAAATTCGTGGTAAAAATCACCAAACCTATGAGAACTTCACCTTCTTTCTTTTATTTTTGACCACTAAAACGTATTTTGTCAGAGGAGTAAGAGCACATCAGCATTTATTGGGTTTTCTCTCTGTGGCAGCCACTGGCCAGAGTGCAACCTAATTTACTCTTCACCAGCTCAGAGAGGATTGGGGTGGAGGGTGTTAGTTAGCTTCAGCCCAAACTAAGGGACTTAAAACAATCACGACATATTTGGCTCACAGTTCTGTGGGTTGGAGATTTGGACTTCACTCAGCAAGGGGTTCTTCTGCTGGCTTGGTGGGGCTCCCTCATGAGTCCTCATGGTGTCTCGTCCCCCAGCGGGCCACCCTGACTTTGGCACATGGCACGGCTGCCATGTGACAACAAAAGCAAAAGCTGCAAGGTCTCCTGAGGCCCAGGCTTATAACTGGCACGGTGTCTCTTCCACCACATTTGATTAGCCCAAGCAAGTCCCGGGGCCAGCCGCAATTCAAGGGCAGCTGTAAAGTGTCATGGCCATCTCCCCCATCTGCCCCATGGTGGACCATCTTCGTTTTATGAAGCAGGCTGGTGGGAGCAGAGGGGCTGGCTAGACTGTAGGGCCAGCGCCCCTCCCACCCATCCAGACCTGTGTGCCTCGGAGCTCAGTGAGGCAGGCCTCACCAAAGAGGCTGATCTGAGGGGTCCCAGGCAGGCCGGTGACAAGCAGGGGCTTGACTCAAGAGGAGGATTAAGGACACTAAATCCATCCCTCGGGCTTGAAGCCTGGCCAAAGCAGCAGGGCAGTGTTCCAAGGGCAAGCCTCCGAGGGAGACAAGCTCGGGTACCTCCCCACCAGGCCGCCTGGCTCGAGCTTCACCAGCCTGTCCCGCTGGGACTCTGGGCACCCAGCACTCACAGGCCCCGTGCTGGGCCTGGGGATCTGGTGGCTGACCACGGTCCTTGCCCACACTGTCAGGACACGCACGTACCACACACTCACACACTCACGCCCTCAATAATGTTTTCCCTGTGGTTGTCCTTAGGGCTGGGGTGCCTGAGCCCGCCTGGGTAGAACGCCCTCCTTCCCATGTGATAGGGAGGTGCGAGATCTTGGGCAGGTTACTGTGCTCTCCCACTGAGCCTCAGTTTCCTCTTCTGTAAAATGGGATTGAAGAGTATGCTTTCCTTACAGAGAGGTGATGGGGATTGGAGAAGGCAAGCGTGTAAAGGACTTCTCTCTGGGCAGGATGAATGTGACATTGTCTAGAGAAGGCAGCCATCCTCATTACGGCCTCGGGTCTGCAGTCCCGTCTGCAAACACTGGAGACCAAATGCGATAGGGATTACAAGAACAACACAGAGTTTATACCATGTAATACATATCACCCCAGAGTGTCTGAAGCCGCCGCTCTAGCCAATCCAGTTGAGATTTCTACAGGGAAGCCTATGACTATTAGTGGTACATGGGCTAAATAAAGTTTCTAGATGGCTTGCAGAGTCTCTAGTTTTGCCACCAAATTCGTTTTTAGATTTTGTTTTTCAAAAAATTGCTAGTTATGGGAAGTACGGATTATTTGGATCGTTATAATTATTGGTCGTGATTCTCAACCGTGGCTGCATATTAGAGCTGGTTAAAATGCAGGTTCTTGGCCTCACGCCAGACCAAAGGAATCAGAAGCACAGGAGGTAGGCCCCAGGGAATGGGCATTTTTTTTTTTTTTTAAGTAATCTCTACACCCAATGTGGGGCTCAAACTCACAATCCTAAAATCAAGAGTACATGCCCCACCAACTGAGCCAGTCAGGTGCCCCAGAATGGGTGTTTTGTTTTGTTTTGTTTTTAAGATTTATTTATTTATCTTAGAGGGGTGGAGGGGGCAGAGGGAGAAGGAATTTTTATTTATTTATTTATTTATTTATTTATTTATTTATTTATTTATTTAACAGAGAGAGCCACAATGAGAGAGGGAACACAAGCAGGGGGAGTGGGAGAGGGGGAAGCAGGCTTCCCAAGGAGCAGGGAGCCCTACATGGGGCTCGATCCCAGGACTCTGGGATCATGACCTGAGCCGGAAGGCAGAAGCTTAACGACTGAGCCACCCAGGTGCCCCCAAGGGAGAAAGAATTTTAAGCAGACTCTGTGCTGAGCTCGGAGCTCAACGCGGTGCTCTATCTCACAACCCTGAGATCACAACCTGAGCCAGAACCAAGAGTTGGATGCTCAGCCAACAGCGCCACCCGGGCGCCTCCAGAATGGGTAGTTTTTAAAAGCTGCCAAGGTGAGTCTGATGCAGAGCCAGGGATGAACCATATTCTAGAGATTATAAAATGGCATGGTGGAGGGAGGGGGGTGCTTCACTAGTTTAGGAAGATCAGGGAAGACTTCCCTGAGGAGGGGACCAAACTTGAGCAGAGCAGACAGATGAAGGGGTAGAAGAATGTCCCCAGGAGAGGGAATAGCATGTACAGACTCCCCATGGCAGGCAGACCTTCAGCAGCAAATTACAAATTATGGGAACTGAAAGGTCCCTAAGGCAGCTGGAGCCTGTGAGGGAAGGGCCCCAAGGCTGAGCGGCCTCCTCCACTTCCTCTCTGGTGGGGTTCCGAGGGGAGCTTTGAGACCAGGATCTTTCCTGAGGGTGAAATCTGCGCAGACGGACACTCTATTCCCAGAGAAAAGCAAGTAGCAACTGCTCCTCCCTTCCCAGCCCAGGGAGGGGACAAAGTTACAATCAGAGTGGGTGCAAGGAGCTGCTCAGACCCACCAACACAGTGGTTTTCAAATGTTTTTATTTTGTAAGTTATTTTGGTGCCTTTTTGTCAAACAAAATATTTTCCCACTGTCCCAATAATGGATGGAGCTGGTAATACTGGGGGGGGGGGGGGTCTGGAGTCCTGCCCTCTCTGACCTCCCCCAAGTCTCTCCATGTTCCTTTGGGACTCTGTGGGGCCCAGGTCAAAACTCCAGGGAATCAAGGCTCAGAGAGGGGGGACAGCGGGATTGCCCAAGGAGTTCCCATCATGAGGGGATCCCTGGGGCAGGATCCCAGCCCCCTGACTCCCTTTCCTGTGCTCTTCTGGCCTGGGTGGAATTCCCCAAACCTTTGTCCCTTAGATCTCTCTGTACAAGTGTTTCTTTGGCCACAACTCACCTGTTAGGTATGGGTTGAACTGTGTCCCCCCCCAAAGGGATATGTTGAAGTCCGAACTCCCAGCACCTGTGAATGTGACTATTTGGAAATAGGGTCTGTGCAGATGTAATCAAGTCAAGATGAGGTCATTAGGGTGGCCCTAATCCAATATGACTGGTGTTCTTAAAAAAAGAGGGAATTTAGGTTCTCGGGGGCGGCTGGTTCCCAAAGACGTGGGGTCCTGCAGAGTGAAGATTTAAATCCCCAAGGTCATGGCAAAACATTTGACGTTCACAGCCAGGATTGTGATGGTACAGGAGGGGAATGTGGAAGGTGCATCCAGGACCCTAACCAGAATTCTCGCCATGGATGGGCTCATTGAGGACATTATAGTACTGTGTGAAAAGCCATGCCTTCGGCGACAGAGAGAAAGCAATGAAGCTTGCCAGTGATGGCTCTCAAGACCAACTTGAGGGGAAAGAATCAGCAGACCCGTGGCAGGGCTGCTGAGGCCTGTGGACAGGAGGCCCAGGATGAAAATCCCTATCCAGCTGTCTCCTTCCTTTCTCCAGTCCCATTTTCTCTTACCTTCTTATAATAAACCAATCACGGACATGCAAGAAGACCTGAATATAGAGAAGCAACCCCACAATTAGCCATGGACCCTCTCTTTTATTAAGCGAAAGAGAAACTGAGTCACAAAGTAGTCTAAGAGCAGAATGGTGATTGCCCGAGACTGGTTGGGAGTGGGGAATGGGGAATTATTCTTTAATGGGTACAGGTTTCCAGTGGAGGAAGCTGAAAAAGTTCCAGAGACAGATGGTGGTGATACTTGTACAACAATGTGAATGTAGTTAACACCATTGAACCGTACACTTAAATGGTTCAAACGCAAATTTTGTGTATATTTTGCATCATAGATTTTTTAAATTTTTTTATTTTTTTAATTTTTCTTTTCTTTTTTTTTTTTTTTGAGAGAGAGAGAGCGTTCGTGCACGAGCGGGATGGAGGGGGCAGAGGGCGAGAGAGACTCCCAAGCAGACTCCACGCTCAACGCATAGCACAGAGCCTGATGCGGGGCTCGATCTCATGACCTTGAGATCATGATCTGAGCCAAAATCAAGAATTGGATGCTTAACCGACTGACCCACCTAGGCTCTCCAGCTATAATACATTTTTTTTTTTAAAGATTTTATTTATTTGACAGAGAGAGATACAGCGAGAGAGGGAACACAAGCAGCGGGAGTGGGAGAGGGAGAAGCAGGCTTCCCGCGGAGCAGGGAGCCTGATGCGGGGCTCGATCCCAGGACCCTGGGATCATGACCTGAGCCGAAGGCAGATGCTCAACGACTGAGCCACCCAGGCGCCCCTATAATACATTTTTTTAAGGAAGAAGAAGAAGAAGAGGAAGTGGGACTTTAGGACACAGGGTGATGGCCATGGGAAATCAGGGACACATGGGGAGAAGGTTTCGTGACAGCAGAGACCAAGATTAGAGTGATGCAGATACAAACCAGCGATTGGTGGAAACCACCAGAAGCTAGGAAGGGACGAGGAAGGATACAATCTATCCAGAGCCTCCAAGGGAGCAGGACCCTGCTGACACCTTTATCTCGGACCTCTGGACTCCAGAACTGTGACAGAACAGGTTTCTGCTGTTTTAAGCCAGCAGTCTGTGGTACTTTGTGAAGGCAGCCCTAGGAAACTGAGACGCCTCCTAAATCATTGCTCGTTTAATTTCTTTCCCTTCTAAAGGACTCATTTTTTAAACAACGTGCATACATTTTGCTAAAAAGTAAATCTCCCAGCACTGCTATAAATGGAAGACCACGATCCTTTCCATAAATAGAAGGCGCCTTAAAAATAAAGACAATGAAAACCAGGCAATGGTGGCTCTGATCTGGGGATGCCTTTGTGGGAAAAGGACACGAGCAACTGATGAGGGGTGTTGAAGACACACAAGCACCTACCTAGCTGAGACTTCTTGATTTATCAGGGAGAAAAAAGGAGAACTGAAAAGAGAAAACTTGCTTATTACCTGAAAATGTCGCATTCTGAGATGTCTCTAAGGATTAGGACTTCAGGGATGGCCATGCCCCCTCCCTGCCATCTTCCCTTTATGTTTGAGGAAATGGAGCCAGAAAAGCTCAGTGATTTGCCTAAGGATACACAGCATCGGTGGCCAAGTCTGGATCTGAGCTGCAATCCTATGTGCTCTTCCAGGAAAAGACTTCTCGTTCCCATCCAGCAACCCCGGGTCATGCCCGGGTGGCCAGGAGCTGAGCACATGGATGCAGAGCAGGGGCAGGAAACTCTGAAGGCCGAGCACACAGACACAGCCTATGTGTTCTAATCCCATAGAAGTTATAGCCAAGTGAAGGCTCTGCAGGATTATTCTTACTATGCTTCGAGCAACTGGATCTGGGTAAAAATTGGCTTGCACGAAGGGTTATAACGCAAGTGATGATTATAAAATTTGTCTCTTCTTGCTCCATTGGATCATCTATACGGAAAATCAGGGTCCATGCAGGCAGCTGTCCCACATCCTGCCACATACCATTACATGCTAAGCAACTGAGGTCATGGGGCACATCTCCCAAACCAGATATCTCCTTCACCCTTGTTCTGACCCTGAGTTCATCTTCTTCCTCCTCCCTCTACTTCTCCCTCTTCTCTTAACTTCCATTGCCTGCTCTGGCCTATGAAAAGGAGCAGGGCTCATAGCTTAGAGTCTGATATGTTTGGATTCAAATCCCAGCTCCACTGTGTGGCCGCAAGTCTGTGGCTCATCACCTCTGGGCACCAGTTTCCTCATCTATGAAATGGGTCCCCTCCTCCCAGGTTACTGGGAAGGGTCAACAAGATCATGCTTATGAACCTGGGAGCTCAGAAAATGTTCATTCCCTCCCCCTGCCAGACTGCAAGAGATGAGAGAGGCCTTCTCAGCACTGCTGTGTGTCCTGGGACCAATCACTCACCCTTTCTGAGCCTCCACTTCCCTGGGGAAATGGCTTCAGAGGGCACCTAGGGCCACTCAGAGCTGGGGGATTCTGGGATTCCAGGAGTAGAGCTGGGGTGGCCTGTGAGCTGGGGCCCACCCTGCCTGGCTCAGATGACCAGTCCCAAGGGCCCAATCAGGCCAGCCTTGGATCAGGCCATAAGTGGGAACAAAACAGTCAGGGAGCTCGCCTCTCTGGCTTTGTTTATTGTCTGGGAGCTGGGAATATTTTGAATTGTTGTGTTTGGGGAGGGAGGGAAAAATAACCAAATATAAGAAGGCAGCCAGTGAGAAGCCCGGGCAGGAATGCAGAGGAATTAGGCCTGCCTGGGTATGTCTGGGAGATGGTGATGCTCCCAGAGGCCCCCGCACTCCCTAGGTCAAGGATTCTCGTCTCTGATGAACCATTCAAATTGCCTGAAGAACTGAACTTTTTTAAAAGCCTCATGCCCAATTACGTTAGGATTTCTAAGGGTGGGACTCAGACAGAGGGGTTTTATAAGCTTTCCGGGTGACTGTAACGGGCAGCCCAGGTTTGAGAGCAGGTGCTGCCCATAGCAGCCCATTAGAAGCCCCCCAAAGGGCTTGTGAAACATGATTGCTGGGCCTCCAGCCCGGAGTTCCTGAATCAGGACATCTGCGCCCGGCCTAGGACTGTGCATTTCTCACAGGTTCCCAGGTGCTGTTGCTGCTGGCCTAGGGACCACACTTTGAGAACCTCTCCTCTGCACTCTTAGGACTCAAGATGTTGTCTGTGGACCAGGGGCATCTGCCTGGAGCTAGTCAGAAATTCAGAATCTTGGGCCCCACCCCAGACAGTGCAGTGGAATCAGTCTGCCTGTGAACAGAATTCCCAGGTGACTCTATGCACTTTGCAGCTGGAGGAGGGCCAGGCGAGGTCACGTTGGCTAACCTTTCCCCCTACAGATGGGGAGACTGAGGCACCCAGAAGTGAAGGCCCCTCGGGGGTTATAGAACCATTCAGGATGCCTCAGGGCTTGGATCCAGGTCTCTCCAGGGTGGAAGGGGAGGGGAGGGAGCTTCTGTGGGTAGAGTTGAATTCACAGTTTTGCAGACCGGCCCCTTTACCCCCCAGCTAAACAAATAGTTTTGCGGTGTGTGTGTGTGTGTGTGTGTGTGTGTGTGTGTAGGATGGGGTGATCCCTTCTGTGGATGTGTCCAGCAACTGTAGATAGCTACAGAACCATTCATTCATTCAGCAGACATTTCCTGGGCACCTACTACGGGCCAGGCATTGCTCTGGGCCCTGGGAATATGGCACTGGACCTGGCCGATGCAGCCCTGCCCATGTAAAGTGGGCAGCCTCGATGTGGAACCAGATCTAAACAGGCCAACATAGAAATGATCAAGGTATATTCACACTGTTATCCAACTTAGGATGAAAATAAAACCAGGCCACGGCACCGCGCTGAGGCCTAAAGAATGGGAAGGAGCCAGCCTTGGGAAGGGCTGAGGGGAAGTATTCTGGGGGGTGGGGGTGGGGGCAGCCAAAGCCAAGGCCCAGCAGCAGAAGGAGCTTAGGTTTGAGGGAAAGCCAGGGAATCCAGTGTGGTGGGAGCAGGAGGAAGGAGAGGAGTGTGGGGAGATGGGGGGGGCAGGCCTCAGAGGCTGTGAGGGGTGTGGGCTTAGTGAGTGTCAGTGTGGTGGGGGTTGTGGAGTGGTTCAAAGCAGGAAGAAGGGAGTGAGTCTGAGGATCTTCTGATTTTTTACTGAGGAATACACTGCATTGGGTGGAATGCACCTAGCTAAAGGACACGATGCTCAGGATAAAGCCCCTTCTCAGCCCTCAGGAGGGTCTCTGGGGTCCTTCTGGCCAGTCCCTCCCCCACCCCCAGAGCCAACCCGGGCTCCCGTGCCCAAGACCAGAGACGCACTTGGCCTGATTGAGCCGTCCGCGTGGTCTGTGGTGTTCCCTCACCAGGCCTGGTGTTTTGGAGATCTCTCTATGGTTTTACACATCTCAGGAGTCCTTCATCTGTGTGTCTGTTTTTCCGTTCTCCTGTGGGTGTTACGCAACCAGGACTGTTTCCGTTTTTCGGCTATTACGAATAGTGCTGCCATTCACATTCTTAGCCGAGTCTTTGTGTGGCCGCTTGGTTTCATTTCTCTTCGGTCGATGCTTAGGCCTAGAATTGTCGGCTATAGGCGAAGCGGACGTTTAACCTTATAAGAAATTGCTGAGCTGTGTTCCACGGTGGTGGCGGGGCCGTTCCATTCCCCCACCAGCCGTGGAGGAGGGACCCAGGCTCCCTCCCGCTGCTGCGTGGAGACGGGCCCGTGGGTAGGAGAGGAAGCCAGGAAGCCAGGAAGGAGGCCCTTGCAGTCACCAGAAGGGAGACCGCAGGAGCTCGGCCTGAGGCAGGGCTGCAGCGTTGCATCGGTGACTGAATAAACACGCACATGGGACCCCTACCCTGAATGTCTGTGCTCTGCCCCGACACGTCCCTCAGCCCTGGGGACAGATTTGCCCTTCCTGTCAAGGGAGAGGAGGAAGTGAGTCCTTGGAGGCTTGCCACCTACAGGCCACATCGGGCAAGCATTTCCTGGGATCTTCTGCGCTCTAGGCCCCTTGCTAGGTGCTGCTGGGGATACCTGGCTTATGGGTGCTCCCAGTCTGGGGCTCCAAGTGTGGCTGAGGCCCGGGTTGCAGGAGGGCAATGTGCTTTGGGGAAGGGAACAGCATGGAGGAAGGCTGGAAGGTGGGAATGCTCAGAGCACACACATGGAGGAAGGTCAGTGAGCGTTCTGGTTACCCCAGCGTTAGACTGTGTGCCTAGCACCAGGCTCAGGGCTTTGTATGAATCTCCCCCACTTCATTCCCACAACCCCCTAGGACATAGAGACGATGGTTAGCCTAGCTTAACAAATTGGGAAACTGAGGCACAGAGTGACTTCCCATGATTCTATGTCACACAGCCCATGACAGATGAAACTGGGAGGTACAAACAGGCAAGAGGAGGATGGGAAGATGGGAGGCAGATTCCTGAAGGTTCAGATGCTCTGATAAAGCCTCCATTGTACAGGGGTCCATCTGTACACATTCAGCAGCGTGGACACATGGGGTGTGCCTAGGCGAAGGTGCCCAGGATGGGGACCACTCGACAGTCCCATCACGGTACCTTTGTCTCTCTAGGGAATGACGTTCTGAGAGGCTGAGCAGATAACCCTCGGCAGGGCTGGGGGGGGAGGGGCTGCCCTGGGCTGGCCAGATGGCCCAGCATAGCCAGACCGCCAGCCAGCAAGCATCTCGACAATTCTTGTTGGTTGCCTGATAGATGAGACAAACGATTCTTTGGCAAGGGACTAAAGGTTTTGTCCAAAGTCCTGGATCGATTTTATTTTATTATTGCCAGTGGCTGAAAACAGCATTATCAGGAACTTTCTCAAAATCACATTCACTGCCTTTAAGTTAAGGATGGCGGACTGCAGCCTGAAACTTGGCTGCCTTTCCTCACATGCCCTCCATCCAGCCATTGATTTTCATTCTCGAAATGGCAGGAGTTAGTCCCAACGGGATTTCAGTCTAGTATGTGGCTTCTGAAGGAAACCTCTGCCCGGGTTTCCTTGAAGTTCCCTCCTCGCTGCCAGCGCTTTTGGTTCCTTGGTGCTCATAGTCTCTTCCTGGAGGTGCCAGGAGCAAGGGGCAGGGCCAGCACACAAAGTATATGCCGGGTCTCAGAGTCTGCTCCCTGCAGGGCCGGGTGGGTGACGTGAATGAAGGAACGAGCCAGGTGGGGACTCTGGCACCCTGGGGGGGGGTGTCTCACATCCCCATGTGAGGGGCTGGCTGATGTCACTCAGCTCCAAGGGATGGCGGACAGGTAGATAATGGGCCCAAGATGGCTCCATCTTACCATTATCTAAATGTGAATCTCTCAACCAGACCTTCAGATCTGTACAATGTGAAATCTTCCAAGTTTTTCTTCATGGCCACTGAAATGTTTAAAAAATATTTTAAAGCCAAAAAAAGCACATCTGGGTTCAGTGCAGGGCCTTCCAGTTTGAGACCTTTCCTCACAATGGCTCAGTGAGGCAGGACTCACGGTCACGTATCAGGGATGAGGAAGCTGACCCCCAGAGAGTGGGCACGCAGGCAGCAGCAGAGGGGGAAATGCAGACTGGGGGTCTGTGGCCTCCACGGGCAGCTCTCTCCAGTCCACCCTATCCTGGCCCAGGTCCCCTGTCCCCCAGCCCTTCTCCACCTCTCGGGCCAGCTTTCCTTGGGGTTGAGGCTGAAGCTCTTTCTGGCTTCTCTTCTCCTTCCTCTCCTCCTTCCCCTTTTCCCTGCTTCTTCTCCTTCTTGGCTTAGGTTTTAACTCCAGCTCTACTACTCACCCACTGAAGGACTTTGGACAAGTTATTTAATTTCTCTGTGGCTCAGTTTTCCTTTCTGTAAGTGGGGGAGATTAATAGTAGGAACCTCCTTGGGTTGTTGGGAGGAGTCAGTGAGTTGAAATACACAAGGGTCTTGGGCCCTGCCTGGCATGCAGCCAAGTGCTCTCTATCTAAGGGTCTGCTAAATAGAGTAAGTGCGACGAACATTTATTGAGTGTCTACTATGTGCCGGGCTCTCTGATGAACCCCAGGGCTCAACGGGGGCACCAAGGACAAGAGCCCACCCCTCATGGAACTTACACTCTAGAGGAGGAAGACACAGGGTTGGACGAGCCCCATCTGTGGGCCCCATGCCGGCACAGTCTGCACTATGCCGACCTGCCTGGAGTTCGCACGATCCAATGGGCCTTTCCAAAATCACAGCCCTGGATGTGGCCACTCCCCCTCACGCCTCCCACGAACTCCGCTGCTCACTCTCTGTGACCCTCAGCTGGCCCATATCACCTTTGCTTAGGGCCCAACCACTCTTGCCAACAAGCTTTTGCACAACAGCTCTCTCTGCTTCTCCCTCCCTTCCCCTCAACCCCTTGGCTTAGGCAAAGCCGCCTCTTCAGAGTCACTTAACCGCATTATGACCTGCCACTTTGCACTGTGTGTGGTGACCCACACGGGGAGGCTGGGGAGTTTTTGTTTGCCATCTGCTCCTCCAGCTCATGGAAGAGCCTCACTTGCATTGGGAAGGACGGGAGAGATGTGAGGACTCAGTTGCTTCTCCTCTCCAGCTTTGCTTTCCTCACCTATAAAAGGGGTGCAGTCACCATGAACTTGAAGGACCGAGCTGACGAGCCTGGAAGTGGATGCCACCTGGGGTGGCTGGGTGCTTCCTGGAGGAAGGGGCAGCTGAGGACTGCAGAGAAGGGCAGGAGGAGGCCCTGGAGGAAGGCAGGGGAGGGTATGTGCTGAGAGGGCCCAGTCTGGCTCAGCTGCAGCCTGCTAGAAGGTCAAGATGGAGGCAGATAGCAGGGGTCCTCAATGAGGAAACCAGGCAGAGAATAAGTGTCATCTCTCCAACCCTGCTCCTCAGGATCCCTGGTCCTCCCTCTGGGGCTGTTCAGAAAGAGGGTCTTAAGAAGCCCCTCCAGGCTGTGGATCCAGGCTGGGTCAGGTATGACGTGGGGGATGGCTCTCTGTGGAGCATGTATTTCTTCTTTTATTCTCAGTCTAAAAGGTGGAAGGAGGCACGTGTTCTCCACACAGCCTCCCAGGTGCAGAGAAGGAGGGAGTGAGAGGAGAAACTGGAGAGTTTTCAGAGAGGGGCAGGCGTTGCTGGAGGTCACACAGCACTTCTCCTCATGCCCACACAGGGCATGAGTGTGAAAAATGGTCTCAGAGGAGCCGCTCATGCAAATAAGGACAAGAATAATGGCACATTCCCCATTTTCATTTAAAAATAGTCACAGCAGTGACGCCTGGCACTTCCTAAGTGCCCAGTGCTGTTCTGAGCTTTTTACACTGTTAACCTTGGCTCTTCATAGCAGCCAGAGGAGATAGGTTCTATTACATTTATTTCCACTTAACAGATGAGGAAACTGAGGCATAGAGAGCCTGAGTAACTCCCTCAAGGTGACCCAGCAGGAGCAAAGCCAAGAATCCGGGAGCTGTTGACCGCTTCACATCAGTCTCAGGCCACCCTAGTGCCTCCGGGGAGACAGCGGGGGCAGGGTTACTGTGCCCATTTTTCGGAGGAGCAAACCGCGGTTCCGAGAACCTGCATGATCGCCGGAAGGGAGGCGGCGAAAGGAGGCGTCGGAGTAGTTTGGACCCGGCCACTCAAGGAGCCGAGCCGCAGGCCCCTCCCATGAGCCAGGTGGATGGGCGAGTGGTGGGGGTTGGCGGGTGGTGTTAGGGGAGGGGGTGAATCGAGGCCGGGGGCTCCCTTGCTCTTCATCCGGAGGCAGGAGGAGGCTGAGGACCGGCTGTATCACTTGGCACCAGCATTTGCAGGGAAAGGGTTTCCTCGAAAAGTGCTCTCTAATGCGGGAAGCAGTGGGTCGAGTGTTCGCCGCGCAGCACGAGGGTGTGTGCGCGCGCGCTCGGCGAGCCCGGGCTCTTTGTCCGAGCCCGTGCGCGCGTGCGTGTGTGGTGTGTGCGAGTGTATGTGTGTGCGCGTGTGTGTGTCTGTGTGAGTCCTCATGGGGGGCGGGGCTGGGCGTCCGGCCCCGCCCCGGCCCCGCCCCCGGCCCGGCCAAGCTGGTATTTTTCCACCCAGCAGGATGGGTGATGCTGAGAGCTGCCTGCTCAGACAACAGACACGCGAGGTCAGGAAGAAGCCGCTTATAAATTACCGCTTCCTCCGCGCCGCCGCCAGCGCCGAGCTCCGGGCCCTGGCCGCAGCCCCGCTCGCTCGCCAGCTCCGAGCCCCGAGGACCGCGAGCCCAGAGACCCAAGCCACGCGGAGAAGGAGCGCGGAGCGCGGAGCCCGCGGGCCAGAGACCGAGCAGGAGGGCACCCCCGGCCAGTGGAACCGAGTGCAGCCGAGCGCAGCGCCGCGGCCACCCCAGGTACCCGAGGGACAGGGAGCCGGGCGCGCGGAGCCCCCTCCCTATCGCTGCGCTCCCGCCAGCCCGGACCTCCCCGCCAAGCCCCTCTCGCCACCGAGGGAGGGACGGAGGGTCGCCCGCGCAGACCCGCTGGTGGGGCTGTTATTGTTTCCCCAGCGAAAGGGCTTGGGCTTTTCGTGCCGGCGGCAGGTGTGTGTGTGTGTGTGTGTGTGTGTGTGTCGGTGTCTCTGTCTCACCGGGTGTCTCCATGTATCTCCATGTGCCTGTGTTTCCGAGGGTGGCTGTTCCTTCATTTCTCCAGCAATATGCACTCGTGTGTCCCAGTGTTTGCCTGCTCTTCTGTGTCTTGGGTTGTGCTTGTCTGTGTATTCTGGCGTGTCTGTGATACCTGCGTGTGGCTGTGTCAATGTGTCCTAGGATGTGGGCACTTGTGTGTCCCGGCGTGTGTCTGGTGTGAACCTGTTTGTATGTGACTGTGTCTCCGAGTACCTGGCTGTGCACGTGTGTGTCCCTGAGCGTGGCTGTGTCTCCGGGCCCCTGGTTGCAGGCACTTGTGTGTCCTGGCTGTACCTGAGGGAGTGTCCCTGGTGCCTAGAGGGCCGGCCAGCCGGAGCTGATTCTCCAGGGCAGGCACTGAGTTGGGCGAGGTGATAGGGGGGCATGGCTCCAAGGGTGCTGCCCGTGTGTGGCGTGCAGGTGGCAGTGCCAATGTCCAGCCGCCTTGAGTGGCAGGACGAGGCCCCACGGGACAGCTGGGGGCCAAATGGGCAGCAGGCAGGGACAGCGGGACACATCCTCCTCTAGCCTTTTCTCCTTCCTTCTGAGGGTTCCTCTTTTGAGCAAGAGGTTCTCTCGTCCCCCTCCCACCAGGAAAGCCAGATAGAGAATCTCAGGGACCTTCTGCGACCGCCCCAAATCTTCAGCCTAAACTGGAGGGGGGACCTGTGGGCCACCCCCTGCCCCCGGCATTCAGAGGGAGGTGTGTGCTGAGCAGGGCCACCAGCCTGGCTATTTTGGTCACTGCCTGGCCCCTGCCAGATCCTGGTGTCCCCTAGGACTAGCCCCAAAGCCTTGGGAGGCAGCCCAGGCCCCCATTTCCTGCCTGGAGAAATAAATCAGCTCCGTAACTGCCCAGACACTTGAACGGAGGGTCTTTGGGCTGAGGTTTAGTGGCGCGTGGCTGGCTCCGTTTGGACTTCGGTAAATTGGCCCACGCTTTGGCACTGCTGACGTTTAAATAAATGTCATGGAGGAGATCTTTTTAAAATTTCTTTTTAATTTTTTCTTGGCTGGAAGGGAGGGGATCTCATCCCGAGTCTCCCAGCCAGAAGGAGTTTATTTTTGTGAGAAAGAGCGGGTGAGTGCTTAGCAACCGCCTGCCTCTCTCTCTCGACCAGGGAGTCATCCTGGGAGTGTGGGGTGGGCATGGAAAGGTGTGGCGGTGGGTGGGGGAAGGAATGTAATCAGGATGGTGTTGGGGGGATTAGAGGGATGCCGGAGGGCACTGGCTGAGAACCCACCACAAGATGGGATTGGCAGAATGGCTAGAGGTCTTAGGGCTGGCTCAGTCCCTAGTTGACCTTGCGCAACCTTTTTTGGGGGGCCTCAGTTTCCTCATCTGTAAAATGGGTGGAGTAGACTCGTTATGGGGTAAATGGGGACTGAGAGGCAGAAGCATGTCCCCAGAGAGCTCAGTTCAGTTACTGTGCCTCAGTTACTCTACCTTAGTCAGTAGGTGACCTTGGGTGATTCTCTTGGCCTCTTTGAACCTCAGCTTGGCTGTCTGGGCAGCAAGGACGCCAGTGCCGGCCTCGCTGCGCCCTTGAGGGGATTGAGGGAGATGAGGATGAATAAGCCTGCGGTAAGCTGTAAAGCCCGGCTCGGCTTCGTAGCTGCTGATTAGAGGGTGTCACGAGGTCTCAGGTCACTGGTATGTGGCAGGGCCAAGGTGCACTCTTGAGCTTTTGTCCTTCAGGGATACCCTTGTGCTGGCCCATAATGCAGTCGCAGTGGGCCTCCTCTGCCCCGTTCCTCTCCTCTCGTCCTGCAGTGATCGGGTCACATCTGCTTTGCAGAGTCGGGAGGCCTTAGTGGGAAGTACCCATTTTAGAGATGGGCAAACTGAGAGCTGCCCAGGGGACTTTGCCTTGATCGGACGGTGGCAGGAGTGGGCCTCCAAGGTCTTTCCTCTGCCAACTGAGCTTGGGCCCCATGGAGCTTTAGTCACTGATGTGCTGAGGAGGTGAACTTGGACTGTGGTCAAGACCTGGGGAAAACAAGGGACAAAGATCCTCCAGTCCTCAAGGTTGGAGGGAGAGAGCGCGGGACCCACGGGCGCCTCGATTCTGTCCCCCGTTACGCATTCTCCCTTCTGTGTGCCTTCTCGGGGAGCCCTGCCACTCTTCCTACACAGGTGTCAAGTCCACAGGAGGCTTTGGGCGCTGGTGATGGTATTTTCTAACCCCCAACTTGTTTGCCTGTCAGCCTGTCAGAGGACTTGGGAGCTGTACTTCTCTGAAAGTCTTTCCAAAGGTCCCGAAACGATAAGACACTTGTGAGTCATTGAACACATTCCTGTATATAGGAAAGAGCTGACAAATAAATTACAAGGAGCGCCCAGAATGCAGCTTAGCCACAGCTGGAGGGGGTCTGGGCGGGAATAGGGCTGGCCTTGGAAGCCCAGGGTCACCCTGGCAGGTACAGGCTGATCACTCACTTCTGCAGAAGGTCAGAAGCAAGAGTCAGATTCTTTGGGGCTACATCTCACTCCTCTGCGTTGGCCAACTTATCGTGGCGCAAGTGTTTGTTTGAATTTATGGATTCTGGGGAGGAGCTGTGGTTGTGGAAATGCCCAGGGTGGCCTTCGAGTGTGAAAGAGAGCTCTTTTTAAATGTGCCTCTTCTAGTTGTTTAATAAATCTTGCTAAGGTCAGCTCTGGCCTGGCACTGGATTTGGGGTAGAATATTGGCTTTCGAGGTGCTCAAAGTCCAGAGGGAGATAGGGCACTGACCATGCCATCCGAGGCGTGCTGTGAAGACTCACCGATGCACCGATGGCGGGGTCATAGGCAGAAGGCACTTCAGCCTCTTAGAGGAGGTGATGTCAGAGCTGGCATCTTCTGTGAGCGGAGGAACAGTATGGGCTGGCGTTCTGGGCAGGGGACATAGCAGGTACAAAGGCACAGTGGCATGAAATAGCCAAGCATGTTTGTAGAATAAACCTTGCAGGGTTCCTGCTGGAGAAAACAGGGGCCAGGTGGTAGAAGGGCCTGAGCATTGGGTAAACGGGCTTGAGCTTTATTCTAGAGCAGCAGGGATAGAAACGGCATCAGACTGGGTTTAGGGGCAACAGTGGCAAAGCTAGTTAAACCCAGGAGCCCAGAAGACCCCTGATGGTAGATGGGGAACTAGGCTGGGGTCCAGGAAACCGAGGGTGGCCAGGCCACCGCTGGTCAGGGCGCAAAGCATTTTCCATGCCAGTGAATCTTGCCCTGAGCTCTTTTTGTAAACACAAGGTGGAGGCCTGGACATGCTGTTTAATAGGTACACAGGCCATTAGCTTACTGGCTTTGACCTCCCAGGGAGCATGAAGCCCAGGAGTCTTTAGGGTGAATTATGTCTGCCCTGGACAGGGCTTTGGGGTTTCCCCTCCCACAGAGGCTTCATTTGGAAACCTGAGCTGAGGGGCAGGGGCTATGAGTGGCCCAGAGAGGGCAGAAAGAATGGAAACTGCTGTGCTGTTTCTAAAGCTCTGTGAGTCACCCAACTCTCTTGTAAAAATCAATGTACAAACAACAAATCACCCAAAACAATAAAAGGGAAGGGGAGTGTAGCTGCCAGGGGTTGGTCAGTGGTAACTCTATAATCAGGCAGAGAATGACTTGAGTTACTCTTTTACAAATTCAGATTCCCAGGTCCAGCATGGACACACTGAATCAATCCCCATGGGGTGGAGCCTGGGAATCTGTATAAAAAAATCATGTGTTGTTTTTTTTTTTTAATTTAAATTGAGATCTAATTTACATGCCGTGAAATGCAAAGAGTCTGTTACAGTTTGATGAATTTTGACAAATTTATACACCTGTGTAACTACCACTCAGATCAAGATAGAGAATATTTCCAGCTCCCCTAGAAAGTTAGTCGTCTCATGCCCTTCCCCTCCCGGAGGTGAGGAGTTTCTGATTTTTGTCACCCTGAATTAGTTTTGCCAAGCCTAGAACTTCGTATAAATGGACTTGTTTGGTGGATACTCTTTAGTGTCTGATTTCTTTCTGTTTGATGTTTTTGAGATCCATCCATGCTGTGGAGTTTATCACGAGGTGATTCCTTTTATTGCTGAATAGTATTCCATTGTATGGAGTCACCTGTTGATGGACATTGGGGTGTTTCCAGGTTGGGGTGATTATGAATGAAGCTGCTGTGAGCATTCCTGTATAAGTGTTTCAGTGAGCTTATATTGTACATTTCTCTAGGAGTGGGACTGCTCGGTCCTAGGGTCCATAGATGTTAACTTTATGAGAATATGTCAAAGAATTCTTTTAGTTACAAAAATAATACACCTCGGGGTGCCTGGGTGGCTCAGTTGGTTAAGCGTCAGTCTTTGGCTCAGGTCATGATCTCAGGGTCCTGGGATGGAGCCCCACATTGGGCTCCCTGCTCAGGGGGAGCCTGCTTCTCCCTCTCCCTCTTCCCCTCCCCTGGCTCTTGGGTGCTCGCTCGCTCTCAAATAAATAAAATCTTCAAAAAAATATATATACCTCAAGCAATACAAAACTGTATAAACTAAAAGTGATCCTCAAAGATCATTAAAAAAAGTGCACTCTAATCTTCAGTCTGTCTATTTGTCTGTCTCTTTCTCCAATAACAATAAAGGCCTGTAAGGTTATACATTTTCCTCTGCACACAGCTTTAACCGTATCTCTCGGCTGTCTACAGGAACATATACTTTTTTATTACATTCTAGATCAGTTTTCATTTCAGTTTGGATTTCCTCGTTGATCTGGGGCTATTTAGGACATGTTCAGCAAGCTAACTGTAGTTTTGTTTTAGTGTTACCGAAAATGGCATCATACTGTTCTTGGTTTTGCCACTCACTCTTCAAACAATGGACCATTGTGGAACTGCCGCTTGTCAGAACATACAGATCTGCCAGGCCACTCTGAACAGCCAGTCTGCATTTGGGAATCACTCACCTAGTCTGGCCTGCCTTAATCACCACACGCGCTGCCAGCTCAGTGAATGCAGAGCACCCACCCGGTGACTCTGAACTTCCCTGAAGGTGGGCAAAGAAGCAGGCTGAGGCCACTCAGCATTCTGAGATGGGAAGGAGCACCCCAGATGCCTTATCTCCCTTCCTGCATTTAAGGCCTGTGCCTGACTTAGGGGTTCTTACCCCCATCTTCTGGATGAGTTCACCCGGCCTCAGAAAAGTGACTTGCTGCAGCTCACACAGCTGAGATTGAATAGGAAGGGGAACTAGAACCAGAGCCCGTCCTTATCCCCCCAGCGGCATGGCAGATGCGCACTGAGCACCTACGGGGTGTCAGGCAGAAGGCCAAGGCCAGGAGGGCAGGGATAAGTAAATAAAACAGCCCCTGCACTCAAGTGGCTCAGTCTCACGGGAGGGGAGAAGATCTGTATCAGGAAGAGGTTAATGAACAATTCCAGGTGGCTTCTGCCAAGGGCAGGCAATGGTCCAGGCAGGGAAAAGTGGGGAAGGTCTGAGGGAGAGTGGTCCTCTGGCCAGGGAGTGTGGAGACTTTGGGATCTTTGAGTGAAGGCTCCCCGCCATCCATTTTAGGGATCAGGAGGCTGAGGTCCAAGCCAGGCTGATAAGCTATCAAAAGGGCCATTGTTCACAAATTTGTGGTTCTTCCCCAGACTCAGGCTCCATTCAGTGATTCTGTTAAACAGGTAAATCTCGAGGCCGTGTTTTTACCTCTGCCTGGAACTCTTGATGACAATGTTCACAATTCAGATGCTAATTTTAACACAGCTAATGGGAAGGGGGAGTGAGAGGACAAAGCTGTACCAATCCAAAAAATTCCTTAGGACTTGGCTGCCCGGGAGACACCTGCAGAAACCGGGGTGGGGGGTCCTGGACAGCAGGACCTCCTGGCTCCTGTGGGCAGCTCTGGCTCCTGGCGGTGGTGCGGGATAGAATCAAGGCAATTTGCAAGAGGGCTGGAGGGCAGGAGAGTTGAGTTCTTCTGGTTTCGCTCACTTGGGTCCTCCCTAGTCCCTTGGAGCTTTACCCTCCCCATTAAGCAGAAGCTTGGACCACATCTCTGAGGGATCCCAAGGATGGACATTTGGAGAGACCTGCTCTTCCCCCCTAGCTCTTCTTTGCACACAAAAGAAAAGTGCTAAGCCATTCGCTGCCAGGTTCCACCATCCCCTTTCCAGCAGAAAGTCCTTAACCCAAGCCAGGTTCGGGGTGAAGCAGTGCAGGGTGGAGGGGTGAAGTGGATTCCAGCAAAGTCATGCTTAGTGGGTGAAGGGCACCGGAAGGGGGTGGTCCCGAGGGCTCTGCCCTCTTGCCCTATAGCCAATTGGCACCTGGGGATGATGGCTGCCGAGGCCTCATGGAAGACCCGGGCCGTGATTTCAAGGACATTCGTGCTCTCACCAGATGGCACTTGGTATCTCCTCTCTGGGGGGATAGCCCTACAGCTTGAGACAATAGGCTCCTTGCCAGCCTCCATGCCTCTTAGGCACCCCTCTGTACCGTCCGTGGGCATGCCACTCTCCTGCTCAGGGGTCTTCAGTGGCTCCCTAGTGCTTTGTGAAATCAGGTTCACACTCCTTGGCCTGACATGCGAGGCCCTGCAGGTTCTGGCCTCTGGCCAGTGTTTACACTCATCTGCTGCCACTTCTCCCCACCTCCTCGTGATTTGGCTGATTTCTGCTCCTAAACCGAGCCTCGGGCTCTCTTGGCTCTGCCCATGCTCTTGCCACAAGGCCCGTCCTCCCTTCTTCTTCTTTTTTTTTTTTTTAAGTAGGCTCCATGCCACCGTGGGGCTCGAACTCAAAACCCTGAGACCAAGAGTCTCATGCTCTACTGACTGAACCCGCCAGGCACCCATCTCCCTTCTCTTCTTATTCCCCTTCTTCAAGGGTCACCTTGAAGCTGCCTGCTTCATGAAGCTTTCCTTCAGCCCCTTAACTGTGCCTGGCACATAGTAAGGACTCAAAAAGGATCCAGTGAGACAAAGTATACATCATCTCACCTTGCTCAGAGCCTCCTCTGTAGGGCAGAGTTCAGATCTTTGTGGTCTCGCCTTTTATCTGTTCACCTGACTGAGGTCACATCAGGGGAGGGATAGATGCTTCAGTGTCCAGCCTGGCACACAGTAGGTGCTCAGGACACAAATAAAGGCTGTCTGATCCCCTCTACCCTGAAATGAGAGCCTATTGTGGGTCCGGGCTTGAAAATAATATTCACCCATCTCCATCCATACTTATTGGTTCTACGCCCTGGGGATGTGCCAGGTGAACCAGACGACCAAATCATGGCCATACGCTCATGGAGCTGACCATAAAATAGTCGAATGAATTATCCCAGCGGCCTGGGGCACCAGGGTTTGGATGCAGGATCAAGTCCCAGGCCTGAAAAAACAGTACCAGTTGCTGTAAAATGGTCTCCCAGGGGCAGCTCTGGACCACAGGCATGTTTTGTGTTGTCCGCATAGACAGAGTTTTAGAATTTTAGAATTCAAGCCTGTATTTTTCAATGTGGGGTTTTTTCTTCTTTTTTTCTTTCTTTTTTTTTTTTTGCCTCTACATCTGGTCATTGTCTGGTGTCTCTGAACATACTGCTCTGGACATACTGCTGTTCCACCTGGCAGCCCCCCTCGAACTCTCCAGCATGCCCCAGTGCAACCCCCTCCAGCCCCCCCACCGGCTGCTTCCTCGGTTAGGTCTGGCCAGGCCCGGGGCATGGAAATGAGTTGCCAGTGGATCCTGAGCAGGGGGAGGCATTCTGCTCCATTCATTCACCGGGGCTTCTAGTCCGCTTCTAGCCCGCCAGTGGGGACCCTTAGCGCTTTCCCAGGGGCAGCTCCAGGCCACCCCCCCAGCGCTCCATGTGGGGCTTGGCGCACCCCCCCATCAGGCTGAGACCCGCACCTTCCCTGGGAGCCCCTCCGCTTTCAGCCTCTGCTGTGGGTTCTGGGCCTTGGGCTCCAGGCAGGGAGGGTAATCTGCCCCCTTGAATGCTAAAGATTCAGCCTTCTGCAGAGAGGCTCAGAGGCAGCCATACTCTGCTGGAAGGAAGCCCTAAATCTGAGACCTGGAATGTTTTCAGTGTATCTTGTTACCTTGGCTGAGCCCGAGAGTGCAGTCCGGTGATCGGTACCTATTCGCTCAGTCTCACTGCAGGGCGCCAGAGGGGCTCCTCGGTAGTCGTAAGGCTCAGAGGCACGGGAGGAGCTTTCTGCCCTCTCCAACATTTCCTTACCTCTGAGCCCTGATTGCCGTTGCCCCAGCCTGGGGGTCGTTGCTACATCTTGGCCCGGTCCTGGGATATGGCAGCAACAGCAATGATGATGACACATACTGGTGCTCCTCAGACTTGAAAGCCATAGACATCCCTGGAGAGCTTGTTAAGATGCCCCTTTCTATGCGGGACGACTGAACTGGGCCCTGAGAGTCTGCGTTTCTAACCAATTCCCAGGCCGTTGTCAAGGCTGCTGGTCTGGGGACCACACTTGGAGTAAAGGAGGTCAGTCCCAGCTCTTGGGCACCTGCAACCCTTCCTAAACCAGGGCGGTTTCCTGGTCAGCATCATCTCCCCAACCATCCCAACAGATACCATCATTCCCATTTTGCATGTGAAAAGTTGAAGCCCCAGAGACCGCAGGTAACTCGCCCAAGGCCACACAGTTGGGAGGCGGCTGAGCCAGGCCAGGCCAGGCCCTCTGGGCCAGCGCCACTTTGGAAAGGATGCTGGTGGGGAAGCCGTTTTCCACTGAACAGTGTCCACGGTCCAAAAGCCACAGGAGGCGTTTCGAGGCAGCCAAGTCGGATGTAAATCAGGGAGAGCCCAGGGCCAGCCAGGCGGTGCTGACAGCAGGGCAGCCTGAGGCCGTGTGTCAGGATCAGGTCTGAAGTGGGACTTACTTCGTGCTGGCATGCTGCCTGGTGTGGGGAGCCGTCGGGGGATGCTCGCAGCTCCTGGAACACCAGCGTGGGGCCTGCTGGAACCCAAGAAGGCGCCTTCTCACTCTTACACAGCCTCACTTTTTAGTTGAATCCCAGGGTAGAGGGCTGGCTGGAAGCATCGCAGTAGGATGGATGGACGCTGGGACCTGGTGCGTCAGTTGTTTAAATACTGGTGCATCCTTGCAACCGGGGATCTCATTGAGGACTGAGGTTGCAGAGATCTTCTGCTTGGCTGGGGCTTTATTTTTACACGGGGCACGTGCCCCAAGCAACTGGAAAGTGTAGAACAGATTTAGAGTCTAGGTTCTCGAAATGTGGTCACGGGATGTGCGGTCTGGTCATCACCTGGGAGCTCGTTAGAATCAGGGGCCCCACGCCAGACCTGCTGACTCAGACCCTGGGGGTGGGGCCTAGCAAGTTTTAAGAAGCCCTCCAGGCTTAACTTTGAGAAGGGCTGATTTCTCCAGCTCCGGCCAAATGCCCAGGGGTCTGGGAGGGTCAGTCCTAACCTTTGCTACTGGCTGAGAGTACCAGGGCTGCAGGGTGACCTCAGATGTCATTTTATCTGTGCCGCATTTTTCTGATGGCCTGAACATCAGTTAAAGGGGCATGCATAAAGTTATACGGCATATCTGAGACAGGGCATAGGTCTGGATTCTTAGAGTTGCAAGTTGTAGAAATCAGTTCAAACTAACTTTAAAAAAACAAGGGAGGGTGGGAGTAGGGGAGGGAGGGAAGAAGGAAGGAAGGAAGGAAAGAAAAAGAGAGAGAGCGAGAAAGAAGGAAGGAAGAAAGAAGAAAGAAAAAAAGAAAAAAGAAAGAAAGAAAAAGAAAAGAAAAGAAAGAACATTTACTGACTCTTAACTGAAAAGCCCCAGGGTCATACTTCAGGCATGGCTGGATCCAGGTGCTGAGATATGTCATCAGGATTGTTTCTTTCTGTCCATTTCTGGGCTCCTGTGTTGGTTACTCTCAGCTGCATAGGATGCATCCCCTCCCAGCATAGCCATCTCAGTCTAGAAAGAGCCTTCTTTTTTCCCCAATATTCTTAGCACGAGCCCTTGTCATCACTCTCATTGTCCAGGCTTGGTCAGGTGCTTGTCCTTGAGCCAACTGTCACAGCCCCTCTGATTGGCTAGGCCTGGCTCACATGCCCACCCAGAACCCCGTGGGCTGAGAGTGGATGTGCGTGGGTGTCCAGGTAGAATGGATGTGAGGCTGTCCCCAGAAGAAGGGGCATGGGTGCCAGCAGGCTATACCCACGGGGACTTAGTGCCATTCTTATCCTCCTCTTGGAGCTGGGTTGCCCTCAGTCAACTGCTAAGGTCTCACGCCAGATAGAATTATGCTCCTTTTCCTGGTTCCTTTACCATTATGCCTATAAATGTGCATTAAACATGCTACTTTCATCTTTCCCTTTGTCCCTCTTCCCTTGGTATAGTCCAGGATAGCAAGTTACACGTTACCCTGGCACCCACGCCTGTTGCAGGCATTACTAACCCACCCTCGCCTTCACAGCGCCACGTGTCCACCCAGAAAACAAAGCCTCCGTGGCGTCCGTGTCGCATGTTGGCCTTTACCATGGGGTTCTGGGCTCAGAACCTCGGCTGTGTTGTTCATTGCCGGGTTCCCAGGACCTAAAACAGTGCCTGGCACACAGTAGGTGCTCAAGAAATTTTTAAAAATATATATACTATATATATATTTTATTCTTAAGTAATCTCTCCCCCCAACGTGGGACTTGAACTTACAGCCCTGAGACCAACGGTCGCATGCTCTACTGACAGCCAGCCAGGAGCCCCTTAACAGATTACTGACTGAATATTCCTACCCCACAGTGCCTTGACCACTGGGCACCTAGGTTAGCCCATTGAATGTGGGGGCGCTGCCATAGCAATGAGGTTGTCTGATTTGGGGGACAGGGAGCTCTGCAGACTGTTGGGGCCGTGTTTCTGAGTCTGAGGAAGGGGCTGCAAGGGCAGGGCCTCAGGTCCATTGAGGAAAGACTTGTCCACGCTGCAGGCCTCTTTCTGCCCTCCCACCATTACCCCCTTCCCTGCTCTGCTAATCCATTTACCTGTTCATTGAAATGTGTGATCCTGGTTGATAAGGAGCCATTTCCTGGTTTTCTGCATTTTCATATTCTAGGAAACCAGGGGAGCCTTCCAGCACAGCTCTGCTGGTGGATGAGAGACAGCGGTGATCTACCCCAACTTGCATTTTTTCCCCAAACTGAGTGCCAGAGAACAGGAGGTGTTCTATTAAAAAAAAAAAAAAAAAAAAACTAACAAAAAAAACCAGGCTTCAGGGGTCATTCACATTTGGGGACTGCTTGACTCAGCAAAGTTCAACAGATTCCCTTGGTATGGTGATTCTTGGAGACTTTAACCAGTCGATGAGTTATCGTCTTCTCCAAGAGTCTGGGGCCCCCAGGGCCTCCCTCCGCCCCTCCGTCTAGCCGTGGTGTGTCCCTGAGCTCACAGGGAATAGTCTTCCACAGACTTGGGCCCATGCCTAGGCTGCTCTGGTGCAGGCCTCTGGGGCCGGGCAGTGGCTTACGGTTGCAGCTGGGGGGAGCCTCTGTGTGTGTGTGTGTGTGAACACGTGGGTCTGTGTGTGTCTGCGTGTGTGCACGGCTGCCTGGGCAGCCCGCTGTTGACTTGGCCCCTCCCAGCGTGCAAGAAGACTCCGAGTCCCGCGTATAGTCACAATCTGACCAGATCTTCTCTTTCCTTCTTTGCTTCCTCTCGTTGTATTAGGTCCAGAACAACAGCCCTTGCTGAGGAGCCTCCAAAACGTAAGTGGCATTTGTCCTCTCAGTGGTGTTGGCGTCTCCCCGATGTGCGGTCCTTGGGCTCTCAGGGTCTCCTCCAGGGTTGAGGAGGAGGAAGCAGAACCCCCAGGGCTCCGGGGCCTCATCCACATGTCACTTCGGGGTGGTGGCTTCATGGCCCGGGTCGGCCCCCTCCGCCTCCCTGTGCCGGGGAGACAGCCTTACAAATACTGAGCACTGATTTTCGAGTCTGGCCTGGACTCCATGCTGGCTCTGCCACCGAGCAGTGATGGGGCCTCGTTGAGTTAGTTCTGAGGATTGGGCTCAGACATATGTAAAAGGGTGAGATGCTTGGTTCCCAGCACAGATAGGATGCTCCCATCAGGACTTGGGGCTACTGTCCCAATTGTCTCTTTATTAAACTCTTTTTATTTTTTGGGTCTTTTTTTAAGGATTTGTTCATTTGAGAGAGAGAGAGCGTGAGTGCCTGCGTGAGGGGAGGGGCAGAGGGAGAGAATCTTTAAGCAGACTCCCTGCTTAACGCAGAGCCCCTCCCGGCTGATCCCACCACCCATGAAATCATCAACCCAGCCAAAACTCAGAGTTGGTTGTTCAACCGACTGAGCCACCCAGGCACCCCTAAACTTTTTCTTTTTAAAAAATTGAAAACTTTCAGAAAAGTGGAAAGGAGAATACAGTGAACTCCTGTATACCTTTCACTGAGATTTTCCCATTGTTAACATTTGTTACATTTGCTTCATCTCTATATGCTATAAAAATAGTCACATTAAAACTTTTTTTTTTTTTTTGCTGACTCATCAGGGAGTAAATTACAGGCATGATGCCCCTTTACTCCTCCTAATCCTTCCTATGTATTTCGTAAGAGCAGTGCCATTCATTCTCTTATATAAGCACACGCAATTATCAACCCCAGGACGTTTAACATTGACACAATTCTCTTATCTAATCTACAGACCTTAATGACATTTTGCTGACTGTCTCATATTTACAGAAGCTTTTATTTTTCCCCCAGTTCAGGATCACAGTGTTTTTAAAAGGGGTTTCCTGGGGTAGGAACCTGACTTTTCTGCAGATGACTTCTTCACCTTGATCTAAAACATCCTTACTATTGGGGTTTTGAAAGTCTTTTTGTTATGACCTTTGGTAAGAAATAGATTTTACGACAGATGCCACCTGTGCTCACATATCCACACACGCTTGAAAGTGAAACCCGTCTCGCAAAATGATAACTCACATCTTCAGCATCTTTAGGGCTCTGCTCTATTCTGTTTTCTTTTATAAAAGTGATATTCCTGACCCTTTGAGTTGATTTCATGATCCCCTAGTAGACTCTGTTCTGGAATGTGAAAATCCTGGCTTCTTAGGCAGAAATTTCTCCCAGGAGGGAAGGTAGTGCCCTGACCAAGGACTTGGAGTTTGGTTGATTTGGGGTCACCTAGGAAGCCAGGACTAGGAGAAAGGCCCTGAAGACCCTGGCCCACTGCTACCCATGGTGGACCTGACCCCATCCCTGTGATCAAGCCCCGCCCCCCCGAGGCCCTGTGACCCCATGGAGACCTCCGGTTCTTTATGCTGTGACATTAGGCAGGCGTATCCCTGGTGGCTCAGGACACTTCCCTGGCTGAGTGGGCATAGAGTTGTTCTAGTCCATGTCAGCCTCCAGAGTCGTTGCCATACTGGTCACAAATGTCAGTAAGAATAATCACGAGCACTTATTAAACTCTTTACTAGCATGCTCGATTCGGCACGGAGAGGTTTAATGTATAGTGGTGCATTTTAGCCCACAACAGTCTTAGGATGTGGGCTCTGCTGTTCTTTCTGTAAAAATTGCAGGTACATTCATTGAGCACTTACGGTGTATCAGGTACTGCTAGGTACTTTACAGACTCATGCAGTCCTCAAAGTAGCCCTAGGAGTTAGACACTGATATTATCTCCATTGTACAGATGGGGAAACTGAGGCGCAGAGAGGTGAATTGACTCTCCCCAGGGTCACACTGCAAGGAAGGATTTGAACCCCACCTACTTTCTGACCCTGTCGCCCACATCATCCAGCACGGCTCTTCCCTCCCCCCAGGCTGGGAGCAGACTCCTAGGCAGGCCCATTCCCAAGGCCTTGCGCTCGTTAATGAGTAGCCTGGGGCAGCCCAGGCAGCCAGGTGCCTGCTGCAAAGCTGGAGTCTGAGTTCTGCTTCCAGATAAAGAGTCTTGTGCAAGGCTCCCAGCCCCCATCTGGGCTGGTGGCTTTAGAGACAATACACAGATAGAAACCAGCTGCTGTTCTCTCCTCCGAGGCTTGCTGATCCATCCACACTTGGTGGGAGCCCATTTCACAGAGGATGCCCTGGAGGCTGAGAAGTGGGTTTGCTCTCAGGCCCGTATGATGCTTCCTCCACGTGGCCCTTTTGGCTTATGCTTTCTGGAAGGGCTCCCTGGCCATCTATATGGCAGGCAGCAAGATTGGGAGGGGGTCATCTTTAGGGAACAGGAGCTGTCCCCTCTGAAGCTGGAGCACTACCAGGTGTGCAGGTGTGTGGCCCTCCTCACTGAAACCTCCAGGTTCCCATCTGAGAACAGGGACGGTAATCACTCACTCTAGCCCTTGACAGGGCGTGCACAGCTGGGAGGTGGCTGAGATGTGGATGGTTTGTCCGTTGTTCAGCGGACTCTGAGTTATTAAGGAACCGGCCGAAAAACTGATTCCTGACAGGGATGAAACCCACATCGTGGAGAGTCTGTGAAGCTGGAGAGTCAGACAGTCCTGGATTCAAATCCTGTCTCCATCCTATGCCGCTGCATAACCTGGAGGGGAGAGTCCTTGAACTCCTCCGAGCCTCAGCTTTCCCACCTGTAAGATGGAGCAGCAAGGGCACCCAGGAAGCTTTGAAAGCGAGTATGGTATCGGGGGTAACGGTCCCTTTGTCATCAGGGTGGAGTTTTGAGCACTCAACAGGCCTAACGAAGTCAGGACCCAGCACCCCCAGTACATGTTCTAATTTCACCTCCCTGGCGAGATCCCCTAGAGCAACCCCCGCACTCGCCTCAGCTGAAAATCAGATCCACCCTTTTGGGTGTCTGGTCATTTTAGCTAGAGGGGCACCTCTCTGGGCTTGTTATAAGAATTCCCACGGGGCCTTCTCCCCCACCCCCTCCCGGACCCCTCCAGGTTGTAAACTCCAGCAGGGGAGGGGGTTGTTCATACAATGGACTTGTGACCCATCCAGGGAGAGCCTCACCCTCCTCACTCGCTCCCTGGAGGGGCCAAGTCAGTGAGAAAATGGTATTTACTGTTTGTCTGACCTGATAATAAAAGTGATACATTTTTTTTTTTTTAAGATTTTATTTATTCATTTGAGACACAGAGATAGAGAGCATGAGCAGGGGGAGAGGCAGAGGCAGAGGGAGAAGCAGGCTCCTCGCTGAGCCAGGAGCCCGATGCGGGGCTCGATCCCATGATCCTGGGATCATGACCTGAGCTGAAGGCAGATGCTTAACCATCTGAGCCACCCAGGTGCCCCAAAAGTGATACATTTTTAAAAAATGAGATATATTTGATCTACAACATTCTGTGAGTTTAAGGTGTTAAAAACATTTGGATTTGATACATTTATACTGCAACATGTGATTGTCACTGTGGCGTTAGGTAACGCTTCTGTTGGGCCACAGGATTATCATTTCTTCTAGTGTTGGGAAGTAATGTATTTTTAATACAGAAGCTTGGAGAGCACAGAAAAGTCAAGAGAAGACAATAAAATTCATCCTGTTCCGCCATGCAGACAGAACCATCTAACTGCATTTATAAACGCGTGGGTAAATATACATTATTTACATTTTGCTTTTTAAAGTTGAACTCACACTATGGTGACCCTGGGGAGCCAACTTCCTGTCTCCACCCCCCAATATATTTCTTAGCATTTTTCTGGGTCTTCGGTCTTCTAAGTCAGGGTCAGCAGAGTTTTTTAAAGGGCTGGATAGGATGTATTTGGGCTTAGGGGCCTGTGGGTTTGCCTCCACTGATCTCATATGGTCTCATCTCTGCTCTTGTAGCACAGAATGCAAATGAGTGGGTGTCGTTTTATGCCATTAAAACTTCATTTACAAAAACAACCTGCTAGATTTGGTCCAGGGGTCGAAGTTTGCTGACCCCCCCCCCCCCGCCCTTCCCTTCTTACTAGTTTTGATTTGTTTGGGTAAACCATCATTTATTTAATTAATCCTCTAGCATTGAGAGATTGGCCATTGGTAGTTTCTCTTTCATGTAAACCACTCTGCTGTGAACATCTTTTTTTTTCTTTCTATTTTTAATTGTAAAATATACATAACATAAAATTAAACATCTCGACCATTTTTAGGTCTATAGTATAGGAGTGTTAAGTGTATTCACGTTGTCCTGCAACCGATCTCCAGAACTTTTTCATCTTGTAAAACCAAATGCAGTGAACATCCCTGACTGGGCATCTTTACACATTGGTCTGGTCCAGAAAATTGGAATTGCTAGCCTAAAGGGGGTGCGCATTTTTTTTTTTTTTTTTTGAGAGAGAGAGAGCACATGAGAGAGGGGAGGGTCAGAGGGAGAAGCAGACTCCATGCTGAGCAGGGAACCTGATGCGGGACTCGATCCTGGGACTCCAGGATCATGACCTGAGCCGAAGGCAGTCGCTTAACCAACTGAGCCACCCAGGCACCCGGGGGTGTGCATTTTTAAGGTGCCGGGCACCTGCTACCAAATCACTGACCCTCAGGAATTGCCCTAACTGAAGTCTCTGAGGATCACCAGTGACAGCCCGCGGGCCTCAAGAGGGAGTGAAGCCAGCCACTTCCTTGGGGAGCCCCTGCCTTCAGGGCTTGGGGAGCAGTGGATTTAAAACAACCCATCCCAGAGAAGCAGCAGCTGGTCTGCCAGCCTTCCTCTTTTGGGGAAGAAAATAAAAAGTCCGTAAACAAGATGTGTTATGAATGCCGAACCAGACTTGGAGGTTGATACATCTACCCTTTAGAGAGAGGAGAGGTGTGGTTAAGACCTCAGCTCAGCTGTCCAGAGAGTCCAGGGGTCAATGGCATTTGGCCTCTACTTTGCTGTGTGACCCAGGGCAGGTCACGTAACCTCTCTGGGCCCTTGGGTCCTCTTCAAAATAGACATGATGTAGACTCTCTCCTCTCTGGTTGGACAATCAGGGAAGAAGAACTACGAAAGTTCTTTGCACAGTGGCCGGCACACAGCCCCTACCCAGTACGTGCTGGTTGTGATTGCTTTTCTTACTGGGGCGGTTAGGATTTCTTTTAACACCTCTATTTTATAGCGCAGTTATTAATGTCCCTGTGTAACAGGTGAGAAATTTGAGGCTCAAGAGGGCAGCGGCCAAGCCGAGGTCAGCCATGTGTCAGCACAGGGAACCTGGGCTTTAGCCCATGCCTTCGGCTAGTCGTCTGTTCCACGCCGCAGCTGCTGGAAGCTGGGGCCTCTGGATGACCAGGGCAACCGCCTCTTCTGGCCTCACCTGTGGTGGGAAAGCTTGGGCCTTTGGTGGAGAGAAGATTCCTTGGTTGATTTTCCTGTCTTGCCTAGCCGCAACAGTGGGCAGACGGGTTTTTTCAAGGAGAGAGGTTACAATTCTAATGTGTGGGGTGCCCCCCACCCCCCGACACCACCAAGCGATTCTCCAGCGCTAGCTGGATGTCCTACCTTGTAACTCACTCCTGACACTATTTCCCTGGATCTGCAGGTTAATGATTCAGCCCTCCAAGGCCGACCCCCTACTCCCACCTCACTTCTGACGCCTGTTGTACGCATCAGATCATCCCCTGTGCTTTGGCGGACTGGCTAGAAATCAGAGGTTCCCATGACCTCCTCCTTGGGTTTGATTAATTTGCTAGAGCAGCTCACAGAACTCAGAGAAACATTTTATTGACTAGATTAGTGGTCTGTTAGTAAAGGCCGTAACTCAGGAACAGCCACATGGAAGAGATGCACAGGGCAAGGGATGGGGACGGGGCGAGGAGCTTCCATATCCTCCTCCCCAGGTGCCACTCTCCCCCAATCTCCATGTGTTCACCAGTCTGGAAGCTCTCATTTAAATTTTTATGGAGGCTTCATTACTTTAAGCACCATTGATTAAATCATTGGCCTTTGGTGATTGAACTCCATCTCCAGCCCCCCTCCTTTCCCTGGAGGTCAGGGGGTGGGACTGCAAGTTCCAACCTTCTAATCACGCAGTTGCTTCTCCTAGCAACCAGCCCCTAGCCTTAGGTGCCTTCTAAAAGTCACTCGTTAACATAACAAAAGACACCTTTCTCACTCTCATCACTTAGGAAATTTTTTTTTTTTTGAGAGAGACGGCACAGGAGAGAGTGAGCATGGGGGGGAGGGGAGAGGGAGAAGCAGGCCCCGCTTGGAGCAGGGAGCTGACCCGGGCTCCATCCCAAGACTCCAGGATCAGGACCTGAGCCCAAGGCAGACGCTTGACCAACTGAGCTACCCAGCCACCCCTCTCATCACCTAAGACCAAATACATATTTATATTGATTATAAGTCACAATATCGCAGTTTGTTGTTGTTGTTGTTGTTGTTGTTTTCAGAAACTGGCAGGGCATTTCAAAGACCAGAGCTTCCTGCTGAGGTGAAACCTGAGAAGGGTTTAGAGGAGGTATTCCCATCTGTTAGTCTGTTCTCAGCCAGCAGATAGTAAGTCCAGAAACCCACGCTCCCCAAAGCAGGAGGCTCTTGGATCCTAAGGCTAGAGATACCTCTGGGTTTGGAGGGGTTGGCTCCCTGGGGCACCCCTGAAGGAGGGTGCCCTGGGTCAGTATTCAGATCCAGCTGCTCAAAGGGTCCCCCACGGCACCACCTTTATATACCCACTTCCCCATCAACTTGCTGGGGCACCTTGGGCAAGTCATTTCCCTTCTCTGGGCCCTCATTTTCCTCATGCATAAAAACAAGGGTCTGGAATCATCTCCCCAGAGGAGCTCCTGGGGTGACAGCTTTGGACTTGAATATCAGCTCTGCCATTTAGGAGCCAGTGCCTGCTGTGATGATCTCCCTCTCTGGGCTGGGTGTTCTCTATAAAGCAGACATAGTGCACATGCCTCGCAGGGTCTATTGTGTGCTTGGCAGCCTGGTGGCCTGCACACCCTCTGTGGGGCTATATACTTGGACACCTCGGCTTCCCATAATGGATTCTCACCCCTAAACCTTTGGCCTTCATCCTTAAGTAGCAGGAGGCAGTTTTGAGTCACTGGTTCCTCTGCCCCTCATCCCCAGCCTGAGTCGGCTCCTGCATTACATTGCACAGGGCTTCTCTCACCCCCAAATTCCCCCATCCTTGTTCCTGTCATCACCCCTGAACTCTTGCTCTGAGGGTCCCGTCAGGACTGCCAGGTTGTGAAGGGCCCATGGCTCCCTCCCTCCCTCCTGCCACAGTGAGGGGGACATGGTTCTCATTTATGTTTTCAAGTCAAGTGGTGCTCTGACCTTCTGTCTGATTCCTTCCTAGTCTTCTCTGGGCATCCTGCCTGCCCCCCCCCCCCGCCCCCGACATGAGAGCTTTCTCTTATCCATTAAGTTACAGAGGCCCAGAGAGAGAGACAATGTTTTGATAAGGACTCTAAGGCTGGCTCCTGATCTGTGGGAAGGATGCCACGATCGATTAGCAATGTCTTTCGGGAGCAGGATGGGTGGAAGCGGCATTGGGGGCCTCGATGAGGTGAGAACTACGGAAAGTCCTTGGGAGTAGACACCTGCTCTGCAAAAACTGTGGAAACAGGGAGGAGCTGAGAGGACCCCAAAAGGTCTGTGCAGGTACCAGGCAAAGCAGCTTCCTCTGAGTGGGAAGAAACAACGGAGCATGCCTGTGGGAGAGTGTGACCCCGAAGTCTCAGGATCTTTAATTTGTACTCAGGTTGAAGTTTTCAGACCAGGAGCCCAGAGTCTTTGATGCTTCTTATGTCCTGGGTGTCATATTTTGTGCGGGATGTGGTGTGTGTGTGTGTGTTTGTGTGTGTAACAGGGATCCCTCTAGACACTCTAAATAAGGTTGCTAGATGAAACACAGGGCGTCCAGTTAAATTAGATAAACTGAGTCATGTTTTTAGTTAAGTATGTCCTTCGCAGTATGAGTACATCCGACAAGCTTACCTCCGCAAGCTCATTTATCCAGTTGCCCCGGGAGGTCATGCCCGCAGGCCGGGTCGTACCGCTGCTTGAGGTCACAGATGTCCCCGCGAACCAGTCGCAGCAGCGCTTGTCCCAGCCCTGGCCCTCCTTGCTGTGAGTCCCTGAGGTGTTGCCACCTTGGGCATCTATGTCCTCCTCCAGGCAACCAGAAGGGTCAGCCTAGTTGACTTAATACGAGGTCTGATTTTGACCTGGAGATGCTTACTGAGCACCTATGACGCCCGAGAACTTGATGGTCATATCCTCATCCCCGCCATGAGACGGTCCTGTGACAAAGTTCTGATGTTCTCTGCCTCATGGGTGAAGAAGCCGGGCTCAGGGAGGTGCCCCGCGATACTGCCGCGGCCACACAGACCAGGAGACAGGACTGGTGCGCTTCTGGGCCCAGGCTCCCCGCCCTGCCCCCCTTCCATGGGGGAGCTGCCCAGTGGGGCCCTGCTGCTCCTCTGGATTATTCCCTCCAGATCCCCTGTCCTGTAAGGAGCTCACACCGAATGAATTGGCGCATGTTCTCAGCATTCACGTGTCCATTCACTCACGTGCTGAGTACTTGTGGAACACCTGCTGTATACCGGGCACAGTGCTGGGCAGTGGGGATAGAGTGAAGAACGAGGCAGGAAGGGAGAGACAACATAACTGAGCACACAAACCATTGTTCGGTTGCAAAGTGGAGCCTGCCCGCCCACCCCCCACCGCCGCAAATGCATGCAGTCAGTGTGTTTGACCAGGAGGCCAGGGCTTGTCTCAGGGTGGAGGAGGGAAGAATCTGGGAACATGATCCTGTCTGCCTCCACCCTCCTCTCCATCCTTCCTCACGAGGAGCGTTCTGAGGCTCAGAGAAGGGCATTGACATGCCCAAGGTCACACATCACCATAAGACATATGGCCTCCGCTCCTCCCCTAACCATCTTTTCTGTCCTGGTGCTGTTGAGAGAAGAGTCTCTGCTGCTTCCTGGCCGTGTGACCGCCGGCCAGTGCCATCTCCTGCCTGGGCTCCAGTGGCCCCATTTGTAAAGGGAAGCCCGTGATGCCCACCAGGCTAACTGGCTTAAGCAAGTAAGAGAGAGCAGTTTGGTATATTTCTTATTAATGTGTTTTATTAATAATGGCTGTACTAAAGTGCTCTCAGGGATGATTTAGTCACATTAAAAAGTCCAGACATGGAGTAAACTTCCTCCTAAAAGAAACAATCTAGAAAAGCCGCAGCTCTGGAAGGCCCCTGGGGACAGGGGCTGCTTCGAGGTACTGATGCCCATCCACATCTCTGGCCTTGTCTGGGTCAGCTGATCCCCATGTGGCCAGGCCTCAAAGCTTCATGGCTGAGGGCTGAGCCTGCTGCGTGCTTCTGGGGGGAAGGGACCACCCCCAGCTCTTTAAAGAAATTAATTTTATTTCATATTCATAAACATGATGACAGGTGCTAGTGATACAAACATAAAAGACAGTGTCAATTTTTTAGAAACGTACAATCTAGTGAGTGAGATGTAGGTGAACATATGAATTACATTACAATTTAGTGTGAGCTTTTTCCCCCTGTCTTATTGAGAAACGAAAGGCATACATCACTGTGTGAGCTTAAGGCATGCAGTGTGATGGTTTGTTGTAATGTGGTGGAGTGATGACCGCAACAGATTGTGTTCACATCCACCTTCTCATAGATACAGTAGCTCCCAACTCTGAAAGGTCATGGGGGGCAGACCTTTTGTTTTCCCTTTGGCCTTTATGGTTCATTTGAGGAGTGTATATATTTTCAAACCCCTTCCAGCCCTGCTGAGTGGGGGAAGGCCCAGGCGAGAAACTTTGATATCTGGGGAAGTTTGGGGAAAACCTGTAAGCATCTGAAAACCGAGAATTGAAAGTCTGTTCATGCAATCATCAGAGACTTGTGGACTTTTCCTGTGGCCCAGGCCCCGACCATGCCCTGGGAACCCAGAGTTGAGCCTCTCTCTGTCCCGCCTGGAACAGCCGGGCCAGCCCAAAGACAAGTCGGCTGTGCCTCATCAGTGGGGTCTCTTGAAGATGCTTTGGGCACACAAAGTTCACAAAACTTTCCCAGAGGCCTTGAAAGACAAAAGCAGGCCAGGCAGACAGACACAAACCAGGAAGGGCATTTACTGGTAAAGGGAAGCGACCCTGAAAAGGGAAAGCAGAGAGTTCCCGATGCCATCAGCGGCATGGCTGGGCTGCCCTGTCTCGCTCTGGGGTATGGGGGCCAGGAGAGGAGCTGGAAGGGAGGTCTTGGCTGGTGACCCCGAATGCCCTGCTGAGTGCTGGGGTCTTGATTCACTTTGGGGAGCCAGACTGGAATCTGAAGTCCTTAGTTAATGCTGCCAGGTGCCCCCTTAAAGGTGGTGGTGACTTGTTTAGTTGTTTGGACAACTGGTTTCTGTTTGGGAAGAAGAACAGTCCAGCCGGGCCCTCACCCAAACAGGCTTGCAGGAGCATTGCAGGCAATGCCAGAGGTCCCGGGAGGAAACCCACTCTACCGAGTTTTGATGACTCACGTGGTTTGGGGAGCAGGCGAAATGCCTTGGGAGGGGGTGGCAGTGCCGGCAGCCCGGGCCGTTCGTGTGTCACAGAACACCGCATGGAGAACTGTTTATCTGCTGTTTGCCCTGGGGGACAGAAGAGCTCTGGGTGCTTGTTTCTGCCCCCAGTCAGTGTTGTTGTTGATTAACCGCATGAAATGAACCGCCCGGGCATTTCTCCTGAGAGCAAATCCACTCATGTATTGAAGCACTTACCCCTGCCTTCCCTTGTGGAATTCGGGATGGCCCATTTTACAGATGATGCAGCTGAGGCCCCAAGGGGGAAGTGACATTCCTGAGGGCACTGCTTGCAGCAGCAGACAAGTGACAGAGTCAGCTTCCAACCAAAACCTTTTAAGGTGACGCAGCAGAGGCAAAAGTGGAACCCGGCAGAGGGGATTTGGGGAACAGGGTCTCGCAGGGGGTGGTGCCCATCGGGGAATTCAGAGAACAAAGCTGGAGAGGCCAGGAGGGCCACTCCTCTCCACGGACAATACTGGGGAGGAATTACGTAGAATTCCACCATCTGGGGGTCAGTGGGAACCAACTGACCAAATCAATAGATGAGTCCATCTAAAAGGACGGATTTCTTGACTATTTATAGTTGTGGCCTAAATCCCAGGTATCCTTGTCCCCAAGGAGTAAAAGGAGACTTTTTCTGATCGGCCAGGCTCTCTAAAGGGTGAATAAGCTGATTAAGTCCCCGGCTGCTGCAGAGGATGGGACAGTGCGGGAGGGTCAGGGTGAGAGCGTCAGGGTGAGAGCAAGCTCAGAGGAGGTGGGGGCGGGGATGAGCCCAGGGCTCAGTCCCTTCCCTTCACCAATTCCTTATTAACCGCCTAGAGCAATTGCTCTAGGTAGCCCGAAGTGAAATGGTTAACAGTTCTTCTAGCCTGAGGGGCCAGCATTTAGTAATCCCAGCAGGTATACATAATGAAATGGAAAGGTCCTTGCAGAGCCTGTAGCACAAAGCCTCTGCAGGGGTGGGGTTTTTGTTCCTGCTGTTGTGCAGTTGAGGCTGGCCCAGGACCTGCGATCCGGGCCTGCTCAAGAGACCTGGATTCCAGTCCCAGCTGGTTAACATGCAAAATGACACCTGTACCTACTGCTGGCCTCAGTTTCTTCCTGTGTCAAGTGAAGAGGGGAACTTCCTGGCGTCAAAGGCCAGAGCCAGAAGATGCCCCAGAGCCCAGTGGTTGGGGACCCAGGATTCTGGAACCCTGCCTCTTCCTGGCTGTGCAACTTTGGTCAAGTCACTCAACCCCTCTGAGCCTCAGATGGGGTAAGATTGCTCATCTCATAGGATGGTTGGTAAGGACCGGGTAAAAATTCGGCACCCAAGTGACCGGCACTGAGCTGGGCACACACAGTCGCTCAACCCATGGAGCTGATATTCCTCTCTGGAACTGGCTGTGCGGTTGGAGCACTTTCCATACTTTTAAGGCATTTAGAGTGTGGGTTTTTTTGCTCTGTGAGAGTCTCTGAAAAAGTCATAAAGTCTCATTACCTTTGGACTGATTATAGGAGAAAAGCAAGCAGCCATAATCAGTGAAAAGTGCTTTAAAATGCAATAAGAAAAATATTTAGCATGATTAAAAAATTACTACGAGCTAGAATTATATCAAATGCCCAACAGAGTGCCAGGCACATAATGTTAGCTGCAACTATCTTTGTTTCCAGGATGTAAGAACAGTTGGAACTGTAACAAAAGGTTGCTATGACAATGATACACCAGGGTCCTCCTCATTTGCTGCCTCCAGGGAGGAGGCCCACCCACTGCCCTAGAGCATCCTCTGACCGTGGGAGGAAGAAACTAGGACTATAGCTGAGGAATGAGCAATTCGTTCTGCTGGGAGATGGACAGGGGATGGTCAGGGAAGGCTTCCTGGAGGAGGTCTCATTTGAGAATGGAGAAGAGCAGGGGTGTGCATTCCGGGGCCTGAAATGGCCTGCAAAAATGCACTAAGCTGTGAAAGCCCAGGGCCTCCCAGGCAATGACATATAGAGACAGTAAATTCTATGACCAAAGAACTTCCCCTGGCTTTAGTTCTGCTAAGGGACAATACTAATCACTGGTGTTTTTCTGGAGTACACCTTCTCTGGGCACTTGAGCTGTGTTGGAAGGGGTATTGTGACCTCGTGAGCGGATATTCTGAGGGCCGTAGCCAAGGTGCTGGGCATCTTTTATACTCTCGAGGGCTTCTGATGTACCCAATTTCCCAGTGTCTGGGGTAAGTCATGTTTGCATGTCCACCTGTGTCCCTATCTGCTCACAGAGCCTCGGTCCCCTTACAGAACCTTACTGGGCAGCCTTCTGTGATTCAAGCTTATGGGGTCCCCAACAGCTGCAGTTACCTAGGAAACAGTGTCCAGGGAGTCCACTCAGGAGGGAGGGAGTAGAGGGCAAATGTGGGAGCTCTTCATTGCTCTGACCTGAGTGGTCCGGCCGGAGGCCTGGTGGGAACAAGGTCTTTCCCAGGGGCGTCCAGCTTGGAGTGGGCCATGGCTCCCCTTGCCAAGAACTATTCACCCAAGCCTCCCACCACAGACCACCAGTGGGACCCTCTGTTTACCCACCGCCTCCGTCCAGATCCTCGCTTGATAGAGCCTCTCAGCCCCTGAGCTGACCGGAGGTAGGTTGCCGGGTAAACACGCAGGGCATTCCCTTGGGGTCAAAGACCTCTGTGGGATTAGTGCTCTGTGTATCCTGGGCCTGGCAAGGAGCTCCCCAAGTAAGTAAGGAGTTGAGCTGGTCCTAGGCATCCAAATAGTAGGAGCGGGCAGGGGAACTGGAGGCCTAGAACCCCAGTTGAAACACTGGAGACGGAAGCTTTTGCACCTCGGCCTCAATTTCCCCACCAGTAAAACAGGACATTAGACCCGATGATGGTGTCAGATTTCCTGAACTAGTACACGTCCCCAGGACAAATTGGGGCTGAAGACTGGAGTAGCCCACCCTGGCGCTGGCAGACCTCTTACCGTAACTGCTGTTGTCTTGCCTTCCTACTAGCAGGCAGTTCCCTAAGACTGGCTCCAACATGAATTGTGTTCGCCCTCACACTGCGACGTCTTAGCAGGACCCGTCTGTGCGCCTGGCCCGGTACTGGGTGGTTTATCTGCATCAGCTCACGTGAGCACCCCTGCGCCCTGAGGGGCTGGTGCCGTCCTCGGCCACAGTGTACGGATGAGGGAACAGGCACAGTAGTTTGCCCGGAGTCCCACAGCAGGGCCCGTCTCGGGGCTTCCTGGAAAGCCCCCTCCTCTTTTTAAGCCTCAGTCTGCTTATCTCTAAACTCTGGGCCCTGGGGATCCGGGGCTGATCTGTCATTCGTTGATGGCCATTTGAGGGGTCTCGGGCACCCAGGGACCTCCAGCTAGGACCTTTGGGGTTTTGAGGCTGCTGGGAGTTGAGCGGTCCCAGAATCTGATTTCTAGAGCTGCAGCCAATCTGGGGGATACCACCAAGCCGCTTCTTCTCCCAAAGGTTTTCTTCACGGCTGCGCAAGGAAGGAGGGAGGCTGCTTGGTCATCTGCTCCGAGTAGCTGGTCTGCACTTCCGCCACGGTTGTCGGGGCCGCTCTGCAGCCCGTTTCCCAGTGTCTGTGGCACAAGCTTGGCTCTCAAGGCCAGGCCCCGCGCCCTGTAACTTCCGCCCCCCCAGCTTGGCAGGCACCGCCGCCCATGGGGCATTGACACCTGGTCTGGGGAGCCGCAGGCCCTGGTCTGGCTGCCCGGCTCGGGGCAGCTGCCTGAGCTGTTCTCCTGACCCTACCCCAAGGCGAGGTAGAGGAGGTGACAGGAGGGCCCACATCCATGCTCAGATCCCCATGGAACCTCCAGCCCCCAGGACCTACATCGTCCCATAGTCAGCAGGTGTCCTGGGAGGGTCCCCCAGGGTCCCCTGGTTCCACCCACTGTGGAAGAGGAGTGGAGGCTGGATAGAAGGGAAGGGGCAGCTGGGAGGAGGCAGGAGTGCTGGGGGATGCCCCACATCTCAGAACTGGCTGACCTGCTTTCGAACCCTGGTCCTGGCTCTGTGAGGGGATACGGAAGGTGCCCAGCAGGTCTGGTGCACAGGACAGGCCCAGCAGGGCCACCAGCCTCTTTCCAGGCTGTCGCCCGTCTCAGGGTCATCGTCCTGATAGCTCATGCTTTGTTCGAGTACTAAGTGGCCTGTACCTATTAGCTCATTTCATCTCGCAACAACCCTAAGAAGTAGGTACTATTGCTGTCGTCATTCTGTGTTTGAGGAAACTGAGGTACAGACAGGTGTATTTATGGTGTGTATTTTCTTCTGTTGGAGAGGTTGCCTTTGCAGAGAGACGTGTGTGTGCGCGTGCGTGTGTGTACCCCTGGGTGCCCCTGTGTGTGGGAGGGGTGGTTGGGATCCTGCACTCGCGAGCTGTTAGGGTCTGCTGGTCAGCTGGTGGAAACCCCAGCCCAGGGAAGGCCGGGTGCTGCCTTGATCGAGCAGTGGTCACTGGCAGAGCTGGCCTCACCTGGGCCTCACCCGGCCCTCCTGGGTCCTTTCCTGCTATTGTTCCTTGGGTTTGGGGAGTTGGCATTTTAGGGACAGGTGCTTCTCCTTTGGGGAAGGCTCCACCCGCTGCCTCCACTTTAGGGAAAAAGTGGCCCCCCCATGCAGGGGTGACACCTGGGGACCCCCAAGTCCCAGGCGATATGCCCTGTACTTTGTGTCTCTTTGGAGATGCTGCCTGAGGTCTGCTGTGCTGGATTTTGCCCCTGGGCCGGGTGGGGCGGTCTCTGACTTGTTCCCCCAGGATCACATACCCCACTCAACTCCCTGCCCCGGAAGCCCGAGGTAATCCACCTGCCAGCCCCAACCTTGATTTCTCAAACTCCTTTTAACTTTAGCAAGTGGATAGAGGGAGTATTGCCTTGTCCCGGGTTCAGATTCTGTCACTTGCACTCTGGGTAGCTTTGGCCAAGTCCTGTTTCCTCTCTGAGCCTCGGTTTTCTTATCTGTAAAGTGGGCTACTATAAGGAGCAGTGGGCAAGAGGGAATGGGGAGCCTTTGGCAAACTGTCAAGTCTGGGCACATGGTTCTGGGGTCGTCCCCGGACTCACTGGGGCTGGCCGAAATGAACCCCAGCCGGGCCCAGCCCCCACCTGCTCCCAGTCTGGCAGGAGCACTGTCTGTGGGCCCACGAGGACGGTGTGTGCACACAGCTACGCATGCCCGTGTGCGTTATCGTCAGCCAGTAACAGTCTCTTTGACTGGCTGATTTTGTTTTACATGTTACCGAGCTTCTCCCAGTTCATTAGCACCACTCTTCCCAACCACCTGATTCTAAGAGTCACTTGGTGGCGGCGGCGGTGGTGGTGGGGGGGGTTGGTTTAATAACCTTGAAGATTCAGAGTCAGGAGGTCTGGGGCGGGTCCAGGCATCTGGATTTTCAGCCAGAGTCCCAGGCAATGCCAATGCTCAGGCAGCCCGTGGTCATCCACCGGCTTGGCCCAGAGACTTCGGCAAGGAATGGTATCACAGATTATGGAGACCACTTTACAGATGAAGAAACTGAGCTGTCTCAAGGAGAACTTTGAGCTCTGTCCAGGGTTGAAGTCTGAGCAAGAGCCCCGCACCTGGTGAATGGTGAGGTGACACAGGCCATAGGAGGAGAGAAGGGGGGGACATGGGGTGGGCAGGAAGGGCTTTCTGGAGGGATGACACTGGACCAGGTCTTAAAGGTGGGTGGGATCCTCCTAAACATAAGGGAGCCCACAAAACACAGCATTGAGCGGGATAATGATGGAAAAAACGAGGCGGTCCCGAGACTCAGGCAGGACCGGAGGAGAGGTAAGGTGGCAGAGACTGGGGCCAGCGACAGTGTCGAGTACCATGAGCTTTGGATTCCAGGTGAGGAACTAGAGAGATGATTCTCCAAGCAGCTGGGAGCCACCATTAGTTCTTGAGCCGAAGGCGACATGCTGGGCAGTGGGATGGGCTAGAAACAAGCTTGGCTGGGCTAGGGGGCATGCCTCTAGGGAGTTTCCAGTGCTTGAGGTGGCCTCGTTTTGTGTCGCCGCATGGGTGACTGGCCGCATGGAGGCACCGTGCTCGTGGTGAACACGACCGGGCCGCAGGTGGAATTACAGTGGAAGGTGAAGGGAGGTGGAGGCCATCTGGGGGTTGCCCTGGGAGATGGTCTGTACAATGTAGAGACGTCATCCTTCCCTCGAGCCTGCCCCACCCCCGGTATGGATTTTAATGCTAAATTTTCATCTAGCTGAGCAGTAGCTGCTATTAGGCATCATCTTGTAGCCTGAGAGTTGCCCCCGCCGCCGCACCACTATCTGCCAACCCGACGGGTCCAGTCAGGTTGGCAATAAGAGCTTTACTTTCAGCCTCTGGCGCCCACTGTGTCCCACTGGGTCAGGGGTGCTGGGAGCATCCCTGCCCTCCATCACCTCCCTCCGACCTCGCTTTTCCCTCCGAAACGAGGTTCCTTCAGTGCTGATGGCCCAGCTGTGAAAGAGGCTGGTGGCTCTTGTTCATCTGGTACGGGTCCAGGGCCTCAGTTTGCTCATCTAGAAAGTGGGCTTGCATTTGCATGCGCCGATACCCTAAGGCCCCCACTTCGTGCCTTGCAGTTTTTGTGCAGGATCCACGAGGAGCCTGCAGCAGTACCTGGCAAACCTTTAGGAGACCGAGGAGCATTCACTTCAAGGTCCGTTTTGGAACATGCTCAGGGAACACGTTGTTTCATGAAAAGTGATTTCCTGAAGGTTTAGGGCTCATCTATCAAAAGAGGGCGAAGCTTTGTAGAGTTTTGACCATTGGGGGGAACTGTGCTCAGTTGCCGGGGACACAGCCCCTGTCCGGAGAGGATGTCCGGCTCACCCTTACTCTGTCGGCAGCCCTGCCCGGTCCTAGCGTCCGCCGCTGTCCTTGCTCTATGTGCCGAGCCGAGGGGCCCTCGCAGCTCTGAGGTAGCACACGTTTACCCCGATGTTGAGTGTCTCCAGGGTTGTGAGCCCTAAAGCTTCTGTTTGACGAATATTGATAGTGCTGGGCCTTCTACTGGCTGTCAGGAAGCTGGCCCACAATTACAGTATGGGCTGCTGAGCATGGGGACAGAGGTGGTGTGACCCACGGAGCCCAAGGAAGGCACTGGGGAGTCCTCAGGGCCATTGTCCTAGGGGATCGCTTGAGGATTGCCTGTGCATTACTTGGGGAACAGTGTGCCAGACTAGGAGGACAGAATGAGCCAAGGCATGGAGGCGTGAGAAAGCCTGGGGTGTGTGTGGTTTGGTAGCCCCTGGGGGGTCTCAGGTGGTGGAGGGGCTTCAGATGGTGGAGGACACCTGAGACTTGACTTCCAGATAAATGGAGGAAATTCCAGGCAACAAGCCCCTTTGCTCTGAAAGGGGGCGCCGGCTGCAGACATTGCTATTTGATCATCACCGCTCAGTCTTGCTAAATCCCAACCTGCTTTGTTCCACAGGCAAACAACCCTTGAGCTAAATTTCTAAGTGAGGGTGAGGTATGGGTGCAGCTAGGAAGGAAGAAGGTCCTTCCTCATTGAGTAGAGACATGTTTAAAAGAGGAACCATAGCAGGGACCTTGTTTACATACATTTAATGAGCGAGGAGGCTTCACGCACTGTAGATGGGAGATTATGGCCATCTTACAGATGGTAACACTGAGGCTGAGAGAGGTGACTTTCCCAGGCCGTTTAGCAAAGAGTGCTTTCACTGTTTCCATGGAGATGTGACTTCCGGCAGAGCCCTGGTGACAGAGTTGGAGGTGACTGGCTCTGAGTGGGTGTTGGGCCACAGGCGTGCCCTTAGCTGGCCTTGTCACTGAGGGCCTATCTCTCTCCAAGTTTCTATAGAGCTAGGGAGGGGCCGCCCTGTTTGCTTTTCACCACCAGTGAGGGAAGTCTGAGGAAATGGAAACTGAGCTTTTCTTTTTTCTCATAGGTCTCTTTTTTGGTGACCTCCAGAAATAATCCTGGGTCCTACAGAGCCTGCCTCGGGACCATGGTCGACCCTACCCCCCCCCACTTCCGGCCAAACCAGGCTGAGGGCTGGGGTGGTGGGGAAGCCGACAGGAGGAGAGTGACAGGCTGTGGCTGGTGACTCAGTGCCGGGAGACCGTTGCCTGCTGACTCACTGCCCTGTGCACCAGTACAGGCCCTTGAGGGCCCCCCTTAGGCAGCATGGCGGCCCTCCCCTCTCTCCCTACTTCCTCCTTTAGCTAAGCTTTAGTTGTGACGGCATATGCTGGAAATCTCCCTAAGTGGCATTTGGGGGCTGAGCCGGCTCAGACAGAGTCCATGAGGCCGGACTGTTCCTGAACTCTTGCGTCCTCCGGGAGTCCAGGCCCAGCCAGTCCGCGGGACACAGCCGGGAGGGTGTCGGGGGCCTGCTCCTTGAAGCTCCTCTCATTCGCCCTTGACCAGATGCATCTGAACTTGCAGAATAGTTTTTGGGCTACTTTGACAAAACGAGCCCCTCCCCTCTGCCTCTGGACATTAGCCCCGTGAGGGCAGGAAGGTGACTTTGAATCCCCCTGCAGTGGCCCTGGGCCAGCAGGGTAGTAGGTGCTCAGTTACCATGGGACAGTTGGGGCTTTTCCTGCCCACTCCCCTAGGTGAGTAAGTGCCTGACCCACTCCCCCAGGTTAGGATCAGAGGCTGACCCTGTTCTTCCCAAGCCCATGGACTTCACCTATGCAGAGGTGAGGGTCCAGACTCCGTACACAAGGGTATTTTCTTCTCTGTGGCACTGGTTGTGTGGCCCTTGGCCACGGGGGAGGAGGTCCCGCCACCCATCCTTGGCTGATTCCTCTTTATAAAGAACAGCAGCCTCCTTCAGCCAGCCCTGGCTTTGTGGCTGGCGCTCAATAGAAGTTTGGGGGAAAAAGAAAAAAGAAAAAGTTTGTTTTGTTCATGCATCCCAGGTACTCGCTCAGCACATGACTGGGCTGGGTGGCTCTGGGGTGCCCGGGATAAGGACTCGGGGTTCCCAGGCCCCCACTGGAGAGTCCCCATTAGCAACAGCTTACAGGGAAAAGCCTGGCATGGGTCCTTGAATCCCCCTCCAGGGTGGAAGGGAGAAGTTGGCCAGACAGTCAGGAAAAGTCAGGGGCTGGAGCCACACGGTGGAGTCCTCACTGAGCACGAAACTCTCCAGGGGCTCCCACCAGCCTCTGGCTAAATACAGCTTTTAATCCTGGCCTCCAGACCCGGCCTCCTCTCTAGGTCACCCCATGCCCTGTTTCCCTTTGCTCTCCGTCCCACACTGGCCTTCTCTCTGTTCCTTTACCAGGGCCAGTGTGGCCCTCTTGGTACGCACCATTCCCTGCTCTGAGAACACCATTCCCCCAGTTGTTTGCCACACAGACCTCAGTTTCAGTGTGGTTGAAAGCACGGACCCTGAAGCCCATTGCCTGGGCTCAGATCCCAGCTGTGTGGCTTTGGGCAAGTGGCTTCCCTTCTCTGGGCCTCCTTCCTTCATCCACGCTGCTGAGAAGAATAAAGAAATTGCTGCTCAGGGCCAGGCCTGCCCCCGCAGTGAAACCTTACCTCCTCAGAGGGGCCTCACTGGCTCCTGGTCCCTGTCACCTACATCTCATCCCACTTGGTTGTCTTCTGCATGCTGGTCCTATCTTGTAAATATTTACCTCCCCTTCTGGAACATCAGCTCCTGGGGGCTCACCTCCCTGCCCCTGGTTCCTAGACCAGCTCCTGGCACCTAGTAGGGTAGCTTCTCAGTAAGTGTTTATTCAGTAGTCCCTGCTTGCCAGAGCTGCCCTTGCTCTGTTTTTGACCCTGGACATCCGAGGTGCAAAGGGGCAGTACTTGGCCCACGTGACCCAGTGGAACCGGAACTAGGCCCAGCCTTTTGACCCCTAGTCCATTGCCCTTTGCCCTGACTCATTGGCCTGCTTGGCAGGTGCTCTGCCCAGGGCGCCTCTGTGTTGTGCATGGTGGGTGCCCTGCTTGCCTTCACCCCACCCCCACCCCCGGGGGCCACACCTGGCCATCCTGCCCTCTTCACTCTGCCCCTCCCCCAGCCTAGCCTGGCGCCTTCTTCCTCCCCACCCCCACGCCATTTGCATGTCTTCTTTTTGTTTCATCTCTGTTGACTGCCTGTGGTTCTCTGGGCTTTGGGTCAGAGCCTGCCACCTCCAAGATAAGAAAAATATTTGGACCCAGTCCCCAAGACCTTTTACCTGTAAATGTTTTTGTGAGAAGAACATAAGGTGGCAGTACATTGGGCCCACATCCTGCCTGCCACCAGTGTTGTCCCAGAGGCCAGTTCTATGCAAAACCTGTTCACTTTCACCCACTTTTTCCTCTGTAAACCACAGACTGAGAAGTAGGACTCGTTCTGGTAGGTCCCTGTCCAGAGGTTACCTCCTTCTGGGGGCATGGAGGCAGGGTCTGGGTGCAAATCCTGACCCACTGCCTCGTGGCTGTGTGATCTGGGCCAGACCTTCCCCTTCTCCAAGCTGTAGTACCCTGAGCTGTGAAGGGGGAGGCTCTGTGAGGCTTGGGGAGAAGTCGATACTGGACGTGGGTTGAGGGCCGGTCATGTTCCAGGCAAGGTGCTCTCAGCAGAAGTGAGGGGTCTCTGAGGGTACACCTGAGTTTTTGTGGGGTGGGGGGTTTGCAGTTAGATCAGGGGAGGGGAAGACACTGAACCCCATGTAGATCACAAGCCCTGTCCCCAGAGATGTCATGCGAAAAACAATTCCCCAAACAGAATTCACTTTCACTAGGATCAGAATGTGGTTGCTCATTGTTCGGCTTTGTTCCGGGCAAAACAATGCCAGACTTCCTGGATGACCTCACTGGGGCGAGCCGTTGGGCCCGTGAGGCTGGGCTGGTCAGCATCTCCAGGCAAGCCTGCCCTGCCCTTTGCTGTGGCCACCTTGGGTGACCTGGGGTAATGGTGTGCCCAAACAAGGCCAATAGTTTGTGTTTGGGCCACACAATGTTTTAGAAATTAGAAAATGTAGGTAAGGCAACGGGAGCTGAGGAGAGCCACCCATGGCTGGAACCCGGACTCCTGTTTGCCACAGACCCTCCTCCTCCCTGAGGCCTCCCCACTGTACCCTGTCTTTCGCCTGCCAGGCCCTTGAAGGCTATTGAGATTTTCAGGCATGAGTGATCCCGAGATACAAACAGATGAACAAGACAGAAGGATACAGACCACATGATTCAAGCCAATGATTAAATCTTTTAAAGGTGTACCTTTTTATGAGAAAGACAAAAAACTGTCTTTGATTCATTTCTACTTTCTCTTCAAAAACAGCTACCCTTAAGGCCCAGGGTAAAATAGTGCTCTCACCACACCTCATGTTTTTGTTTGGTTGGTTGGTTGGATTTTGGTGCTTATTTATTTATTTTTGTGCTTAATTTTTAAATGCTTCCTAGGGCCAGGATGGTACCTAAGGAGCATGCCCTTGGCAGACATTCCTAATCGATCCCAGCCCTCCTACTCACTGAGCCTGTCCCTTGCCTGGAGTTTGTGGACACAGCGCTGGAAGGAGCCCCTTTGGATCTATCAGAGAAGTCTGGGAGGCTCTCCCTGGCTGCTGGAGGAAGCCTCTGGTCCAGAGTGCCATGTGTCCTGGCTATCGATGCCACTTCATCAGCCTGCCCAGCCCGTCCCTAGGGCCCTGGGCCCCTGTCACCTCTGTATCCTGTGGCTCCTCACTTCCCCGTCCACCATCACCTACTTCTCTGATGTGTCCAGTCCAGCGGCTTGAAGCTAACTTAAAGGCACCAGGCCTGATGTCACTTTGTCAGCTTGCTAAAGCAGGTGATGCAAAACAGCCGAGTGCTTGAGAACATGGGATTGAGGCCGAACCAGACCTGGGAGCCATTTGAAACTCCAGCGGCCTTTTACTTGCTGTGTGATTCTGGACAAGTGACTTCACCTCTCCAGGCCTTGTCAGCAAAACAGGGATGGTAATGGCTCCCAGAGAGGGGATTGACTAAGAAAATGCTTGCAAAGCCCTTAGCACAGTGCTAAATAAACGTGCCTGTAGTCATCGCTTAAGAGATGCAGCTTGCTTTTTTCCTCTTTTTTAAAACACTGAGGCTATGATGCCTGCCACCCAGTATTAATAAAATTCCAAGATGGTCAGCTATTTTCTTCAATAATAGCTAATATTTATTAATCACTTTGTATGTACCAGGCCCTGTGCTGGGCATTTTACAGTCATCATCCTATTTAATCCCTGTGCGGTGAGTTCTTTTAACCAATGAGGCACAGAGAGGTTGTTACTTGCTCCGGGTCACACAGCTGGGTTGTGGCCTCAGTGAGTCCAAAACTCTGGCTCTGGAGTGGGCAGAGAAATGAGGAAAGGAGAGGATAAAGCCCTGCTCTGGAATGCTTGATTCCGTAGAGAGCCCAACAGGACAGGGCGGTCCAGGCCTCCGGTATCCCCAGCTGTAAAATAGTTGGGTCATCCAGAGCTCCCCTGGGTTTCTAGGAGCCACTTACCTAACCCCCAGAGGTTTGCTGAGAAACACTAACTGTCCAGTGAGGCCCAGAGATGAATCTTAGAGGCTGTGTGCTAAGTACTTTTGGGATGGGAGGTATTCTAAAGAGTAAACAGTGAAGTACCTGCCTTCTTATTTTGGAAACCTTGTAGAAGCTCGTGAGTGGATAAGTCAGTGACAACGAGAGATTTAAATCATTCTTTTCCAGAGAGATTCTTGTGGGAAGCTGATTGTTTTTACTTGAGAAGGTTCAAGTTCTGCAGGGGAGGGTGAAAATTTCCCAGCTTCCCGGCAGCTCATCCAGGAAAAAGAGGCAAGGGCTTGGTTTCCCCACAGCCTTGGACTGAGGTGGCAGATGCTGGGGGACACAGCCACAGCAGGGTCTGTAACTTGATTCAAGATCCAGCTGGCTGGTGTGTGGGCACCTGGGGCCAGGGGGGTTGGGAGGGCATGGAATGTGGGCAGGATACCCAGTCCCTAGCCCTACCCTGCTCTACCTCTGCATTCCTTTTCCCTCTGGCCTTAGCATCCCCATCTGCAAACAGCACAGAGGCCTCCTCCTTTCTAAACTTTGCTCTGGTGCCCTAGGCATTGGGCAGATCAAGATGGGAGTTCTGACTTCAGTCTTCCTGGGTGCTTAGCATCAGGCAGGCCGCTCACTTCCCTGCTTGAGCTTCAACTTCCTTCATCAGTAAAACAGTACTAAAAAGGCTCTTTGAGGAGTAAATAGAACACTATTTATTGACAGCTAAGCACAAAGTAAATACCAAAAAATCTGGTAGTTGTAAATCGGGGAGAAACCAATCCTTGGCATTGTTGGCACGTGTTGCCGGCACCAGGTTGGATCTGTCCACGGACGTGCCAAAGCTGACCAGGTGATCTGCAGGTCGGTCTTCAGGCACAGCCAGTTCTGGCTGTGACCCCTGGAGCAGAGAGACAAGGAGAACTTCAGCTGGCCAAGGAGGGAGGCTTCATCCTGGAGCCTCTGTATCAGGGCTGATTCTGATGCCTATTCTAATCGCTTCTCGCTGTAATAACCAAAGAGGAAGCTCTTAAAATGGGGAATTATGTATCACGGTCGCTACAAAATAGCCCTGGGCCTGGCGCCAAGGAAAACAGTTCTTGGCGGCGGCGGCCGGCAAGGCAGCGGGCTGCTGGAGCGCCTGGGGGGGCTTCTTCCTAAGTGCTTACTGCACGGGGTTGGGGGGGGGCAGGCCGCTGCGGGGTGACAGGTGGGAATTGGTGGGCCTCATCATGAGTCCGTGGAGATGGATGGTAGTACTCCAGGGAAGGTGGTGTCTGAGGTGGGGCCGGGCTGACAGAGGGGTAGGTCAGAGCTGAAGGTTCAGGCACGTTTCGGTCACTGTTACTATCAGCTGTATGACCTCAGGAGTGTCGTTTGGCCTCCCTGGGCCTAGCTGATCTCACCCTGAGTAGAACTAAGGCCTTATATACCCCAAGGTCAAGGTGGGCCCTGATAATTATGGCAGTAACAACAGTAATATTTAAGGAGTACTTGCTACTTGCCAAATGCTGTTCTAAGTACTTTCCATGCATTCTACACACACCCGCCCCCCACCATTCAGTCCTTACATCATCCCCATGAGGTGGGCATGATTAGCCCCGTCTTACAAATGAGGACACTAAGGATCAGAGAGGTTGAGTGACTTGCCTGAAGACACGGAGCCGGGAAGTGGCTGTCAGCTTCTCGGCGAGGGCTCACACTCTAGTTCCTGCAGGGGTCAGGCTGCCACCGGAGGGCTCGGAGCAGCTGTGTTAGGGAGCCTGAGCCTGAGGCGTGGGATGGACGAAAGCAGTTCTGTGGAGCCAGTGTCCCAAGGAGAGGGGAGAATGGGGAGATGGGGGCAAGGCTGCGGTGAGGAGTTTGTGTTTTCTTCCAGGAGTGATGGAAGGTTGGGGGTGGGGGGTGCATTCTGGACTGATTATGCTCTAGACGTTGCCCCCAGCTGCTGTGCTGAGAACAGTTTGTGGGGGGTTGGTACAGTGTAGCAGCAGGGAGACCTGGGAGGAGGTTGCCGTGAATGCCCAGGCAAGAACTGTCAGGGCCCCGACGTGGTGGTTGCCATGGTGACGGAGAGATGTGGGTGGATGCCAGGAATGTACAGGAGGCAGAAGCCAAGGGGCTTTCTACAGTGGGCTTATGCAGGCATGGGGCTGGTCAGACACCCCTGAGGGGCTTGGAAGAAGTCCCTTGAGAGGGAGGTGGGATGCCTGCCTCTGGATCTGGCCTCATTGAGAGGCATGAGTGAGTGAGTCTTGGGTGAGGCCATGGCCCACGACCTGGTGGGGAGGGAGCCAGAGGTAGGGCTGCTGGCTGTGTGTTCTTGAAGGGCACGTGGGCTTGTTTCGTGGCAGCCGTGGATGAGACAGGTGATGTAACAGAAGAACCCATCCCTCGATGCACTTGGGATGAGGAGCAGGGACACCCCCATAATGCCAGATGCGTTACAAGCCCCAGTTCTGCCCCATTCAAGTCCCATCCCACATCCCGGCTCAGCCACAGGCGTTGGGAAGATGGGGTCCTGAGTGGAGAGGGGGCTGGAGGTCTCCCCTCGTGGGAAACCAGAGGCCAGAGCAGAGGGTCTCATGGAACTTGCTACCCCCATCCCCGCGTTTCCGCAGGGTTCTCTGAGCGCCAGCCTGGCCGGTTGGTTTCGGGGCCCAGAGGGCAGAGCCAGGACTCTCAGCGTAGCCACAGGGAAGCAGACCCTGGCTCCTGGTGTCCTAGTGGGGAAGAACCTTCGCCAATCCCAGCTGCCTATGTGGGCAGAAGCCGGCCACCTCCCTCCTCCTCCTGTCTGACCTTGTGAAGTGCCTTGCAGCCCCGAGATCCAAGGAGAGCCTGAAAGGGCGGAACCGACCCTCTTGGTGAGGAGGTTCAGGGGTCATTCCCTGAAAAACATCTTCACTAGGAGGGACTTGAGTCCCACATCCTCCAATTATGCTCCCATCCAGCCGGCCCACAATGGGCCGCCCAGATAACCATCGGGGGCTGCACATATTAATGCTGGAACAATGCTGGCCGCTGGGGCTATTTTTACAGTAGCCATACGCCCGGCCGGACCCCCACGTCGCCTCGAGGGAGCAGGGCAAAGAAAGGCTGTGCGGATGCCGCCGCCAGTCTGGGCTCCAGGAGACAGAGGAAGGGCTCAGCGAGCGCCCGGCGGCTCCAGGAAGCCTTTTCTTGGTCTGCTCATGGCCAGATAGCGAAACAATCAGGGTCCCCCACCCCGAGCCAGGGAGAGGAAGGAGGCGTGGGGGAAATGGGGATTCTGTTGTGCTTTTGTGCCTGTGCTCCTCCAAGCAAGGCCCCTGCGGGCCCGGCTGCTGGGGCCAGGCCAGTGCACCTTCTCTCTGCACACCCCAGGTCCGCAGGCGGCCCCCGCCTCGCCCTGCCCCGACCGCCACCTACGCCAGGCAAGGCGCGGAGGCTGCGACATGGCTGGCGTCAGAGAGCTGGGAAGTGGCAGACCTGGGGTTTGTACTTAGCAGCAGCTGCTTGCAGACTCCACCCTGAGCACCATTACGCATCAGTTCTCCTCCTGCGCTCCAGGTTCTGGGCACAGCAGTAGATAAGACAGGTCCTTGCCCCATGGAGCCTCTGTTCTTGTCAGTCGAGGGGGAGACTGTTAACAAGGAAGCAAGGACTCGAGCAAGACATGATCGGGTGGTGCTAAGCACTTTGACAAGGTAGACTCAGATCCCCACTGGAGACGTCCCGCGAGCCGGGTGGCAAGCTGGCCCGGGTGTGCCCGGGTGACGGGGCTGCATCTGGTCCAGCTGATGGAACCCATAAGGAGTGTGAACCCAGTGTGGCCCGACGCCCTTCACATGTTTTGAAAAAACCTAGAAATCTCCACTTTCCTCTGTTATTTCAGTGTCGGCCAACGGTTTGGATCATGAAGACAAGTAGTACCCCAGGCTGTTTGACTATGAGTTGGTCGCCTTTGCTTTCAAGCTGTTTATTCTGCAGATGAAGAAAGTGAGGCTCAGGGAGGGGTGGGTAGGCCCACTAACTCTGGCTCCCCCAGCTCAGCTGTCTCCCGTGGCCTCTGCCATGTAGGGATAAAGCCTCAAAGGCACCCTCTCCCCCTGGGCTGTGACTCATGTGCTTTTGCCCTCAAGACCGAGGTGTGTGTGTGGGCGGGCGGGGGGGGGGTGCGGTTAGGACTCGGGAACCTGAGAAGTAGAGAAAGGAGATGTTCTGCCCTGGCTGGTGGCAGCCTTCCTAAGCAGGGGTGGGCTAAGGGTGATCCTGAACAGCTCCTGGAGGCTTGGAGACTTGACCTCCTCTGGGCCCTTGCATTGCTGACCCCAATAGGGAGTCAGAGGGCAAAGGAGCCTGGATGGTATACGGGTTAGAGCAAGCCAGAGAGTGGATAGAGAGGGATGGACAAAGGAAGATTCACCTGCATTCTTCCATAATCCTCACAGTGCAGAGATGTGACTGGTTAATGAATTGCAAATATGTTTCATAAATACCCATTTTTCATACTTTGGTGGAAACCTCCTTTTCAAATACTGTTCCTACCTCAGCCTGAAACCCCATTCCTTATTCACTTATGTTTATCCATTCTTTAAAAGCTCGGAACGAACACCTCCTGTGGCCAGGCACTGTGCTGAGTCTTGAATGAAACGGGAGCCATCATTTTCTAGGCAAATGTGAGATGCAGAGACGGTATCTGCTCGTTGCTAGAAAATGCAGACAGTCTGTTATTGGGAAGTTACCTTAGAGTTGCCCAGAGTGTGTCATATTTTGTAGAGATGATGCCAGGGTCGGGGGGGTGGGGGGGAGGGTTGGCTTCATGCTTCTCTGCCTGCGGGTATAGAATGCGATGTGACGTGTGGGGATGACGGGCATGGGGTCCCTGCGCTTCTGTTGAGCAGGTGCCTGGGGAGCGGAACCGATCAGTTCCTGAATCTCGAGGACCCTGATCACCTAGAGGGGTCCGAATCACTCGGGTTGTTGTCAGAGCCGTGGACAGACGGGATGGCAGGCCCCTCGCCACAGGCCTGGGCTGGTCAGAGCCCACCAGCCCATGGGTGAGAAAAGAGATGTGCCGAAGACGAACAGGCCATCCCTTACTGAGCGCACGCTGGCTTCTGTTTTGTCCCTCACAGAAAGCGAGGAGGACATGGCCACCAAGGAGAAGCTGCAGTGTCTGAAAGACTTTCACAAAGACATCCTGAAGCCATCCCCAGGGAAGAGCCCAGGCACGCGGCCCGAAGATGAGGCCGAGGGGAAGCCCCCTCAGAGGGAGAAGTGGTCCAGCAAGATCGACTTTGTGCTCTCCGTGGCTGGCGGCTTTGTCGGCTTGGGCAACGTCTGGCGTTTCCCGTACCTCTGCTACAAAAATGGTGGAGGTAAGCCTGGGCTGGGCTGGGCAGCGAGTGGCCAGAGAGGAGAGGGAGGGGCCAGACCGTGGGGGCCTCTCTCTGTGCCCCGCTTTCCCAGGCCCCCACCTGGAACACCTGCGTGCCCACCCCATCCCACCCCACCTCAGAGGCAATACATGAGCATTCCTGAGAGTCAGGTGACGTTCTCTCGGTGTCTTAACTCTGCAAACTCGGGCAGGTCCCAGACTCTCTCTGACCCTCCAGTTGATCCCCTCAGAAGAGAGGCAGTGAGGCCAGGCCCATGTGTCCCACAGATTCGCCCAGATCCATATGCTTTTGCTTTGGCTTTTTCTAACTTAACCCAAAGGCACTTCAAAAGCAAGCTTTGTTTCCCCCCGATAAATGGAAAACCAGTATCATTTGCTGTGATAGAAAGGTATCCAGGAAAAAAAAAATACAGTGAAGGTATTTCCAGTACTTTTTAATTTAAAATTTTTCTCCCCTTGTATTGAGATATAATTGACTTACAACATGTATTAGTTTAAGGTGTACAACGTAATGAGTTGATACATATGTGTATTGCTAAATGATCACCACAATTAGTTCAGTTACCATCCATCACCTCACATAGTTATAACGTTTTTTCTTGTGATGAGAACTTGAGATTTACTCTCATAGCAGTTTTCAAATATGTAGTACAGCACTATTAACTATAGTCACCATGCGGTAGGTCACGTCCCCAGAACTTAAACCTTGAAGTTGTCTCTTTTTGACCACCTTTGAAGATCATTTTTAAAATATAAGGCCTCTGTCTGGGTGTTTGGTTAGTTGGTTGGTTTGGGTTTTTGTGGGTTTTTTGTTTTTTGTTTTTTACACCTGCTGAAGGCTCTGAGCTAGAATCCTCTCCTGTTGGAGGTGTCAAAGTCCGGCAGCATGTGACAGAGACCTTCTCCCTGGTGCAGGAGAGAGCTCAAAGAGCCCTGGGCAGGGAGGAACGGCTCGGCCCTCGTGACAGCCTCAATCGGAGGCTCGTATGGCAGCAGATGGCATGCCGCGGCCGCCCAAGTTAGAAGAACCACCTTTTGGGAAATTCTGCCTTAGAGCCTGGTTTCTTAACCTTTTGTAGGTCTCAGGCGCCTTTGGGACTCTGATGAGTGCCCTAGACGCTCCCGAGAACAAAGCACATAGCCATAGACCCAAGTTGCCCACAGTTTCAAAGGGTTTATGGACCCGCTGAAACCATTAGTGGACACCAGGTAGGAACCCTCGCCCTGGCTCTTTGCCCTCACTCCTCCCCTGGCTCCACCCCGAGCTGGAGATGCCCACCTCTTGCTTCTCATCACTGCACCCTTCCTCGCTAGTTCTTCTTAGCTGCCTGCCCTGGGCGGGCCTGGGGAAGGACGGGTGAAGGCTTCATGAGGAAGCCGTGTTTGAGATGGACGGATGTGGGGAAGGCAGGCAGGTAGTTGGCACAGCGTAAGCAAAGGCTCAGAGGCTTAAAAAAGCACCTGGTGCATCTGGAGGAGGTGAGAAGGCCCACTGGAAAAGTGATGTCAGCTGGACAGATGGGCAAGGCCTGGAGACTTTTCAACCAGGTCCAAGAGTTTGGCCTCTATCCCAATGTCCCTCACTCATTCTCTTGGATCTCATTGGCTGGGAGGGCTTGGGAGCGGCCCCCGTGACAGCCACAGCCTGACCCTCACCAACTCTGCTCTCTCTGCAGGTGCATTTCTCATACCGTATTTTATTTTCCTGTTTGGCGGCGGCCTGCCTGTGTTTTTCCTAGAGGTAATCATAGGCCAGTACACCTCTGAAGGGGGCATCACCTGCTGGGAAAAGATCTGCCCCTTGTTCTCCGGTGAGTATGGGACAAAGGTCACCCGGGGCCTGGTGTTCATCGGTTCAGCATATTTTTATTGAGCACCTGCTATTTGCCAGGTACACTGGAGCCTCATGCAAGTCCACTTGTGCCTGTGCCTGACCCAGGGTAGCAGGTGGCACATTATTCCCATGATGCTGCTGCCCATCATAGCTGCTCAGCATGTCCGGGCTCTTCCCACCTCTGGGTCGTTGAAGGATTGCAGCTGCTTAGCAATGTAGTGCAGAAGAGAGGCGCTCAGATCAGGAGTCTATGGCTGCAAGTCCCACTTCCTCCTCTTGCTCAAACTCTTGTTGCTTTGGAATAGTCACTTAATCCCTTTGGGCCTCAGTTTCTTTATCTATAAAATGGAAATCCTGTGCTTACTTCATAGGGTCGCTATGAAGACAAAATGACATAGCTATGTAAAAGTGCTTTGTATACGTAGTAAGCTCCAAATAAGGGTAGCTTTATTATCATTACAACATTTAGTCCTGTGCCTCACACCTAGTATGCACCCATAAAATAATCACTGTTACGGTTATAATTGGCATGGTTGGGAGGATGTGTGGATCTGTTCATTCATTCATCTATATAAATCCATCCATCCATCCAGTAAACTTTCTTCCATTAGTCAATGGTTAGACCAGCCATCCATCTTTCTGGCTAGCTATCCACTCATTCATCCATCCATTCATCCACCTAACCTTCCAACCAACCACCATCCATACATCCATCAACAAATTGGATATCCATCCATCAGTCCAACATCCATCCATTCAGCTGTCTTTCCAACCAACCAACCAACCATCCATCCATCTACCCATCTATGTGCCTAGCCATCCATTCATTGAGCTATCCCTCCTCTATACATCCTTCCATTCCTCCACCTTATCGGACCATCCATTCTTTTTTTTTTTTTCTTTGGACCATCCATTGTTTCATCATCTGTCCAGTCATCCATTCATCCTACAAATATTTGCTGGTCCTTGTTGAAGAGCCCCTTCTGGCCCCAGGCCTAGAGATACCAGGGTTGACTATGTGGCCGTGGTAGGTCTGGCCTCCCTCCTGAGGCTCCTCTTTCTTGCCCACACCCACAGGCATCGGCTACGCCTCCATCGTGATCGTGTCCCTCCTGAACATATACTACGTCATCATCCTGGCCTGGGCCACATACTACCTGTTCCAGTCCTTCCAGTCGGAGCTGCCCTGGGCACACTGCAACCACAGCTGGAACACACCACAGTGCATGGAAGACACTATGCGCAGGAATAAGAGCCTGTGGGTCACCCTCAGCGCCAACAACTTCACCTCGCCTGTCACCGAGTTCTGGGAGTAAGGCCAGCCTCGCTGAAGGAAGGAGGGAGGACGTGGGTGGGGGCAGAGAGGACAGCCCACTCCCTCATCTTCTCCCCAGGGATGTGGTTGTCACTATCTCAGGGTGGGGGGCGGGGGGGAGGGTGCGGATTTGGAGATAAATCCATGCCTTTGGTCTCAGACAGGCCTGGAACCGAATCCCCGTTCTGCCATTTTACTGGCTGTTTGAACTTCGGCAAGTCACTGCCCCTTTCTGAGCCTCAGTTTCTTTAACTGTCAAATGAGGGGAATGAATCGTTCCTACACCCGTATGCAGGTATATGTACTTCTGTTGTCTGAAAATGATATAGTTTTCTTAATGTATTTTAGAAAAAAATATAGTTAGCACATCAAACCTGTTACTGCACAGAGAAAAATGCACATACGAAGCTGATATAGTTACTCAAGCGAAAAGGTGAGTCGATAGAGTAAAAAATATCTATCAGTTAGCTTTTGCTGTGTAACAGTCACCCCCAAATTTGGTGGCTTTCAGCAACGACCATTTATTTGGCTCATGGTTCTGCTGATTGGCATTTTGGACTGAGCTTGGCTGAGCAGTTCTGCCAGTCTTTGCGGGGCTCCCCCGTGGGTAGGTCAGCTGTAGGACATCAGGATAGCTCTTCTGGGGATTAGCTGGCTATTGGCTGGGGTGCCAGGGACAACCGGTCCATATGGGCCCATCACCCAGTGGGCCAGCCTGGGCTTGTTCACGGGTGGCTCAGCACGTGACCACGAATGGGGGAGCCCCTGTGCAGGAGTTCTTTTCAAAACTCTGTCGGCATCATTTTCACTCATGTCCCATCGGCCAAAGAAAGCCATAGACTAACCCAATCCAGGAGGTGGGGAGAGAGGCTCTGTCTTTTTAGGAGAGGAGGGGAGAACCACCATGTCGTCAGCAGCTACGGGAGTATAGACGCAGGACAAACATCAGAAAGGCGGAATGTGGAGACCTGAAGTCTGGGTAACTCTTAGCCGACGTACAGGGGAGTCCTTTGAACACAGTGCCTGGAGGCCAATCGCAAAAGCACTCATGGGTCACTTTCCCTGCTCTTCATGATCTATGAAACTCGGGGCTCAGCACCTGCATACAGCCCCAGTGATCCTGGAGATGAAGTTGATAGCGGGGGGCAGGAGACAGTATTAAGGATGGGGGTGGTCCCTCATCATCATGAGATGATACTCCTTTTTGGGTCAGCTTTGCAGCTTCCAAGGGTCTTCCCACCTCTGAGAACCCAGCCCAGCAACGGACCCACAAGAGAGGGGGTGGCCTGCTGGCCAGTCCCAGCCATGCTTGAGGGCCAGGGCCAGGAAATCGTGGGCAAGCAAGGGTCAGGTGGCCCTCGGTCAGGGGGTTCCTGTCCTTGTCATGACATGCAAGCCTGCGGTCGATGCTCAGAAGTCCCTAGGCCTACTTGGACAGGGTCTCTTTCTTTGTGTGTACATATTTTCCACTTGCAGACAAAGAGCACATTACAAGCACACTCATCACCCCCTCCATGCCACACCCTCTGGAGAGCTGAGTTTACAGACAAAGAAATGCGGGCACTTCATTCTTCTCACTTGAATGGGGCCCGAAACCACAGCCCTGTCTGTCCTAGGCTGTTCCTGGCACAGACTGACCACCCACAGCCCACCCCGCCCAGGACACTGGCACTCAACCAGCCACTTGGGTGCCTGCTGGAGCCTTACTGCCTCGGGCCTGGGTTGGTTGTCCGGGCTTTCATGAACCCTCGGTCTGTCACCTCTAGCTTGGGCAGGTGCTGTTGCCCCTCTGGGCCCCGATGGCCTCACCTGTGCTTGGGGAGATCCTAGCATTGCCCTCCCAGCGTTGTGGGGTTGCCCTAACTGAATGAGACTGTGCATGGCCAGTCCTGAGAAGCTGCTTGAGAAATGCAGGCCATTATTATCTATTTAGTGCCCTCGTAGTGGATCAAACTGCCCTCCAGGGGCGTTTGGAACTCAAGTGACCTGACCTTCAGAGGGACAAAGAGTGGCCCCTTCTCAAATGCCCATACCCTCCCCCTCCGCCCCTGCCATTGCAAAGGGGGCTGTCCTTCTGGCTCATCTCTGCTGTCATAGGCCTGAGGGCTCTCGGGAAGGGGCTCCCGTGAGCCATGAGGTCCTCAGGGGGTCCAGTTGTTCCCCATGCCTTCTCACCCAGCTGTCCCCTTCACTCAGCCCTCTTGGGAGTTCTCGGGCTCCTGCCTTCCAGAATCCCCATTCTGAGCACCCAAGCTGCCCTTTCTGGCCTGGTAGCCGTGAAGACAGGATTTATCTTTGGAAATGTCCTGGGCCTGCAGGCAGCTTCCCAGGGCCCACAGGATCCGGATGGACTTTCTCAGCCCACAGAGCACTGGCCACCTGCCTGGTGCTCACCTCCCACTCCAGCCTTCGGGTCCTAGCTGAACTTTGTGAGCCCACCTGAACATCCACAAAGAACTTGCCCTCTTTCTGGAACCCTGGGGAGGACTGGGGTCCACAGAGCAAGAGCCTGGAATGCAGGCTTAGTTGAGGAGACCAGGCCCGCCGCCATGCATGAGCAGAGGCTGAGGCCAGTGAGTAGGGCTGGGGGCTTCAGTGCAGCCCTGGGCCAGGCCCTACAGGTGAGAAGGGCCCAGTCCCTGGCCTTCCAGAGCCTTCCCTTCTCCTGCACATGAAAGAGGGGAAGGGAAAGAGAACTAATGTGGAATAACTAGCTCCCATGAGCGTTGTGCCAGGGACATGTCCCTCTCTTTGGCATTTCATCTTTGCAGAGACCCTTCAGGTAGGGAAGTACATGGGAATCCTCCCCAACTCCTGCCTGCCTCAAATCTCACATCCAGTTCCCAGATGCTCTGGGCTCTCCCTTTCAAGTATACCCAGAGTCTGACTACTCTCCCCACTTACAGTCCCCCGCCTCTCCATGAGACCCCCAGCATCACTCCCCCAGACCCCAGCACTGGACTGTCCTCTCCCTGCCTTACCCTTGCAGCTCTGAAGTCAACAAGCGTGAATCCAAACATGGCATTTCTCAGCTCAGAACCCTCTCGTGGCTTTTCCCATACTATGATCTGGCTCAGCCAGAGAGGATTAAGTGAGAGTGTTTGAACACAGTGAGTGCTCACTGGATGCTGATTCTTCTTACTAATTCCATGTCTGCATCCACTTGGCTTTGTAGCCTGGAGCAGCAAGTTAACTACCCCTCTCAGGCCTAGTTTCCTCATCTGCAAATGAAAGGGCCATATGAGCTGGGCTCTGAGGCACAAATAGGAGCTCACTAGGCTGAAAGGGAGAGCAAAAAGACATTCTGGGGAGAAGGAACAGCCCATGCCGAGGCATGGCATTCTGAACACACACAAGTGTTTGGGAACCATTAAGTCATGAGTTTGGCCAGAGCATAGAACACATGGGACCAGGAGAAGGTTTGAGGCCTCGAATGTTAGCCTGGTAAGTTTGAGCTTTGTTCTCTAGGAGGGGGAACCATGGAAGGTATACGAGAAGGGGAGTGACATGATTGAATCTACTCAAGGAACACACTAGTGGGAGAGAGACTAGGACATATATTAAGCACCAACTGTATACAGGGCCTCAGAGGGTTCAGCCATCAGTGGGTCTGGGTTCCGGGGTGAAACAGTTTCTATGATTTCCCCCGAAAATAGCCACTGGCCCTACAGTGACTGGTTCTGGGGTTTCCATTAGGAGAGGCTCACGGGGACATTACTGAGGTGTCAGTGACTGGTACCAGGTTAGGCTGCAGAACAGTGAGGATACTCTCAAAGTGCTGGTCTCCATGCCCCTGGAGCCAAAGCCCAGCCCCAGCCGATGTTTATCTCCATTTCTCTCACCTGCAGCAGACGTGTGGGTCCTTGAGGTGGACCAATACCCGACGGGTGTCTGGGAGCTCCCTGGGAATCAAGATAACACGGCACTATGAAAGCTGAGACTTCCTTATGGCCCTGGACAGGGAAGGAATTTGCTGATCATCCCTGCCAGCCGCCCTCCCCCTCTCTTGTTTTACTAGAGGAGAGAGTTGGGAGCATGGGTGATGCTCCGGTCCCTTAGAGCAGGGAGCCTGCCTCTGGCCCCCACACGTCCCAGCTGCATGACCTCAGGGCAGTCACCTCACCTCTCTAAACTTTGAGGATAGCATGGTTCCAACACCTCACAGTCTGGCTCGAGTTAAAGAGCTAGGACAAGTGATGTGCTAAGGACAGGGCCTCCAGTCATGGCTCATTGGGTATGACACTGAGGACCAGAGAGGTTAAGTGACTTGCCCAAGGTTACACAAGCAGCTAGCTAGAACAGAGCTCCCAGCCCTCACCTCCAACACTGGTATCTCTGTCCCCACCAGCTACAAGTCCACGGCCACAGGTAACATTGTGCCGTGTGTGTGTGACCCACTCTCGGGGGTCTTCTCTTGGTGTGGACCCACCTCATCTGCAACACTAAAGCACCATTGTCAGCAGGAGCCGGCGAGATGTCCTCTTATAGAGCCCCGTATAAGCCACCGGGACCCCTGAGACAGTCATTTCACGCTAGCTTTATGATTTGACTCAGAGTTGCTCTGTGATGGAAAACAGAGCTTCTGCCCCCGGTTAACCTCATCCTGCTGGTCCCTGCTCTGGGGTCCTCGCTCTGTCCCGAGGGTCCTGCTTCACCCCAGCCCTGGAAGACAGGCGGGGCCAGATCTGTCCGGAGCCATGCCTTCCTCCCTGGTTCCTCCCGAGCCCCCTGGGAGCTCAGCACGTATCATTAGACTTTATTAGAATCAAAGAAATGAGTCATATTTGCAAACAAGCCGTGCTCAGCCAATCTTCCTCTGCAGCTGTCGGAAGGAGGAGGCGGTGGAGAAAGCCTTGTGTGGCCCCATGCTCAGGGCGGACGGGCTCTTTTATAATTGTTGCCTCCGCCAGTCTCCAGGGAAGAGCCATGGCCAATAAATGGCTGGCCGGCAGTCAAAAGGAAACGATTTGGCCCACTCGGAGGACGTATTTACATCTGAGTGCCGGCTGGACGGCAGCGGGGCGGCCGACTCACAACAGACGTCCAGGCGATTCTTTTTTGGATCCCACCCTGGAATGAATCATTACTATTCTTGGACAAGAATGCAGCTCACCTCTGGTTCTCCTCCCTCTGTATGAGCGATGCAGGGAAGCCTGGGATTCTGAGGGCCCTCATGAAGGGCAGAATAGGACCAGGCATATGGGTGGCTGGTCCTCAGGGCAGCATCAGAAAAAGGGATCCAGGCCCAGGGTTGATTTTTATCTGGGTCATGTCAGGCGAATTCCTGAACCTCTCTGAGCCTCAGTTTCCCCATCAACCAAATGGGTACGGTTACTTTACTCAGTTAATGCCTATTGAACACCTACTCTGTGCCAGGCACTGTTCTGGATCCAGCAGGGATCAGACACAGGCCCTGCCTCCGTGGAGATGGCATTCTAGTAAGACAGACGGACATTAAATGGATAGCACAAATATAATTGTAATATAAAAGCGATGACAAATGATGAAAAATAAAGCCAGGGCAGGGGAAGGAGAGTGACCAGGGGTACTTTTTATACGATGGCCAGGAGAGGCTGCCCCAGTGAAGTAGCATTTGAACAGAGACCTGAAATGACACAGGGAGGCAGTTGGCATGTCCTATAACAAGTGATTGACGAAACAACCTGTTCAAAGGTCCTGAGGCAGGAATGTGCTCAATCTATTCAGAGATCATACCAGAAGACACTGGCTGAAGGGGCCATATGGGGGATGAGGTTCAAGATGGGACAAGCATACATAAACTTGTCCTGGACATGTCTCATTTATATACCTGTGGTCCCAGTGTCCTTATTAATAGGTCTGAATGATAAGAGTATTTGGCCACCTTATTCAGGGAGGCCAAAAGGGATGGGGCAGGTTAGGGGGGCCTTTTAGCCAGGTAGGTGGGAGCCATGGGAGGATGTGGGACAGAGGAGTGGTGTGACCCATCTTGGGTCTGGACAGATTCTCTCTCGATGAGAACAGACCTGGGGGGGAGGGTGACCGTGGAGGCAGGAAGACAAGTGGGGAGGCCACTGAAAAAGCTCTGGGAAGCAGTGGGAGTCCAGACAGGAGTGGTGGCAGTGCTGGGGACATGTGGCTGGATTTGGGGTACCATGCAGTATCCTGGGGTGGTTAGGAGACTGCTGAGGGGCAGTGCGCCATGGCTGTCCCTCTGGGGCACAGCACTCTACAGTTTACTGAGCCCTCTCACGCACCACCGTGGGAAGGCCCAACAGATCCCTGTCTGCTGTTCTGGGGCTGAGGCTGTGGGAGTCCCACGCGGGAGGGATTTGTGGAGGGTCCTTCACGCGGGGGTCCCTTCAGAAAGGGATTCGGATGGCCGCACACGCACTCCGGCCTCCACGGCTACCCAAGGCTATCTTTGGAAAGGATGTCGGTCACTTTGGCCCCGAGCCCACGTTGGGCTCTGTTTTGACAACCCCTGACTGATGAGACACATTCATTCCATTCCTAGAACGTCTGCACGGCCCATTACAAACATTTTCAAGACTTCTAAATAATTTTTATAAAGGTGCTATTAAAAACATTGAATCATTCGTCTAAAAACATCAAACATTCAAAGAGAAAAACAAGTAGAAAAAATGATACCCAAGGCCAAGTGCACTCCCCTCCCCCGCATCCCCACCACCAGGTCCCCCCTCCCCACAGGCAGCGACTGACTGCAACCAGCGCGTCTTGTGTGTCCTGCCAAAAATAGTCTGTGCGCATTCAAGCACAAATGTACATCCACCCCCTTCCCTTTTTAACACAATAGGGAGCATGCCATAAGCACGGTTCACCTTGCTTTATATACTTACTTTATCTCCGGGATACCGTTTCTTAATCTGCGCGCAGGGAGCTTTCCCACCACCTCGAGGGCCGGGTGACATTCCACTGTGTGTTCTCTGTGCTGCTGAGCCCCTATTGATGGCCGTTTGGGTGGTTTCCAGTCTTTTGCTCCTACAGACAGTGCTGTGATGACTAGCTCGGGCTGGACCCCGTCGTTGGCCACACGTGCAAGAGTTATCATGGGAGAGAGGCTCGGGAGTGGCATATTGCTGGGTCAAAGAGAACATGCCTTATAGTGTCACCCGGAGGTGTCATGAGCTCCTCCAAGGAGATGGCCACCAGCGGTGGAGACTCGGTTTCCCCGTTGTGGCTTCCGTAGCTGGTCAGCTGCCCAGAGCCAGCCTGCCTGCCATCTGTGGCTGGCCCGGCTGGTTTACGGAGCGCAGGAGTAGGAGAAGGCAGAAAGGGTGTCCGGGAACCGAGGGGCTTGGTGTGGTCTGAGCTCTGCGGACTCAAGCTTCTCAGCCGACCTGGCCTGAAGAGAAAAGAAAAGGCGGGGCCCCTCCTCAGCATTAGCTGAGCACCTGCTGGGTGCCCGCCTGTGAGATCCTTGTCCTCGGGCCGTCCGGAGGCTGGTGGGCAAGACAGCCTTTTCACCCGAAGGTGACATTTGGCGGGAGCGGGTGGCCGGGGAGACGGCCGGGGACTCCAGTCAGGTGTCCGCCGAGCGGCAGGAAAGGCTTCCCTGGCAGCACGAGGACCGTGTGGCTGCCGCAGGCGCCAAGGTGTGGAGGTGGAGAAGCACTCTCTCTCCCTGACGCTGCCCATTCACAAGGAAGCCTTGGCCGCTGCCCAGCATGCCCCGGGCCTTCATTGAAGGCGCCGGGCGCTGGAGGCTGCACGGGGAAGGCCTTTTTGTTCTAAGCAGCCACCGCCGCCAGACCCACGTGCTTGGCAGGGCCCCAGCCGGGGCGCGGTTGGCGGACGGCCTGCCCCGTGGGGATGCCCCCTGGCTTGAGGCTTCAGGGGGACCCTGGCCCATAGCAGGGGGACGGGGCAGATTCTTTTCAAAGTTTAGGCTCTATTCTCCCTGCTTATCAGAGGAGCAGTGCGGGGGAGTCCACAGAGCAGTGGCTTTGGGAGTCTGGCAGGCTTGGGTGTAGGGTGCTAGTTCTGCCCACCGCTGGCTGTGTGTCTGTGGGCGGTTGAATCTTCCAGGCCTCGGTTTTCCCCGTCTGTAAAATGGGGCAAATGGCCTTTCGTCCTTGGATCAGATGAGATAAACTGGAAAGGCCTTGTGGATGTTCTGAGCACACATTGTCAGAGGTGCCCGAGGGGAGCCCCTTGATGTCGGGGTTCTCACCAAAAAAAAAAAAAAAGGACAGGAATGCTGCCCCTTTTTAAGGTGAATGGAAATGTTTCATGACTTGGTTCCGAGTGCCATGTGAATTTGCCGGTCACCTCAGTTGAGTCCTTGGTTCATTCACTCAACAGGTATCTACTGAGGCCCTACTATGTGCCCTGTGTCGTTCTAGGTGCTGGGAGCACGGCGGCGGCCCAAAGAAAGGCCTCACTTGGATGCCACTTGAGATGGGGATCTTGGGTTTATTCAAGGTCCACATGCTGAAGCTTCTGTGGAAAAAAAAAAAAAAAAGGAAAAGCAATGAAGTGTCCTGGTCCAGCGGGGTTTCCGAGACCCAGAGCCCTGACCACTGACTGGCTGGGAGCTAGGGAATGGTCTCGAATGCATTCCCAGGCAGCAGCCTGGGGGCAGGAGCTGTTATCTGTGTTTTATAGAAGAGGATATTGGGGCACGAAGTCATACCCTCTCTCTGCCTCTTGGGCTGGAGTGTGGCCTTGAAACCAGGAGCTAACTTTGGTCAGAAGGAATCCCCGCTTTTCCCAGAGGAGCACAAACTGCCTGTCTCCCGTGGTCAGCAGCCTAGGAGTCAGGGGACGGGGGACCCTGATGGAGTGGGGGGCCGGGCTGACGTCCCTGTGCTTGATGCGCCCGCCCTTGGTCACTGCTTCAGTATCAGAGCTCTGGGACCATGGGGACAGTTTCTTGGCATTGAGTTTTGTGGCTTCTGGCTGCCAGCACCCTGCGCTGCCCCACCCCGACTTCAGATGGCTTCGGCCCCTCAGGGATGTGTCTGCGAGCAGGTGCCCATAGGCGTCTTCTGCAGGTCAGCGAGGTTCTTGGACTCCAAAGACCCAGCGTCTGCGGCGTGATGCTGGGCAGGGCTGGTGGTTGCTCTGTGCCGATTAGCCTTCAGACCGTCTACCTGCCTCCTCCTGAGACCTTCACAATCCTGCAGGGAGTTGGGGGCAGGAGACCAGCACTGCTTAGGTGCCGAGAGCTGCTCTGGGCATCTCAAGGCTAGGATGGAAACAATAAGGTTTACCCAGTGCTGGCTTCACCCCGGATCTTATCGTTAGTACTTTGTGTGGGTTTTCTCTTGACAATGATCCCTGTAAAGAGGTGGGCAGGTGCTCTGTGGCCACATATAGAACAAACACTTTGCCCTCTTGAGGCTTACATTTTCATGGAGACCCAGATAAGAAACAGGGGTGAATAACATAAAAGAGGACTGGGACAGAGAGTGTAAATCAAAGCCATTGATTTTACACGGTAGAGCCTAGTTTGAACCCATTGTTTGGCCCAAATGGGCACTGAAGAAGGGTCTACTGAGAATCGATCACATGGGAATTAGTACCCATTTTACAGATGAGGAAACTGAGGCTTGGAGATGTACTTAACTTGCCCGAGGCCAGGCGGGGTTGATCCCAGGTTCACCTGAGGTAGGAGTCCGAATCTATCCCCTTGTTGACTTCTCCACAACCCTGTGACGTGGATGGGTACTGCTTCAGAGACCCATGGGGATTCCAGGGCTTGGAGAGGCGAGGGGGCTTGTGGAAACACGGTGCCTGAGCCAGGGTTTCAACCCCAGGCTGTTGGAGCCCTGGCCTCAGCTCTCTCTGCCCCAGGGCCCGGCCCGACTGACTTGTGGCTCTGTTTGCTTGAAGGCGCAACGTGCTGAGCTTGTCTTCAGGAATCGACGACCCTGGCTCCTTGAAGTGGGACCTTGCTCTCTGCCTTCTCCTTGTCTGGCTGGTCTGCTTCTTCTGCATCTGGAAGGGCGTCAAGTCCACGGGGAAAGTGAGTTGTGCATCTGTCCCTCCCCTGCCTCAGGGGGGTCTACCCTCAGCAGAGACTCTATCCCCATCCCCCCAGGCCCTCCTGCTTGAAACCGACCCAGACCGAAGAGCCAGCATAGGTTGCTAAAGCAGTCCTCTGAAAGAAAATAAGGCCTGCTCTGTTGCATTTGCCCACTTCATGGTGTAAATATTCCCACCATGTCTGATTTCAAGTTACCGATGGTTTAACAACTAGCTAACAAGATTCCTGAAAGTCAGGTGCTGGGCTCTCTGGAGCCTGCACAAGCTCCCATACACCACTGGTTCCCATATCAAGATGTTGGTGGTGGTAGTGCAGATGTTAGCAGATAACAAACATTGGCGTTGATAAGCTAGCAGGTAGCAAGGTGACCTGGTGACTTACTGTTGATTACCAGCGATCCACCCACAACACGAACCCTTGCTTGGCAGAGTGTGCCCCGACGGGCAGCATCAGCATTCCCCACAGACTTGCTAGACATGCAGACCCATGGGCTTGCCCTGCACCTACAGAATCAGAACCCACGGTTGAACGGTTATCCCCAGATAATCCAAATGCACCTGGAGGTTTGAGAAGCACAGACTTGGAGTTTGGCTGCTAAGTCTGATTGCTGATGCTAAGTCTGTGCGAATTCTCTCACAACTAACACTTGGGCTGGAGACTAAGATGTTAGTTATTAAGGAAAGCTTTCGGTGATGATTAAGTCATTTGCTCGTAACCAAGATGTTAGTTGTTAACCAAACTGTTAGCCATCACTGAAATATTCGCGGCTGATTTAATATGTTACACGATGACTAGAACGTTAGCTATTTTTTTTTTTTAAAGATTTTATTTATTTATTTGACAGAGAGAGAGAGAGCGAGAGCAGGAACACAAGCAGGGGGAGTGGCAGAGGGAGAAGTAGACTTCCTGCCAAGCAGGGAGCCCGATGTGGGGCTCGATCCCAGGACCCTGGGATCATGACCTGAGCCAAAGGCAGACGTTTAATGACTGAGCCACCCAGGCACCCTAGAACGTTAGCTATTAACCAAGGTGGTAGCTGATCATTAAAATGTTAGGTTATCATTGAGGTTTTAGGTATAACTGGTATATTTCCCATAATGAAAACAACAGCCTATAACTAAAACACTTCCTGTTAACTTAGACTTGAACAATTACCCAAGAACCAAGACCCTGGCCGGTATCGTGGTCACTGTGATGTGGTCAGTGCGGAAGGGTCTGTGGTGATCAGAGGTGTGAGCCTGCACCCAAGGCTCTAGGCCAGAGAGAAGGAGTTGGCCGATCTGCCTTTATATGGCCCCCACCTAGCATTTCCCTCCTATCACTCATCTTGGCAGGGGGAACATCTCTTTGAGGTCTAAAAGCCCCCGAAGGTCCAAAGAGTAAGTTAAGGTGGCATTTGAGGTACGGTGACGGGCAGGGGTGACATCACTCGGAGAAGGGGCCTTTGCTGCACTGGAATTTACATTAAGGACCATGCTCTCCTGGATGAAGAGCCCCTTAAGTGAAATCGTGGATCTGAACAGATCCCAGCATTTACTTCAGGGCAAGATCTGGGTCTCTAGGATTGCAAAGGCAGAATGGGGCTGAGTCTGGAGCAGGGCCCTCTGCCTGTTCCTAAAACCCAGTCTGGAAAGGAAGCAGGCGAGGCTGACATTGTCCCACCAGGACAGGCAGGAAGGGGGCCCCTCGAGCAGTCCCCACAGAGCCTTGGGGTGCTCGTCCACCAGTGTTGGCCCACCTCCTCCTCTGTCTTGTGTGCAAACCGTTTCCTTACTGCCTTTCTTCAAATGAGGAGGGAGCTGAGCTGGGAGAGGTGAAGTGATTCGTCCGGGGGCACGCCCTCCCCTCGAAGCCCTGGTTTCCTCTTTTACAGAAGGGTGAAGGTGAAGGCTCCAACAAGGTGTGCTCTGCACCCAGCACCAGTGCTTGGCGCAGACAGGGCCCTAAACACCAGTGCTCTCTTCACTGTGCCTCCCGTTTCCCCATGTGGAGGTGAGTTTATCTGGAAGTTTCTGTGGAGCACTCGTCCCAAACAATGCTGGAGACATGATCATTTCCTGATGCACTCATACATTTTGAACCTCTACTGTCCGTCAGGCACTGTTGTAGGACTAGGGCCAGGGGACACTCGGGAGTCCACAGAACAGACCGAAATCTCTGTGGTGCGGGAGCTGACAGATTTGTTGGTTGTGACAAGGTGAGCGTGTAAAATATCTAGGAGTCAGGTGTGGACTGAAGAATAACGTGGTGAAGGAGGACGGGAAGTGTTGGGGTACACTTTTAAATGAGGTGGCCAGGCAGGCTCACCAAGAAGGGGGACTTTGGGACACAGATCCGAAGGAAGTGAAGGGTAAGCCACGTGGGTATCTGGAGGAGAAAATATTCCAGGGCGAACAGCCAATGCAAAGGCCCTGAGGTATATCTGACCCAAACCTATGGGGGAGCCCCCAGTCTGATGGAGGAGGCTGATGTTTCCCAGAAACAGCAGGCAACCTTTAAGATACAATAGAGGGGGCAGGAGGATAGAACCAAATCAAAAAGTAGAGGGTACCGGGCTGCAACTGTGGCCAGTTGAAGACGTGACTTGACAGAGGTCCCCCTACCCTACCCCGCCCCTGGAGACAATCTCCTCCTCACGCTCCAGGCCCCTGAGGGGCGGGCATGGCTCCCAGAACAATAGCAGAGCCTGGGCCAGCCCCAAGAAGCCAAGACAAACACAGTAAGGCTCTGTGGACTTCCTTGAGCTCCATGGCCTGCCTGCCCGCCCGCCGCCCGCCGCCAACCATGGCTTCCAGCCCTGGCCACAGACCAGGTTCACGGCCACTGTGGGGGCTGGGCCCATGGGCATCAGGACGGGCCTCATCCTGGCCCTGGCCGTGCTTCAGTGGCTGACCCTGGTCCAGCTGGGGGTGGATGGAGGGAGGGCCTGGGCGGCTCAGGACCCAAGTTCAAGTCACTTTGCCTCTCTGAGCCTCAGTTCCCCTTTTTGTAATTGTCGTCATTCCAAGGGTCTGAACCTTGGCCCAGCATCTGCAGGGGCTTCATTCATACACCAGACAGTGATAACGGCAGCGAAGGCAGTGTCATGCGTGGGCGCCAGGCCCCAGTCTCAGGGCTGTCCATTACAGCTCATTCCATCATCCTCATGTTCTGAGGTGTCGGTGGCCAAGTGGGATTTGAACCCAGGCAACCCAGCTCCCCACCTTGGTGCCCTGCATTCTTCCACCTCCTAAGCATCACCTGCTGCCTGCCCTCCCCCTCGGCTAGCCTGACCGTGGGGACGGGAGGCAGGCGTGTCCTTGCTCCAGTGCATGAGGCCAGGGAGGTGCCAAGTCCAGACCGTCGCTCAGGAAGTACGGTGCTGGGGACCCAAAGGGGGGTACGGTCATCACGGACATGAGCACAGACATGTCCTGAGGCTGCAGCCCCAGCTCTTCCGTCTCACACTTGAAAACAAAGCGGGGGGGGGGGGCAGTCAGAGTCGGACCTGGTTTAGGATCTCAGTTTTGCTCCCACAAGCTGCATGACTTTGGGGACGTCCCCTTCCCTCTCTGAGCCTTGGTTTCCCCTTAATGTGAAAGGAGTTAGTGATGCCCCCCTCGCACACACAGGGGTGCCGTGAAGACCCTCGGGGCCTGCCTAGGTGCTAGGCACAGACCCATGGCCCCACCTCTAGAAGCCTCCATCTTTGGGATGAGTGACCCCTGCTGCCCAGGCCTTTACCCCCAAAGGAGGTTCAGGGCGGCAGTGGGAGACTAGCCCATCTCCCTCCTGCCTTGTGGGCCACTCTCTCCCCGCCGTCCCTAGGGGAATGAGGAATAGTTGTCCTTGCAAGTTTCCAGGGCAGTTGGGCCACAGGGCTTTTGGGTCAAGGGCTCAGAGGAACCACAGAGGCTTGCCAGCAAGAGTGGAAAAATACCATGTCCCGTGGCAAGGCCTGCTGGGCCACCACTAGAGGCCCACTGGCGGCGGCTGGCATCAACTTCTCCTGTGAGGATCCCGGGGGAGTCACGGAAAAGTTGAGAGAATGGCTCTCAGGGGCTTGTCCTCAGCAGCAAATTCTGCAAAACAAGGGTGGCTTCCAAAGAGGCAGATGAGGTGGCGTGACCAGGTAGGGCTGTGTGAGCAGGTGGGGCTGTCCTCTTTTGGATCGGGGGACGAACCGTGGTAAAGTGCGTGCAAACACACACACACACACGCAAACACACACACACACACACACACAAAAGACCCGGGACTCTGAAGCCAGCTGGCAGGGGTCCCGTCCCACCTCTTCCACCTACTAGCGCCGTGACCCCAGGCACCTGACGTCACCTCTTGGGGCCTGTTTTCTCCTCTAGAATATGCAGGTAGTTCACTTCCCTACCTCTTCAGGTTGTCGTGAGGATGAAATGAGTTAACGCACATAAAGCTCTTAGCCTGGCACACAGTAAGTGCTCCTTAAGTGCTTGTTAAACAGATTTAATACATGAAAAAAAGGGAAGCCACCCCCATCCCGGGGTGGTTTCCTGTGTCCCTGACACAAAGCCCTCTGGCCAGAGCCTGGTTGCCCAGCCCAGTGGGGCCCGGCTGGCTTTGGGGACAGCCACCAGCCCCTGGTGTGGTCCACAGCAGGGCCCAGAGGTGGGAACCAGTGGAGGGCCTGTCTGCAGGAAGGGAGGAGCAGCCTGGGGGGCAGGGGTGGGGGCATGCTGGTTTTCTTTCTTTCACCCCTTCTGTGGCTTCCTGACCTGCCCCCTTCCTCCAAGCCTGCCTTCTTGTCCTTGGGAAATTGGGAGGGTTCTCTGCCTCAGGAGAAGAAGAGGGGGTGGCTGGGGAAACTGAGGCCCAGATGGAGAAAAGGCATCGGGGGCTGGAGGGGAACCACAGAGGCAGGCGTAGGGCCCGCCCTGTAGCCTAATGGGATCAGCAGGAGAGTCTTCACTGCTCAGGTTTCTTGAGGATGGCGAGTGAAGTAAGCACCCTCATTTTCCTCCTCATACAGATGGGAGTTGAGGCCAAGCCACCCAGCTGGGAGGTGGCAGAGGTGGGATCCAAACCCCAGCCCGGGTGACCCCGAGTGGGCTCTCCCTGCCACTCTCTCCCTCTGCCCAGAGCGGCAGAGCTGGACGGAACCCCAGAGCTCATCTGGTCTGAGCTTCTCGCTTCGCGGGTGGGAAAATGAAGCCCAGAGAGGGACAGTAGCTTGCTCAAGGTCTCACAGCAAGCCAGACAGCGAGCTTGAATTCCGACCTGCACCCTTGGGGAGTCCAGCCTTCCTCTGGTTGTTGAAAGGGTCGAATAAAGTACCAGACGGGGAAGGGCTTTTGACTGCTCTGCCTCTGTCTGGAGGCACGCTCTGGGGCACTTAAGTGCTGTGTGACCTGTGGACAAGCTGGCGACTCCCTGGGCTTCGGCGTCCTCACCTTCAAGATGAGGCTAGTAATGAAACCTGCCTCAAAGGGTTAGGGCGGGACCAACTAAGTACAGAAGTACTGCACTTGGAATAGTGCCAGGCATACAGTAAGCACTCAATAAATGCTGTTTGGTGGTACTGGCCAAGGGCAGCTGAGCCAGGCAGGCCCTGAGAGCTTTCTCCTTGCCCTTTTCCAAAGCCCCTTTCTAGTTGTTTCTACCCACAGGGATGTTGGCTGTCTAAGAATTGTGCTCCAGCAAGGGTTTCTGTGCTAGATAGTTGGGGTTCAGGGCTCCGTCACCCTCCATCGGTGTCTGGTACCTACGTGGGCCCCAGAAGTGCCCTGCAGTAACCTGGCCCTGCCCCCAGCCCCCAGCAACACGGACACGTTAATCCTGCTCTCTGGGTGTGGGTTTCCTCACCTGTAAAATGGATACACTGGCTGTGTAGTCATTCCTTTCTGGTCCCCTGGCCCCCAAGGCCCTGAGGGAGTCAGGGGCTCTGCGACCCAGTCTTAGCATTTCAGGTGGTCAACAGGCAATTTCTGTATGTGCTGCATTGGGGAAGTGAAAATGCCTGGTGCCTTTGCTCAGAACAAGGTGGTTACCCTCCACGGGCCCTGACTACAGCTCCCGCGCCCTGGGAATGACGCAGGCAAGTCTCCGAGCCCTGCTGAGCTCCCGTTCCTCCTCTGTCAGCACGGTGGCCAGCACGCCAGTTTGTGGGCTGCGGTGAGCACCAAGTGGCCTTGTGCCTGGGGCGTCCTTGCTCGGCCAGCGCCCTGCTGGAAACACCAGCATCTCGCCGTCCGTTCAGAGCCACGCACCTCTGAGCTCCTCCCAGGCATGAACCCTGCCTGGAAATGCCTCACAGTCAATGAAAAGATAGGGAAAAATCCATCCGAGAGAACTGAGGGTACAGGATATTTGGAGACCAGCGCTTTCGGGAGAGGAGAAGGAGAGGAAGTAGGGCAGGCCCTTGGCGATGGAACAGCCCAGCCTGGGCCATCTCTGGGTCCCCACCTCCAATTGACCTTGGGCTGCCCGGGATGTGCTGTGTGATCCAGGGAGGGCTGTGGGGCCTCCCGAAGGCCCCAAGTAAGTTGGGGGGGGCCCTTCCCAGTCTCCTGGCCAAGGGGCTTTAGAAGCTTCATTTCCTCCCAGGAGTTCCGTGTGCACTTCCTACAAAATCAGTGTCGACAACAGGCCCCATTTCTTGAGCACCTACGTGCCAGGCACTGTTTCGATGGTGTTCCAAATACCATCTCATCGAATCCTCACTTCCCCTCTTGATGGAGATCTTCTATTACTGTTGTCTCCATTGATACATAAGGGAATAGGCCCAGAGAGGTGAAGCATCACGTCCAAGGTCACACAGCAAGCGAGGGGACAGAGCTGGGGTTTGAACCCTCACCTGACTGATTCGTAACCCTAAGAGTCATACTAACAGTTGTAATGTTAGCTAATACGTGGTGTCACATGCCAACCATGGGGCTAAGCCTTTTTCATACACACTTGATATTTGACACTCTTATTTTGCATTTTCCTTCTTCACTCATTAGAAATGTCTGTTCCGGGGACCTGGGTGGCTCAGTCGTTGAGCATCTGCCTTCGGCTCAGGTCATGATCCCAGGGTCCTGGGATTGAGCCCCATGTAGGGCTCCCTGCTCAGCGGGAAGCCTGCTTCTCCCTCTCCCACTCCCCCTGCTTGTGTTCCCTCTCTCGCTGTGTCTCTCTCTGTCCAATAAATGGGTAAAATCTTAAAAAAAAAAAAAAAAGAAAAAGAAATGTCTGTTCTGTGAGGGCAGGGATTTCTGTCTTGTCCACCACTCTGTTTCCAAGGCCTAGATATTCAGTAAATATCTACAGGATTGTTTTCATTGAATCTCAGTAAATCTGTGAGGCAGGTACTGGTATTATACCCAGGTTACAGGGGAGGCAACTGAGGCCCAGAGAGGTTAAGCAACATGCGCAAGGTCACAGAGCAAGGGAAACAGCACGCTCGGCTCCAGACCCCTGGCCTCGGGGAGAATGCTTGAATTTGACAGCAGCGGTTGATGCCGGGGTTCCCCTGAATCACTCTCTGCCCTCACAGGTCGTCTACTTCACGGCCACTTTCCCGTTCGCTATGCTTCTGGTGCTGCTGGTCCGTGGACTGACGCTGCCCGGGGCAGGCGCAGGCATCAAGTTCTATCTGTACCCCGATATCAGCCGCCTCGAGGACCCGCAGGTACCGCAGGGCAGCCCGTCCTCCCTCCCACCCAGGGCCAGGCAGGGCAGGGTGCGGGGAAAGCTAGGCCGACGGTCTTGGGGGCACAAATCGAGTCGGGCCATCAGCGCCCAGTACTTTTCCGCTGGGCTGTGGCAGGTTGTCTAGCATGCTCGTGGGCCTTTCCAGCTGTGTGTGTATCTTTCCATGTGGGGGACTGCTGAGGCCAGCCACAGTCTCCTTCAGGCGCTGTGCCAGGAAAGGGGGGAGAAGTCTTTTTAGGAGCTAGTCTCCTCCTTGGCCCTGGTCTCTGCCCGCAGCGGCCAGGAGGGCGGCATCATGGGGGTGGGGGAGCTGGCCCAGGAGCGCTGCTGGCTTCCTTGGCTGACGTTGGAATTCAGAGTGGGTACTGAGCTCTTGGAAGGTCGAGGGGCAGATACTGAACGCCCAGCTCCGGGCACTCGGCCACGTGACCGCAAGGGGTTGGAGAAAGCCCTGGGATGTTTATTGACCCATTTGAGGACCTTTTGTCTCCAGGATCCTCAGCCTTCAGGTGGCCTTCAAGGTCCTGTGCTGCTTTGGTTCTCTTCCTCACTGCCCTCTTGCCCTGGGCAGGATGGGGGGGCCGGGGCGGGGGCTTGGCCAACATCAGAGGACAACTGGGAAGGCAGCTTTGTGGCCCTCCGGAGCTGCTGGATGAAGGTTCTGGAGAGCAGCTTTGCCTGCATGATCCGTTAGGGAATTCCTTCCCGCTCCAGACAATAGCAATTACAGTCCTGATAGCAGCCTTGACTTAACGGTCTTACCACCTGTCTGCACTGGGCTAAATCTTTACTCTTAGAACCTGCATAATAGTGCAGCAGAGCCCATTTTACAGATGTGAAAACCGAGGCTCTGGGCGGGAGTCCTCTTGCTCACAATCATTTCATGGTTGGAATTCAGATCCATCTGCTCCAAAAGCCTTTCCTCATAATCCTGATACTGAGTGACTAGGGGTTTCTTCGACTTCTGGGCTTCCTTGCAACTCAATATTGCCTTGAAAGACACCTTGGATTCCAGCACGAATGCTCTGATTGCCGTCGAGAATCTGCACATTTTGAGGTGCAGTCCTTCAGGTGGCCGGGAACCCGCACCGTCTCCTCCAGGAAGCTGGCTCTAACTGGCCCCTTCTCTCTCTCCTTGCCACCCCCACCCCAACCCCCATAGGTGTGGATTGATGCTGGGACCCAAATATTCTTCTCCTATGCCATCTGCCTGGGGGCCATGACCTCTCTGGGGAGCTACAACAAGTACAAGTACAACTCGTACAGGCAAGTGTCACGCCAGCGGGCCCGGTGGACCTTAGAAATGATGATGTTTAAAGAAAAAAGAGAAGAAGTAGGGAGCGTGGCTTCCTTGTGTTGTGAATTAACTTGCTCCCTGACATATGTGTAACTTAGGGACTGTATGCTGCTGGGATGCCTGAACAGTGGTACCAGTTTTGTGTCTGGCTTCGCAATTTTTTCCATCCTGGGCTTCATGGCACAAGAGCAAGGGGTGGACATTGCTGATGTGGCTGAGTCAGGTATGGTGGTATTGGTGGCAGTGGTGGTGGGCACTGCCACCTAGTGTGTAAGCCGAGTACTGCAGGCATGAAGCCAGACCCCAGGGGGCTTTGGGGGGGGGACGAGCCTGGTTTCCGAAACGGACCCCCCCCACCAAGATGTCCCCAAAGTATCAAAGAGCACAAGAGCTAAACTTTAAGCACTTTCGTTGCAATTTGGCCCAAGGGGCTGCAGGAACGTGGGGGTTGGTTAAGTTGGGGACTATTTAGCTACTTTTGTGTGGTCTTCCCTCCCTCTCCTTCCCCCTGCAAACTCCTGGTTTCAGCAACAGAAACCACTTTCCTAACTCAGGCCCAAGCCAGCCACCAGTCGGCATTCCATCACCACCTTCTCAGCTTTGGTTTCTGTATTTTGCACTTTGCTCCCAGCGCGCTCCCTCTAGCAAACCCATTCATTCATTCCACCGATGTTCTTGATTAACAGAGTCTGCCCTGTGTCAGTCACCACCGTAGGCGGCGGGTGGGGGAGAGACAGTGGGCATGCCGGCCGCCCTCTGGGACGGTGACAGATCCAATTTGGGGGTAGTTTGGGGGGGACAGTGTCACTCCCTCAGGGTGTGGGCCCTGTTGGTGGGGTGCTCCTTCTGGAAGTAGAGGAAAGAGTCTTAGAATGATGGACTCTGTAAAGCCTGGGATTCCAGGCTGGGATCCTGGAGCTCCAGCAAGGTGGCTCTGGAACCTGAATATGATGAGGTCTTCAGTTGCTAGAATCCTAGAGCCTCAGCACCGCAGTATTCTAGGACTTGCCCCTGGATGTTCTAAGTCCTAGAACCGCAGCTATATAACTGCAGTGGTTTGGATATGGGAACAAGAACCATAGGCTCCCAGGATCCCCAGATTCCACCTTTGCCCCTTCTCCGCCTCACTCCTATCCTGCCCATTCACTTGGCGGGTGGTCATCAGCTGCGTGCAAGGTTTGGTTATTTTGTACACGTCCTCTGCTGCACCCGACCTCCTGATTTCTCACCACCTCTCTGGGACCACATGGAGGCAGGCGAGGGTCCTGGGCAGAGGCTTCTCTCAGGCCCAGAGGAGAGCCTGATGTCCTAACTCCAGGGACTACCATGGACCAGAGTCAGACGCAGCTGGAGCCCTTGCCCTCGTGGGAAACTGGGCGGTGTCCTGGTTCCTCAGCCACAGCACCCTAGCGTTGGGGGTCAGGGATACCTCAGCCTTGTGCATGTAGACGTCTGTTCTGCAGATGAGGAGACCAGTGGCTTGAGAGCAAGGGCCTTGCTCGGGCTGGTAAGGGTCTGAGCTGGGGTCTCCTGGACAGGCCCCTCTGACATGAGGACCTCCCCCCACCTCCTGCCTCCCCACCCACCCTGGACGCACGTAACAGCTCTGGACTTCCCTGTGTGAGAATGCACCTGAGCTCCTCTGACCTTCTCTGACCTCCGAGCCCGGGGCCCTGCTTTCATCCTCACTTAGCGAAGATGTTCTCTGCCACCCTCCACCCCCCCCGCCCAGTGTTGCAGGACAAGGGTGGCAAGTCCACAGCTCAGCCTCACGCATCTCTCCACTGCCCCCAGTCCCAGACCCGACCGTCAAACGTAGCTTTCCTACCCCAAGAGGCTGGCCGGAGACTGAGGACACAAAGTAATTCCAGAAAGATCCACACCCACTTGGGAGTGTGACAGTTCCAAGGACGAGGGGGGAGACGATTTGCGGCTCCTTTGCAGTGCCTTTTTTTCAGTCGAGGGCTTACAAACCAGTTGTGATTGCCAGGAGTGTGGAGTGAATTTGGTGGTGGGATAAAAAAATAGATCTTTCTCCGTGGACAACTAGGTATTTTTATATCTGTCTATATCATCACCCTAAGTTGTTTTCTTCCTCCTGTCCACTTCAAACACCTTGTCGTTTATTCCCCACGGTGATGTCTGAACAGCTGACACATCAAGGATGATTATTTCTCTAATAAGCTTTTAACAAGCACCATATTGAGCGAAGTGCATTTGAACCAGATCATTATTTAGCCGAACGGAGTGCACACGGTGCGGGCAGGGGCGCGTTCTCTGCTCGCCGAGAGGCCTGCGTTGGTGCTCGGAGCGGCTGCGTTCCTTCACATGGACTTCTCTCTCTATAGTTCACCGTGCGCTTTTAGAGAAAGATGCTCAGACCCTCTCCCAGAGGCTGGCTTGACAAAGGCAAAACTGAAATACAGAAACGAGCGCGTTGAGAAAACCTCCACCAGGCCCCAGTGGGCGGCGGGTGGCGGGTGGCGGGCGGCAGGTGGGGGGTGGGGGGCCCCATTTTACATCTGTCTCGCAGTTGGCTGGACTCGAATCCCCACGCACTGATGCCTACCAGTCGGGCCAGAGCTGGCGTGGAGGGGGCCCCGTGGGCCCCAGCCGAGGTGCCCACGCGGCTTCTGTTCCAACTTGGGCTTTGGGGTTGGTACAAGCGCCCCTTCCCCCACTTCTCGTGGGGTTTTCTACCGTCGCAGCCTGGGAACGCCAGGTCACAGTCGGGTTTTCCTCAGTCGGGTAGACTCGGGCCAGTAGGGCTCGCCCCTGCCTGCCACGGTTGTGGTTCACGCCCTACGGTGTGGTTTCTGGCTCCAATTTGTTTTACAGTTTTTTTGTTTTTGTTTTTGTTTTTGTTTTTCATACTTAAGCCAGTCCTTGGGTTTCTGATATCTGCTCTAAATATCCTGCCCTCCAGCCCTTTTTTGTCTTCACATTTCTTGACCTTTTTAAAATTTATTTATTTATTTATTTATTTATTTATTTATTTATTTTAAGTTGTGGATTTTATTTTTTCAGCCCCTTTCAGGCCTCCTTTCTTTTGCTGCTTCCTACCGCCTCTTGCACCTGCGGGCCTCAGTTACGGTTCCTCCCCCTGGCTTCTCCCCTCAGGCCCCCTGGAGACGGGAGGAGACTTTTCCCTCTGTCTCTGGAATGTTTCCAGTCAGAAAGGTGCCCTCTAAGCTGGCGGGGCTCCCATCTCCCACACCCTGCCTCTGCCAGGGTCCCCTCTTTAGAAACCAGAAGCCCTTTTCTAGGGTAGTGGTTTCAGCATCTGAGAATCTGAGCACAAGAAGGCTCCTTGGGAGGCATTTCTGGGATCCTGCCCCTCACTTCCCAGGTGGGGAAACTGAGGCCCTGCAGGGGCACTTGGTGATGTAAAGAGGAGATGACGGATGGTCTCCTGAGCCTGGGGTCTTGCCCTGCGCACACCTCCCTTCAGCTTTGGGCCTTGGCTGTGGCGTTGCTCAGGTGGGGTGCGCAGATGCACCCCTGAAGAGATCTGTACTCTTTCACAGTGTTTCAGTCATTAACTCAGAAGTCGAAAACTTTTCTTTGCAAACGGGGGCTTCAGTAGTTCAGATAACCAGATCTTTCCCCCTTTGCTTCCTTCCAGCAGACGTTGGCGTGGTTGCTCTGGTTTGGGGGAGGGGGGCTCCTTTTTCAAGCCGGTAGACTTCAGTCCCAGTCCCAAAACCCAGGCTCCCTGGGACTCCCAGTCCCAGGCTCAGTCCCATTTCCCTCTCCTAAATGCCCGGTGCCTGCCGGATTCTGTGAGGCCACGGGTGCTGCTGCCTAGGAGACAGATGCTAAAACGGGGCCCCGCCCGAGCCCCAGCGCGCCCCGTCCAAAGGGAGGCAGGCCTGGGCGCTTCCCCCAGGCAGGAATTCAGACCCGGCTCCTCCCTGCATTGGGGTTTGGGACACCGCCTCAGTCCCGAGTGTCTTTGTGTGAGCTCCAGTGCTCCAGGGGGCTCAGTCACTAATGTGCCCCCCCTCTGCCCCTCCCCATTCTCTCTTCCCTCTAGGGCCTGGCCTGGCCTTCATTGCCTACCCAAAAGCCGTGACCATGATGCCGCTGCCCACGTTTTGGTCCATTCTCTTTTTTATTATGCTTCTCTTGCTTGGACTGGATAGCCAGGTAGGTACGGGTCGAGGGGACGCTGTGGGGAGGGCTCACCCATGGGGAACAGGGTTCTGGGAAAGCCCCCTTCAGCGTGCCGTGTGTGAGGTGGTCACCCCCTTCCCACCCTCACATCAGACTTGCACCAGCTGCAGCCAGCGAGGCTTCCTCTAGGACCCCGGGGGGTGGGGGTGAAGAGGCCTCAGGGCAGCAGGAAGAGGACCTCTGGCCCAGAGTTCGAGTCTTAGACCCCAGCCAGGGGGAAACGGACACTTGAAGGGTGTGGTCAAAACGAAGCCATAGACGGGAAGTAGAAGGACAAGACCAGGTGCTGATGATGTGTTCCCACGGAGGGTCCCGTGGGGGCCCATGAGTGACGCGGCAGATAGGCAGTTCGGGCCGGGGACGACAGTCACGGCCCAGGCCGTCCCTGGTTGTCCTAGTGCAGCCAGAGAGGCCTAAGCCCCACCTGGTGTTCAGTGAGGCCTGGAGCCCGGGAGTTGTTCCCCATGCAGTGAAACTGTGATCCTCCAGTGCTCGGTGAACAACTAAGCACTGGGGTGCCTCGCTCAGACCCGCCCTGTCCTCTGGCCCTCCTGGCTTCTGCCCTCCCACGGCAGGACTCTCTCGTATACCCACCACCTGCGTGTGGCTGTTGCCCTGCACGTCTTAACCCCTACATCCCATCCCTCCAGGGCTCAGGCCTCCAGTGGGTATGTCGGTGAGAGCCAACCAGAGGCCGAGTCTGGCTTTGGAGTCACAGCTGCAAGCCCCCACGCTGCTGTGTGGCATTGGGCACTTTGCCTCCCTTGTCTGAGACTCAGTTTTCTCATCTGGTAAATGGGTATGATTATACCTCCACTGCCTTGTATGACGTACCAGGCACAGTGCCTGACACAGAGCAGCTAGTGGTGCTTGGAGGACAGTAGAGTGAACTCCTGGACACGTTCTCCTGGAGATATGTGTATTCACCTTGGGGGTGTCTCAAGAGGACAGTTTAGAGCACGGGCATGACTCCAGGACCGGGGAGTTCGGGTATGCAGGGCGGGCTGGTGGTACGCCCAGACCAGAACCCTACAAGCCGTGCCACCCGGGGGGCCAACATCTGAAAGGGCGGCGTTTTGCCATCTCCTGTGTTGTCTGGGTCTCTGGCCGCCTCCTGGGAAATCTTTGGTTAGCTGGGACCCTGTGAGAGGTGAGGCCTGCTGCCAGGTCAGGAGAGGGGTTCACCACCTACCTGTGGGCAGCAGCCTCCGCACCAGGGCCCAGGGTTGGGTCCTTGTGGACTCAGAAGCAGGTAGGAGGAGCATCTTAGAAGGTCGAGCAGAGGAGAGGAGGCAGTCTGCCAGCGAGGTCAAGAACAGAGCGAAGGATTTGGCAGGATGGGGATCAGGATTAGCAGAGAAGACAGAGTGGAAACATTTGGGAGCCTGAAAACAAAATACTTGTGCAGTTGTTGGTGGGCTTGAGCTGTATAAACAGCAAGAGGACTCCATTAATCATCCCTCGTTAATGAGTTTGGCCTTCGGAGGCCCCAAGCAAATGGCTTTTATAACTTCTTCCAAAGCTCTAAGTGAAAACAAAAAACAAAAACAGAGAGAGGTTAATAAATGACAAAGCATGACATCTCCATGGGCCCCAAATGGGCCTCTTGGGCTGTGGAAGCTGCTTCCTGAGTGAGCAGAGGTGGTTTATTCATTAGGTTTTTCCCCTGGGAGGTAGGGGGGGCCTGGCTGGGGATCTGCACCTCTGAGCTAGGCCTCGTGGTGGCCAACAGGCTCGGGGCATCGTGGCCAGTTCTCAAAGCCAGCCTCAGGGGGAGCTGGTACCCTCTCCGCTCAGAACATGAAACTCAAGGTTCAGAGCCCTTAAATGACCTGCCTGGTTGATATACCAAGAAGAGCATGATGGGGATTTGAACCCCAGGAGCCAGGGCATGATGTCTCAGGAGTCTGATGGCCTCCTTTGGAATCCCTCCTTTGCATCTCTTTGCTGTGTGAACTCGGGGCTGTAGGGGAAGGTTTTGCAGATGCCGGTGACTGCCTCATGCACTGTGAATACAGTCGGAGCTCTGTCATGCGAGGCGTTCCTGTGGGCAAGGCTTCATGCCGGGCTTTTGATGTACCTGCACGTGGCAAAATGCACATAACATAAAATGGACCGTCTTAACCATTTTTAAGCATGCAGTGCAGTGGTGTTAAGTACATTCACGCTGTTGTGTGACCGTCACCACCCTCCATCCCCGGAACTTTTTCGTCTTCCCAAACTAAGCTCTGTCCCCATTAAACACAAGTTCCTAGAGCTGGGCACAGCTGTTGCCCTGTCGAGCCCAGAAAACCGAGGCTGAGGGAGACAAGGACTCCGCCGAGGCCATGCAGAGCTGGTTTAAGGAATGGGCTTGCCCCTGGGGCCACCCGTTCCCTGACCTGTTAATTCATACCCCCTGGCTTTACCTTGGAGTTCCCCCAAAATAGCTTCCTCCCATGGAAGCGCGGAGATCCCCAGGCAGCCTCAGGCAGAGGCCTCTCGCTGATGGAGTGTGACCCTTGCACGTAAAGGAAATGCCCTCCAAATGCCTAGCATCCGTGGGGAGCACTCTTTGGCTTAGGATCCGTCGTACCATTGTGTATTTCTTGGTGAGGTGGAGGAGGGATGCCATGCGCCTGGAGGCAGACGCTTGCGCGAGAGAGCCAACAGCACTGGAGGAGGAGAGAGCTGGCCCCATTTCCCCGCACTTCACTCAGCCCCTGACTTGGGTTCACAGCAATCACGCTATTGCCAGTTTTTCTCTCATGATTTCACATCTTTCTCAACATCCCTGCTACTGAGTAGGCAAGATCCCCCGATGGTACAGGGGAGAAGACTGACGCTTGGAGAAATCAGATCCCATAGCTGTTCAGTGAGGGAGGTCTGAAGAGGCCGGTGGAGCAGGACTGAGGGGTGGGGACGGTGTTCTCCAGAAAGGCAGGGAACTTGGAAATGAGGGGCTTGTGCTGGTCTTGACCCTGACTCACAGTGACACTGCTCCTTCCTGTCTTTAATTTCCCCATCTCAAAAAGGAAAGGACCTTTGTTTCTAAACTCCTTTTGAAGATTGATGTTTGAGCTGGTTTTCTATAATTCCGTGGCAGTTTAGGGTCAAAACCCCGTTGGCTGACACACCAATCAGAGGTCAAACCATCAGCCCCTTTTCTTTGGGCCCCTTTCAAGAGCCTCTTGCTCATCTTTTCCCTGAATTCCTGGCAATGAAGAATCATTTTTCCAGCCCCTTTCGGCCATGAAAGGGATTTGCTCCTTGTTTGTATTCCTTGATCCTCCTGTGATGCATCCCAAAGGAGTTAAGTGGTTGGATTTTTCTTGTAGGAATGCTGGGGAAACATCCTTCCCAAATGCCTCTCACAGATGAAAGAACAGAAAGGTCAAGGTTTTAGCTTTTCAACTTTTAAAGGAATCTGACGGGCAGGCCTTGGAGGGTGTGTTGGTTGGCAGAGCAGTTTGGCTGTGGCTACCCAAATGTAAAATGCTTCTACGTGCCCTTCACCCCTGAAGCTTTGCTTCCGGCTTGAGCTGCGATACCTACGCACCACAGCTAGAGGGGGAGGAAGAGTCCTTGCCCAGGTCAGCAGCCGCAGAAGGCTGGAACCCATCCACTGGGCATCGGTCAGACCCATGACGATACGAGTCCACAGGACAGAGTTTCGTGTTGCCATTTAAAACAGAGGCAGCTCTCCGTGTAATGATATGGATCAGTCTCCAAGTTACATTGTTAATTGCAAAGATGGAAAGATTTAGAGGGATTGAGAATGATCCTAGCACATTACCCAAGGAGGGGCCCCTTCAAATGGGCTTCTTTCCCTTTGGGAGCCCAGGAATGGGTTCCCGGGGGCACGGTGAGCCCTTGGCTCACACATGTGGGCACTTGGATTCTTTCATGGATCCACAATCCCCACGGAGCTAAAACCCCACCGTGTGAATCTGTTGGGGAAAGTGGGGCCCAGACTTGCCCTGAGTTAGCCCCCTCCCCATTCTTCATGTGTCTGCTGGGCAGCCACGCGTGCCTGGCCCATCTGGGCACTCAAGGCACAGAAATGAGGGGACACTGCCCTCAGCATCAGAAAGGACCAAGACTGAAATGGGGGGAGGTGTTCGTGCCAACACATATTTTCCAGCCAGTGGGCTAAGGCGGAAGGTCAACATTGGCTTCAGAGAAGAGGTCATTCTTGAGCTGAGTCTTGAAGGATGAAGGAAAGGCATTCTGAGGAGCTTAAGCAAAGAGACGGACGTGTGGGATATTTGGAGAACTGTGTGTGGCCCACTGTGGCTTGACCAGCAGGCAGGACTCCCCAGGCAGAGCCTACCAGGTCAGGTTTATACATTTGGACTTGACCCCCCAGGCTACTCTGCGCATGCTGGGGACTCTCTGAGCAGAGGGGAGGTGCTGGGCACCTGGGGCTCAACCACTCTCTTCTCCTCCACAGTTTGTTGAAGTCGAAGGACAGGTCACGTCCTTGGTCGATCTTTACCCATCCTTCCTAAGGAAGGGTTTCCGTCGGGAAATCTTCATCGCCTTCGTGTGCAGCATCAGCTACTTGCTGGGGCTGGCGATGGTGACGGAGGTAGGTGGCTTTCTCACCTGGCACGAGGGACCATCCTCTCTGCAGGGTTCTTGGTGACCTCCATACGCTGCAAAGATCGGGTCAGGGTTGGCCTGACCCCCACCAGTGAAGGCAGTGGCTAGGCGGGAGGACCAGGACAGGGGACCTGGCCCCACCCAGTTCAGGGATCCCACCCTGCCCAGGGGACCTGGCCTACACTGTGGGCAGCAGGAGGCAGCTCAGGACCCAGCAGTTGACCCAAACTCCCGGGCCCTTTCTCCTGTTAGCGTGGCAACACCATGGCCACCCCCTGCCCTCTGTCCCCCCTTCTTCCCAGGAGGCCTGGGGGAGAGGTACTTGAGCTGAAATCCATTTTAATAGCAGCTCTTTTCATCTGTGACTGTGCAGTGGCCCTTCTCAGGCCTGGGGGGTGGTGGAGACGTTCGAGAGGGTAAATGCAGACCCCCTGGTAAACACTGCAGGCAGTGCCCGGGCCTGTCTGGTTGACCGGGAGTGTGCGCTCTTCAGAGGATGGGCAGGGGCCACAAGGAGAATCCATCTAAATGGGAAGAAAGAAGCAGAGAGGAAGGAAGCCGGAAGTGTCTAAGGCAACAGTGGATCAGCTGTCTAAGAAGAGACAGGCGAGAAAAGAAAGAGATTCTTGTGCTAAATAATAGAAGCATGGAAGCCTGGCATAGCCTGCTGTCTCATGCGCCCCTGCCCACCCACCTTCCCACATTCTCCAGCAAATTGCTGCATTTGCCCCCAAACTCAATTTGGGTTTCCCATCCCCACTTTTTCCTACCAGAAATACAAATAAATGTTTCTCTAAGAGTGCCTCTAAGGAACACACACACACACACACACACACACGCCAAAAGCAGATCATAGGTCCACACCGAGCAGCTCAGTATCACTGAAGTATTCTCTGCTGGCCCCAGTTAGTTTTCAGCACCTCCTTTGGAAGCAGGCTTCAGGAAACCCATCATTTTTGCTAAGGAAAACATGTTTTGTTTTCATTTTTCTGTGTGTGTGTTTTAAAGATTTTATTTTCTTAAGGAATCTCTATGCCCAACATGGGGCTCGAACTTACAACCCTGAGATCAAAAGTCACACGTTGCACCGACTGAGCCAGCCAGGTGCCTCTGAGTGTGTGTTTTTAATTAAATTTGTCAAACATGAAGTTGAGCATCTTTTTACACATGTATCTGGTCATCATTTTTCTCTTGGGTTTTTTCTTTCTTAATGATATGCCAAAGCTCTTTATATATTAAGGGAGTTGGATACCAAATAGCAAGCCAACGTTCTCTGGTTTTTTTTCTTCACAGGGTGGCATGTATGTGTTTCAACTCTTTGACTACTATGCAGCTAGCGGTGTATGCCTTTTGTGGGTTGCATTCTTTGAATGTTTTGTTATTGCCTGGATATATGGTGAGTACAGATTGTTGTATATCCTTCCTCAAGTCTCTGCTTTGGGTCTCTGTATTTAGAAGCTTCCAAAACAGAATTCTCAGGGGAATTCATTCTGAGTTGAACACAAAGGCCTTCCCTATCTGGACTTTTCCCCTCCGGACTGCCCCTTCCCTACAGAAATCATACCATTGTGGCCGCACTGCGTATTCTCCCCTTGCTGAAGATGCAGGGCATGACTGTTTGTTTTGACAAACACAGAATTTGGCTATGCGGGGGTCTCCCTATGATTTACTGCTCTGGGATCCAGGCATGGTCCATTTCAACCCTCTTGAGACCTTGGATTGGCCACACCAGGTTTTGGGGCTTGTCTAAGTTTGCCTGAAAAATATAGGATGCCCAGTTACATTTGAATTTCAAGTAATTTCAGATAAACTCCTGCCACTCTTGGGTCTTTGTGGTGTCGAGTAGCAGGGATCTGGAGCAGACCCCAGGGACCCCCTCATGGCCCTTGAGCCCCTTCTGTGCAATTCAGATGCTAGTGTTGGACACTGCGTCACCATCCGTCTACCTCTGTCTCTCCTAGGCAGCGATAACCTTTATGACGGTATTGAGGACATGATTGGCTATCGGCCTGGGCCGTGGATGAAGTACAGCTGGGCCGTGGTCACTCCAGTTCTCTGTGTTGTGAGTTCTGCCCTGCCTTTCTGTGGGTGCTAGCCTTTTCTCCTCGGGGCTTGACGTTCTTACCTGCTAAACCATCTTTCACTCAGCTTCTGCCAAATGCTGGCCTCTGACAAGCCCAGCGACACCTCTGCCTGGGAGAGGTGGGGCCACGGGCTGCTCCCAAAAGTTACCTTGAGATGAGTTTTGACGGATGAGTCAGGTTGGGCAGGAGGTTGTGTGCTCTGTTGTAGACCCCCTGAATTTCTCAACATGCCCCGATACACAAGCCCAGGATATACAGGATAAGAGCTGGTCAGGAAGAGAAAAAGGGAAGGGCATTCCTGGCAGAAGAACCAGCATGGGCAAAGCAAGGCATTCTGAAAGAGGAAGGTGTATCGGGGCATGCTGAGAAATTCAGGGGGTCCACAACAGAGCACATAACCTTTGCCCAAGCACTTCTGGGACTCAATGAGCTCAGTTTGGGTCACTGATTAAGTTGAGGGGCCTTTGGGATGTCAAATGGAGACAGGTCATAGACATTGGAAATGTGCTGTTTCCATGGCAGGGTGGGGGTTGTGGGAAGTCCCAACAAAGAGATGCTATGGACTCTCCCAAGAACAAGGAAGCTTCGTTCCCACCCAGGACCCAAAGGCAGTGATGTGCCACATTCCTCTTCCCACCAGGGTTCCCTTGCCCGCCATCTTGGAATGTAGCTTAGAGCATGCCCAGGCACCCCACTTCAAACTTCCACTCAGAGGCTCTGGCAAAAGGGAAGTCTTCTGCTTCCCTGTCATTGTTTGAAACCAGTCGTGAGCTTTGGAGCTAGCTGCAGGGGAAGACATCTGCTATGCCATTCTCAGCTCATACCGTGGGGAGTGCAAATGGCAGAAATGTTCTGTACATTTAGGAACCAGGTGCTGAGAGATTAATGGGATCCTCCCCTCAGTGACCCCACTCCCAGGCCAGAATAAATCCATACTGCCCTTAACTCACTGTGTGGGACCTTAAGCAAGTCCCTTACCTGCCGGGGCCCCGGTTTACCCCATCATAAAGCAGGTGGGAGGTGAGTGGCAGCTGACAACCTTAGGTTGTTACTGCTGCCCTTGAATATGGCTGTGGTCTTCTCATCTGACGTGCGTATTTTCCCCACAAAATTCAGTAAATTGTAGCAGCCAGGAACCACAATTGGCGAGTTATTGTTGGAGATGAATTTAGTTGGGTTCAAAGCCCTTGTTCTCGTCCTCACTTGACGTTGGTTTGTGAGAAACTCCTCTCACCACTCCGACCATCAGTTTCTTCCTCCTTTCCTCCCCGAGGAGTTGGATAGATCAGGGGTAGCCTGCATCCCCAGGTGGTAGGATAAGGTCACCCTGGTGGAAAGAGGAATATGAATGGGCAGGTCCCAAGCTTCCTGGTGCTGGGAGAGCCTAGAGCAGCCCTCTTCTGGGCCTCTCCCTGTCTAAGCTACACCCCACCTTTAGGGACAGGAACAACAACAGGGCCAGACATACAGTAGATGCCTAGTGGGAGACGTCTGCAGCCTAATGCTCTCCCTTGCCCCATCACTAATTCTGATTTCTGTAGATTTGTCTTCCCGTCAAACCCCAGATATTAGGTAGTGGAGATTTAAGTCATGTTTACACTGTGGATGAACTACGACAACACTGAGATGCTGGAATTCTGACAAGAAGCAGAAGTCCTGGGCCCTCCCAGCCAGCCTTACATGCTCTTCTCAGGGAAATACGGACTTTGCATAGGCTTTTGGGCTCAGAGCTCACCGCACCCCACCATTCATGGATGCTGATAGCCACCGGCCTTTGGCATGGGCTTGGGGCTGGACACCCAACTGGGCAAGGCCCAGGTCCACACCAGGTCCTGGGAAGCTAGGCCTGGGGTTCAGGGATAGAGATGTGTGGGTGGCAGTTGGGGAAGGGGAGGAAAGACTTTCAGCCATGCAGTTAGTGTTTATTATGCACCCACTGTGTGCACCGGGACCTGCACCAGGTGTTAGAGAACCGGGGGAGAACAAGACCGACTCCCCACCTGTCCTCACTGACTCAGTTGGGTGAGGGAGAGTGTGCTGAAGAAGTAATTATAACCACATGCTTCCCGGGAAGGAAGAGGATGGGCACCTGACTGCGTCTGGGCAGGGCCTGGACAAGTAAGGCAGGACCATAAGAGCTAAATTAGGATGAGAAGATGAAGGGTGAAGGGCTCTATTCAGAGAACAGCCTGTTCTAAGGCCCCGGGGCAAGTGGCTGAGGAGCTGGGAGGATTTCAGGGCAGCTGGGGTGTGGACATGGAAGAAGGCGTAGTGGGTAGATAAGGGGTGAAGGGGCACAGCTCTTGGCTGACATTGCTGGCCGGGCTGAGGAGTTTAGATGGCGTCCTGAAGCGATGGGAAGCCCCAGAACGGTCCTGAGCAGGGAAGCCACTTGATCAGATTTGCCCCAGGGAGGTCCTCAGGCAGCAGAGTGGAGAAGGGTATGAGGCCCCTCGGGTGGGGGCTGCCCTGGTCCCCTAAGCTCTGTGCCCCTGATGCCCAGGGCCCCCCTAACTGTGCCATCTCTCCACAGGGATGTTTTATCTTCTCTCTCGTCAAGTACATCCCTCTGACCTACAACAAAGTCTATGTGTACCCCACCTGGGCCATCGGGCTGGGCTGGAGTCTGGCCCTGTCCTCCATGATGTGTGTCCCCTTGGTCATGGTCATCCGCCTCTGCCAGACGGAAGGGCCGTTCCTCGTGGTGAGCACATGGGGCCGAGGCTGGATGTGGGGGATGTGGGAGGGTGAGAGGGGGGAAGGGTGAAAGTCAGCTACCGGCTGTTGGCTGTCGGTTTGCTGTGTGACCTTGGGCACATCGCTGGCCTCTCTGGGTCCTGCACCCTTTGCCTGCCCTGTGGAGGGGTTGAGATTGTGGGCAGGCACATGGGGGAACAGGAAAAAAGAACAGTTCACGGGGACAGGCTCTGTGGTGAGGTTCGGAGCAGGGCTGTGGGCAGGAGGAGGAATTTGCCAGGCAGAGAATGAGACATGGAAGGCCGTGATGCCCGGTGCATTCACAGGCAAGGACGTGTGACAGCACTTGGGCAGCAGTGACATGTTCTGGGGGGTGGGTGATGGCTCTGGACAGGTGACTGTGGTTTTGCATGCCAAGCTCGGAGCTAGGGCTTTATCCTGGGAGCAGTGGGGGCCATGTTGCTGAAGCCATAAGACAAGAGACAAGGAGCCGGGAAGGAAGCCTGAGCTCCACCCAGAGGCCTTCTCTTACCCTGAAGCCAAGGTTTGGATAAGCCCAACCCATGGTGGTGTCCCTCCCTTCCCCACATCTGTGGCCCCGTCTGCTGCTGGAGACAGAACCTCAGGCCCCCAGGTCCCTGTGCCTGCCAGGCCCCCACCCCGAGGCTCCCTCCTTACCACCAACCCCTCAGAAATTTCTCCCAACAATACTGCAGATTCCAGGCTGTGGCAAAAGCTGAGGCTCTTTCCAAGAAACCCTTTTCTTAGAATCTCCCTTAACCTTTGGGCTTGGGCCTGCTCCAAGACTACACTGTTTTGTTCTGGGCTGTTTTTATTGTTATTCTCTTAAAAATCTGGAGCCAGGATGTCCTGGGGCCCTGGCTCCCCCTCGGGCTGGGCCAGTTTCCTTGTGGGCAGGGGAATGGCCTGGAGGTGGTGGTGGGAGGGGGAGAGGGGCGGCCCTGGGCAGAAAGGGAGCAGCCTGCCCTAGACAGAGGAAGTAGGCGGGGGCGTGCCCGGGAGGAAAACAGGCCATGAAGCCGGGGTCTGTCTGAGCCAGGACAGCCCTGGGGCCCTTGGGGGTTCCTGCAGCAGCGGACCCATTGTAATTTGTCAGGATACAGGGAAGGACCCCAGTGTTCAGCCAGAATACTGGTAGGCCCTATGATTTGTTAAAATCCTGAACTACTGGGTCTGGGGACAGATGGGCAATTGCTACGGCCCTGAGCCCTCCACATGTCCCCCCCCCAAACACTCTATGCCAACCTAGCCCCTCCCTGGCAATTTCCAGAATGTCCCTACTACCAAGAAACTAAAGGGGTGATTGGGGCGCAGCAGAGGGTCCTAAATGTCTGTACCGATAGGTCAGTGCCCACAGCAGTTGGAGATTCAACCGTGGAGGGGGGACACCTAACGCTAACTGTGTCCCTTCAAAGCCTAATCTTTTTTTTTTTAAAGATTTTATTTATTTATTTGAGAGAGAGAGAATGAGAGACAGAGAGCATGAGAGGGAGGAGGGTCAGAGGGAGAAGCAGACTCCCTGCCGAGCAGGGAGCCCGATGCGGGACTCGATCCCAGGACTCCAGGATCATGACCTGAGCCGAAGGCAGCCGCTCAACCAACTGAGCCACCCAGGCGCCCCCCTTCAAAGCCTAATCTTAAAATAGTGTTCCATCCCAAGTTTAGAGGTTTGATGAGAATGGGGTTTGTGTGGGGGAAGGAAGAGGGTGTGGGTGAGGCCTCCACTCAAACTTGCACCTACAAACCGGGTGGATAACCGAAGCCCCCTCCTCTGAAGGCATAGGAGCCCCCATCGATCTGTTTGCTGTGGGCCCCTCGACCTGTCTCCCGGCTGTGCTCCCAGCAATGAGCGTCTCTCTGAGCCAGGTTTGCAAACCCAGAGCTCTGTCCTGGGAGGACTCCAGTTCCGTGTGCACCTCCCATAGAGCTGGAGCCCCGCTGGCTGCCTGGCGTTGTCTACCTCTTGTCCCATCTTCTGGGCGTGCACCTGTGTAGAGAGGCAATGTGGTGGAAGGGAGCTGAGCCTGCTCTCTGGCCGCCCTTCCATCCCTTGCCCTTTACCTGGGGCCTCCAGGCCAGCTCCCCCAGGACCAGGCAGGGAATCCAGGCGAGGGAAGCCGTCAGGCAGGGCTGGGAGGGACCTGGAGAAGGTGATCCAGAGCTGCGGCAGGCAGCCAGGCCCTCAGCTCTGGCCTGCTGTGACCAAGAGGGGGTGTATGGCCCTGGGGTTGCCAGATCTTGCAAGTTTTGAAGAACAGATGGAAATCTGGATTTTCCAAGTGAAATACTGTAGCTTTTAATAAGCACCTTAAAAAAATTGTAATAGACTTAAGTGGAATGTAAATGCCTAAGGAGAAAGGTTTCTTCTTCACAACTGCTTCCTACTGAAGTCTCTGAATGGACACTTGGCAGGAGGGGAGCTGGGAGTCACGAGCCCTGAGTTGGCCACTGTTGGCTTTCTGGGTGTCCTGGGAAGGGCTCTTTGCCTCACTGAGTCCATGATCCGGCAACCAGCCAGGAGGACAAAACTCACCCTGCCCAAAAGTGATGGGATGATTCTCGTACAGTCCAACCTCTGGCTCCTCTCTGTCAGAAGATGCAGCTCGGACATGAACAGTGGTCTCTGAGCCCCGAGCAGGGAGAACCGGATACCTACGGGGTGGGGAAGGGAAGGGACCCTAGTGCAAGAGGCAGGAAATGCAGTTTACAGGCAGCTGAGGAATTTGGAGTTTCTCCTTGGAGAAGGTGGGGGCCATAGGAGGCTCACAACAGTTATCCAACCTCTGGCATACAAATTGCAGAAACTCGGGCTGCTTTGCAAGTCAGAGAAGTCAGGGGATGGGAATTACAAGGAGGCATATTTCAGCTCCATGGGAGAAAGAAGTCGGAGCTGGGAGGTGTGAGTCCCCTGTCCCTGAGGTGGGCAAGCAGGGGTTGGCCAAGGGAACTACTGACAGGAATTCTGCGCTGATTCAAGGCCCGGAGGGACCTTAGAAGCACCTTAGTTCAACTCCTTCGTTTGCCAGTGGATGCCTTGGCGGGGCCAGAGAGGGTCCTAGTTCGCCAAAGGCCAGACAGCACACTGGCCCGACTCAGGGGGTGTAGACGGTCGTGGCGGAGCCGGGAAGCAGCCGCCTGACTTTCCTCTCTGCTCCCGTCCCCTTGCTTCTCCAGAGACTCAAGTACCTGCTGACCCCGAGGGAACCCAACCGCTGGGCCGTGGAGCGCGAGGGGGCTGCGCCTTACAGCTCCCGCCTGGCTGTGAACGGCGCCCTCATGAAACCGACCCACATCATAGTAGAGACCATGATGTGAGCTCTCGGGCGGACGGGCTGCTTCCCTGCTGTTTACTAACATTAGATTCTCATAGGACCAGGTTTACAGAGCTTTCTATTTGCACTAGGATTGTTTTTTTTAATTGTCACAGAAAATGTTACTCTGTGTGTGTGTGTGCGCGCGCGTATGTGTGTGTGTTGGGGGGGGTGTGTGCGTGTGGTATTGTGCGTATGTGTATTTTGTTTTGATTTGGGGATATTTTGTACAAAAAGAAAACCCACCGGCAGATGTCCGGGGCAAGGCAGAGCTTTCGTATTGAATTAGATGTATTTTATGGGAACTTGGTAAATTTCTCTTTGTATTTTTTTTTACGTATAATTATATATACATTTAGAGATTGTCATACACTTTTACCACTTGAATTGATCTTCTTGCCAGCAATAGATCTCGTTTTCAAAAGCAATTCTTCGGTGCTTGCGTAGCTGGCAGAAAGTTCTGCCCCCCAAAACACAGGGTGGGATTTTCCTGGACAGCAGACCCATTTTAAAGGTGTAGTACCTTCCCAACCTGGTTCACGTAGAAGCACACAGCTGGGGAAGGGGAGGCCCCACGAGCTGGCCAGACCCAGAGGGGCTGGAGAAAGGAGGGCCACGAGAAGATGCTTCATTACACTTGTCTTAGCCAAGAAGAGAGATGCCAAAATAATGAATCCACCCCTCACATCAAGGGACTGACTTAAAGCAGACAGATGAGGCCGGACAGCGAAAGTCTGATTCTCTATAAACCGTTGCACCAAGAGCAAAATCCCACCTAATACTTTGAGATTGAGGGTGGATAGTCAGAAGGACCGTCCGACAGATTGTCAGAACCATTCATCCGAGGGGGGGGCCGGCAAGAGCTCGCAGGAGGGCTTGGTGAGGATGGTGCCCCGACATTCAGGAGCCCTCAGGAGGCTGCCGGCGTGGCTGCCGCCCAGGGCATCCCAGGTAGAGGTCTGAGGCCCGCCCAGCAGGAGCTGCGGTCTCGGGGTTCCAAACCTCACACAGATGGGGCTGTTGCATTTTAATGGGGTTCTTTAACCTTAAAGAACCTGGCCACTCCCCAGCTGACATCTCTTGCAGCTGTGTGGGGGAGAGAAGCATGATGTATTCGGTGAGGGACGAGGGGTGGGCCGGTGGACCAAAGGGTGTGGGCCCAGGCGTTCAGGGAGGCCTGGTGTCAGGGAGGGGTGCTTTTCTTTCCTCATCTCTACCCCCTCAGCTCTGTCCTCATCTCCCAGAGGCTGGGAGACTCCTGACAAGCTCCCCGCCCAGGCTGCCCCAGCTCCTCGCTGGGAGTGCCAAGAGTGCTTTTGGAGGCTCCCCGAGTCTTGGATTCGGTGAAGTGCTCCCAAACCCTCCTCCCCGTTCGGGCACAAAAGCAGCCCTTGGTGACGACTCAGGAGGTGGTGAGGCCCTTCACGTCACAACCCCTGCAGTAGCTGGTGTTAGATGCACACTACATGGGGACCGAGGAGAGGAGGTGAGGGAGTGTTTTTTAGAAAGGTGGGATTGTTCGGGGGGCTGGCACCCCAGAACTGGTTTGACCAAGAGCCTGATTGAGAGTGGCATTCCCCTCTGAACCAGGAGGGAAGGTACTCCACCTTTAAAATCCTGACACGGATGTGTCTCCACCCAAGCCCCCATTTGGACCTAAACTGTGCCATTTAAACTGTCACTTCCAAGTTCAGAGTCTAAACTAAACCGAAACATTGTCACTCAAAGACGACAGTGACTGCCTCATGGGGTGTGGAGAGTGAAGTCCAGCTCGGGTTTTCAGAGCGGGGGCTCTCTGAATCCTGGAACCCTCTCCCCAAATTCGGGAGGGGAGGAGCCTCTGGTGTCCCCCTCCCCCGGGGCAGAGGCAATCCTGAACCTCTTCTCTTCGGCAAACATTCACATTTCACTGTTTCCAAAGCATGTACTCTGCCAAACAATACCCAGTCCTATTCCAAACCATTAACAATTGTGTGTTCCTTTTTTTCTATGTATTTATGGTTGCCGCTGTGTCTGATTTTATTTTTGTTGTTGTTTCCTAATTTTACTGAGTAGCAATGTGACCTATTTTCCTTTGTCTCATGGAACTTAGTAAACTAACCACTGTCGACGACTGGGGACAGGCGATAGGTGGTGATAAGGGGGGCTTGGCAAACTGTGGCTGCCTGGGCATTTGTGGTCATTTCAGGCTACAATATCTCCCCTCCGGTGAAAGGCTACAGTATTTTGGGTTGGTAGGCAAATTGCAACATTCTGGAAATGGCCTGAGAAAGGCTTCTTCCTATAAGATTCGCAGACCAAATTCTAGACCAAAGACACATGCAGACCAAGTCCCCAGGCCCTGCCTGGAAGGAAGGTCAGCCACTTTACCCAAGCCCGCTCCTCGACAATCTCCCGGTGCACCTGTCTCCGGTTGGACCCTCTTGTCTACCCGCCCTAGCCCTTGTGTATCTGCAGAACTTGGCTCTGTGAGTACAAGGTGTAATGATGCGTGACTTTTATATGTCTCCACATAAAGGAAACTTGTATTTGGAGCTCATGACTCTGGTCCTCCTGTCTCTGGAGAACAGGCATTCCGCCCGCTCTCTGCCTTGGGATGGGTCAGAAATTCTGGTGCCCCCACGTAGCCCAGTCGGCCGGCTCTGAGAAGGGATGCAAGGGAGATGGTTAAAGAACTTTCTGAGGCTTCAGAAATGGGTAAGGGCCTCAGGATAAATCTCACCCAGGGAGATGCTTCAGCGAGCCTGACACGGGTCGTGTCAGTCCCTGCAGTGGACCTTCCTGCATGGTCAATGCCTCCCCATCAACGCCCTTGTAAAATGGGGGAAATGAGGTCCGGAGTGAGGAAGAGACTGGGCACAGAGAGCAGGGACTGGAGCCAGACTGTCTGCAGTCAGTTCCAGCTGCTCCAGTTCTCCAAGGGGTGTGTGGCGAGTGGTGAGTGCAGCTCCCCATGGTTCTCCCGGAAGACCAAAGACGAGCCTTTATGAAAAAGGAAAGCGCTCTGTCCCCCAGCATTCAGGGACGAGGAGAGCAGCACCCCCACCCTCTCACCATCCTCGGGCCCGCCGGACCTCACGCTGCGGCTCCGTGGGACGGGTGACTGCACCCAACAACCCTCTGAGCTAGGAATTGAGATCCCGGTTGCATGTGAGGAAACTGAGGCCCAGTGAAGCCAGTTGGTGTACAAGAGGCAGAATCCCTTAGGCAAGATTTAGCCTGAGGCCATGCAGGACATTCCCAGGGAGCAAGAAGTGGCCTTGGGGGATTTCTGGGTGACGCACAGCCCCCTCTCTGTACCTCTGTTCCCTCATTCTCACCCCAGATCCCCAGCACACACACCGCCCCCCCCCCCCAGAGAAGGTGGTGAAGCACAAGGGGAGTGAGCCAGCCTCAGCCTAGCACGGGGTGATCAGTGTCACCCAGGTGCCACCACGTAGTGGTCCATGGCCCAGTCGGGATCTTCCCAACACTGCCCTTCTGGACCAGGCAATGCTCTGGGCAGCCAGTGCTAAAGGCAGAGGTGCCTTCCTTCCCCTCAAGCCTCAGACACAGGCCAGGAAGGATCCAAGAGAAACATCGAGGCCCCTCCGGCCCGAGACCCCAGTGTCAGGCAGCCCCAGGCTGGGCTGTCCACGTGGATGCTGTACATAGCACCGTGCAAAAATCCAACAAGCACAAACCAAACCAAGTCCCAGATATGAAAACTCAGAGAGGGGCGTGAGCAACCCGGAAGCCAGAGAACAGCATTTCCCTCGCCCCCAGCACCCTGTTGACGCCTGGCCCTCAGAACGCTCTTGTTTTAATAGGAAGCTGTGTTTCATTGTTCTCTTGTGGGTGTCACTACAGACGTGTTCTGACAGTTCCCTGAAGGATGGAGCATCTTGTTATATATTTGGCTTCAAATTGAGATGTTGGCTCCATTTCTTTCTTTTTTTTTCCCCAATTAATTTTCGAATCCCTAGCAACTGTGACTCTGTATTTAGCACAAGAGAAAGCTGAGAACGTGGGTCTTGCCTCCTTCCAGAAATATGTCTGGCTCATCAGGACTTTTTTTTAAAACTTCAAAATATTTTTAAGATATTTTAAACTTTTGTAAAAAAAAAAATCAACCAACGAGACTCTTCTGAGGAGGAACATTTGTATCTGAATAAGATCCTTGGTGTGTAATTCAGTCTTGCAGTATACAAGCTTTTGTGTATAAATGTTTTATGATATGAATCCCTGTATTTTGCAGGGCTTTTCTTTTCCTCTTTTGCTTTTTAGATAAATATGTATATCGATATTTTAAATTCATCTTTGCTTTTTTTTAGAGGAGTTTGTAATCACCTTATAACATGAAAATAAACATTTCCTTTTTAAAATCCAACACGTGTGGGTTCAGTTTTGATGAGGCTCTCTTTCCTTCTGTGTGGCAAGCGCCTGACAGTTTACAGAGGCTTTCAGTTCTGCCCCAGGGTGCTCCCCAAAGGTGGTGTTGTCATCCATGGTCGGAGACAGAGGCAGCGGCGGAGGATCACAGAGGGGATGCAGTCAACTCCAGGGCACACAGCAAGTCTGTGAAAGCATTGTCTTCCGACTCCTGAGTCTGCTCCGGCTGGTTCCACCGACGCTGGGACAAGCCCACCTGCCGCACACCCAGCCCTGCGGGGCCGCTCACATCGGTCTCCCGAGCCTCAGTTTCCCCACTTGGAATAAACCACTGCCCCTTTTGAGGCTTTGGGCTGATTAGAGGTGACGCACCAGGAGTAGTCACTTACTGATGCCCAAGCAGGGGCTTTCTGATTGCCAAGCCCAAGAGTGGGGCAGGCTGCAGGGAGGGGGTAAGCCCTAGAGGGATGCAAATAGAAATCATGCCACAGACACTGGGGCCTCAAAAGAGAGGACACGCAGGACCCCAGAAAATAAATGGTTGGCACAGACGTCCTCCACCTTGGGAATCATGTACCCAACCCACTGTTATAGATGGGGAAACTGAGGCAGGGAGAGGGGCTCAGCCTCGCTGGGGTCACAGGGCAGGTCGATGTTTTGGGCAGATCAATGAGTGTGGGCAAGTTCAGGGGAGGCTGCTGGGTCCTTTCCCCAACTTCCCAGACCAAAAAAAGGTCTCTTGGTAACTCATTATTTATAGACAATGTTAGAATAAAATACCACTCCCCCAGCTCTGTTTCTGGCTATTGGCCTTTCTGATGGCCTCTGTCCACTTTCCTCCTCCCTGTGTGCCTTGGCCACATAACTTGTCCAAATTGTAGCTCCATCCTTTACTCCCCGTGTGACTTAGGGCAAGTTACTTAACCTCTCTGTGCCTCCTTTCTTCACCTAGAACATTGGGATGATAACAGAGCCCCCTCAGAAGGCTGCAGGAGGACCCAGGGGATTCTTGAAAAGCACGCAGAACAATGCCTGCACAAAGCCGGTGTGTAGGACGGGCCTCTCCTGGTCACAACCCGCCCACACCTCTGTCCCCCTTGAGGAAGGGCCCTGAACCTATCGCCCAGCCCTGGGAGGAGCCGCAGTGACCCATGCACAGCTCGCCTTTGGCTTCCCTGGCCCAGCCACGTCGTTGCCCCAGCGTGGTCCAGCCAGGCTAGCACACCTCCAGAGATGGGGGCGCGTACTCCATCCTGCATGGTTGATGGGAAGAAGCGCTCCCTCTGCCCACACAGAGTTGTGGTCCCCCAGGGAGGCCTGGCCATGACCTCAGGGCTCATCGTGCCCTGGCTGCCCTGTGAAGACTCAGGGCATCGATGGGGCCACACCCAGGCTAAAGGGGCTCCATACAGCAGACCCACCACTCACCTGCCTCCTTGACTTCGCCCTGCTGACAGAACAAAATCCATAGTCCCTACCCAAACCCTTACCACTGGGCCCTGCAAACCTCCAACCTGGTCTCCCCACTCTGCTTCTGGGCCTCCTTTCTCTTCCTTGAACCGACCAAGCTCATTCTCACCTCCGAACCTTTGCACTTGCTGTGCCCTCTGCCTGGGACACTGTTCTTCCCAGTCTTCCCAAGGGACTCCTGTCTTGAAGGTCTCAGCCCAAATATCACCTCTTCAGAGAAGTCCCTCCTGACCCCTGAGCTAAAGCTCTCGTCCCCCACTTTATCCCCATGACTGGGTTTTTTTCACTGCACTCCATACCTCCTGAAATAATCCTTTACAATTTGCTCCCTTGTTCACTGTCTGTCTTCAACCGGAGAATCTAAGCCCCATGCAGGCGGGACCTCCCTCATCCGTCGTGTTCATGTTGTTATCCCAGGGGCTGGAATGATGCAGAGCCCAAGCAGACCTTTGGAATGGATGAATTAATTAAAAGCAGGGAAGATGTCATAAGATCCAAACAGAAGTTGACTATTGCCAGTCTATGATTAAAAAAAAAAAAAAAAAAAAAAAAGCACACACCACAATCTAGTTGCTTTTAAATAATTTTATTTAAAAAAATCACCCCAACAGCAGCCCCCCCCCCCCCCCCCAGCTCCTAAGTCACTGCAACCCCTGGCAGAACAGATTTATACACGGGCCCCAAAGAGACCCCAAATGGCCTTTGCAACACAGCCCCTTGGCCTGTGTTTCCAAGAGCCCTAAGAAAACCCCACGTAGAAAAATACTTTACAAGGAATATGCTCTAATCTCAGCCAGAGAAAAATACAGCTTTTGGGGGTGGGAGGGGCAGGTCACAGGAGCTGTACCCAAAATGCATAGGCAGGCAGGACGCTCACCGGGGACGGGCATCGGGAAATGTCAAGTCTGGGATCTATGACCCCCATGAGAAGCCAGAATATTGCATATGAGAAGGCTGGCCACGGCCAGGGGCCACCTGCCGGGCCTGGTTGCATACGTCTGGGAGATGGCAGAGGCCTCAGCCGGAGGAGGCAGGGGGCACTGGTCGGGGAGGGGATGCTTCTTCTCACCGGCAGTCGAACGCAGCTCTCCTGAGCCGAGAGGCCCTGGGAGTGCGGCCTGTCCAGCCCTGTCACTTGACAGAGGCCCAGAGAGGCTAGGCAACTTGCCTAAGCTCACACAGCTGCGGCTGCCAGTGGCCATGTCTCTGCTGTGGCACCCCCTGGCCCCCCAGGCTGAGGGCTCTTGGCTTTTGCTCGGTGCCCCTGTGATGGGGGGGCAGTACCTTTTCACCCTGGGGCGGGTGTTTACACAGGAATCCAAGATAGCAGAGGCATTGGGCAGTCCAGCCCTGGCATGGAGGGCTCTCCAGGGAACGCAGGGAGCAGCAGGGTGTGGGGAAGTGGAGGGAGAAGAGGGAATGCAGGCCCTCAGGGAGAGTGTGAGCAGGGTGCCCAGTGGGCATGGTTCTGGCCCTGACAGGGAGGCCCGTACCTGCTCAGAAAGACTATCCACCCCTAGACTGTCCAGAGAAGGGCAGACTGAGAGGGGTCACAGAGCAAAAAGAACAAGCCTCTTGACTCCCCATCTTGTCCCTCGAGTGGAAGAGGATTTGGGGGCCTCCAAGGGACGGAAGCATGAAGGATGCAGGCGGGAGTGGGTGCCCCGTTTTCCTGAGACCCCCGTTAAGAGCAAAGCAACCCCCCAGCCCTGACTGAATCCTGCCTGCCCACCTCCATCCCTGGGGCTGCAGCCCAGACCACCAGGTGAAGGCCTATGCCCTTCTCAAAATCAAAAGGGTTTCTGGTCTGCGGAAAATGAGGACAATGACTTTAAGGGATGCTGGTGCTTTCAGATTTCAAGTGGGAATAAACTTTCTTAAATCACCTCTTTGGACACTGTCACCTTTGGGCAGGAGAGAGAATGGCCCATCGCTTTCCTGCCTGCCTACGTCTGTCTCTGTGCCTCCCTCTCCCTGTCTCTCCTCCTTCATGGATTTGGAGATCGAAGAGGAGCTGTATCATCTTATATGTGATACTTCTATGGTTTTCCCATCTCCACCGAAATGGTGAACGAAAACTCCTGGGTCTTCTGTCCCAGATGACTCCCTCCCATTGCGAGGGGCCTGGCCTGAGAGGGGTGTATTCATATGGATCTCTGCCTGCCCCTCCTACAAAAGAAGGAGGAGGGGCTGAGAGCCCAAAGCCTGACACCCAGCTGGCCCAAAGGGCCCAGAACTGAGGGTCTCAAATCCCGGAGGCTTCAGACCAGAGCTGCCAAAATGAAAGAATCACTCACTTTCAGAATCAACAGGCCAATGTCTCCTGGGATTCAGCCATCCCAGCTCAAGAGCCTCTTAAGCGGGGATGCCAGCAAGCCCCAAACACCAGAATTCTGGAGTAGGGAAGGGGCTAGGCTGCCACCCTGAGTGGCATCCCTCTTGGGGGGAGGCTGTCCAGAAAAGGTGGCCCCCCAGGTGCACCCTAAATGCTCCCCCTATGGGGAAGCTAACTACCTGAGCCTGTGTGGACCCATTGCCCGGATGCCTCACACCTCAGTCCATGAATGCACTGGGGGTATCCGGTTCCCACTTGCCCACCTCCTGTGACAGGGAGCTCACTCCTCCCTGGCAACTCCATAGCTCTGCTGGGAGAAAGCACTCCCTATAGTAGCTGGGCTCCCTAGCCCCCAGGGTCCCTCTTCCAGCTGAGCAGCCTGTCTCAACCCCAACTGAGTGGGGCTCCTCTGGACATCTTGGAGTCCCAACATGGAGAAAGACCTAGATGTCACTCCAGTTGGGGCAGGGACCTCACTGCCTGGTACTTCAGGCACCAGAGAACCAGAGAATAGAGACAGATTCCAGTCCGTGGCTCAGAGCCTGCCAGACGGACAGATGGATAAGTGAGTGGCCAGGTCTCCAGCCCAGTTACAGGTCTGGGGGCCAGGACCTACTACCGAGGCCCGTGGGTGTCCAGACCACGTGCTGACTTCAAAGCATCCGGGGGCTGTTGGGGCCTGGTGCTCGTGGCGCTCGGCCACTCTGGGTCAGTGGGTTGCGGCTGATGACCAGCGCCAGGATGTCACCTGCCTCCGCCAGGAGCGGCACGGCCAGGCAGCAGTCAAAGTCCCGCGTGCGAACATGGTTGACCTGCAGGGAACACAGCCAAGGGGGCAGACGGGCATCAGCTGCGCCCGGGCTGAAGAAGGTAGGAATCACTGAGATGTCCTCCAGTGTGGGCCCGGCCCCAGCCCACATACAGGGTAAACCTAGAGCACACTCAAAAGAGAAGTCCTCCTTCATCGAGCTCTCTTTCAATCCTTCTGGTTAGGTTTTATCAAAGAGAAACCCCGAAGGAGGTGCCAGGACATCCTTCCTGCTCCTCTAACACCTACTTCTCTCCCTTTTTCATGAAAGAGCAGACCACACACTCAGCTTCCTGCCTAGAATTGGTGACATTGCTTTGTTTCTGTTTTATTTTTATTTCACACTGACCTTCTATGTCAAGCAAGGGGTGCTGGTCTTTCATTCCTAAATGACATGAAAAGCTTCTTTTCAAAATAAATTTAAGTCAGAAAAACTCCACCAATTTAAAGGAAACATATGCAGTAAGTGTAGCGCGAACATAGCAGAAATCGCACCAAAGGAACAAAAGTAGCTGGGGCGAGGGAAGAGCAGCGCAGCGTGGCCGGGCGAGGGCTGTCCCAGAGCTTTCCCTGGGCTCACCCGTATTTCCCAGGCTCCCTTGCAGTTGGCGAGGTCACGTGACTGGTTCTGGCCAATCGGCCATAAAGGGCAGTGGCCGGTGTTGCTTCTGGGTGGAGGCAGGAAAAAACCCACGTGTGGTTTTCCAGATTCGGTTCCTAGGTCACAGGGTCGAAGGCTTTTGCAGAGGGTAGAGCCCCCACCAGCCTGGCGGAGCAAGCCTATGCCGCCCCCCAGCGGACAAATAAAGGTTCGTGTGTTAACCACTAAGATTCGGGGTTGTTAGTGCAACATAACTGAGCCTAACGGGCCCATAGGACTGGTGTTGTTACTCGCTTCGCACATGAGGAAGCCGGGGCTCAGAGAGAGAAGGTGACCGGCCTAAGGCCACTCAGCCAGGGTGGAAGTGGGGCTCTTTCCCCCGAGGCAAGGAAAGGCCACGCTATCATGGTGCCCCCAGCCCAGCATTACCTGAAGAACCCTGTCGAAGGGCCGGAGGCCCCCACGTTGGGCTGGCCCATCGGGGCGCACAGTGTGGACATAGACACCCTTCTCCAGGAGGCCGTCAGAGACGCTAAAACCAAAGTCATTCCGCAAGGGGTCCTTGTGCAGGGTCACCTGGGAACAGAAGGAGGGGGAAGTCCCTGGAGCTCTGACCTTTGTCCCCAGCTCCCCACAGCAGCCCACGTCCCTTGGTGTGGGACCCACGCCCCGCCCACTGCCCAGCCGGCTCCCGGCCACTACCACACAGCGCCCCCTCGCGTCCTCCCTGGCAGCACAACTTCCCGTTCCCGGCACCAGTCACAGTGGGAAGCCGGGGAAGGGGTTCCTTCTCCGTTCTTCTTCAGTCCTCTCCCTTCCCCCCAGGAGAAAGTCTCGGTGGCGTATCGACGGGTTTTCACCCCTCTAACACTTGCTCATCTCGCAAATAGCAAGAGGCTCTGAGCCTTCTGAGGGCTACTGGCTGAGAGGTTTCTTCTCCCTTGTTTTTCTATATAGTAACCTACAGATGGCAAGGGAGGCTGGCTTCTCCTTTAAGGAACTGATAACTGATATATATGATATATATACACACACACACACACGCATACATATACATGTATCATATATAAACGTGTTCCTATTTTATATACACACACACTATCTTAAGTGGGGAAAAAGTCTACTTAAAGAAAAATATTCATAGCAGCCCAGTGTGCATCACAGGGGTGTGTGTGTATCACCCAAATGGTGAGAATTTGACAAGTTCCACCTAGTACAAAATTGTGTTTGGTGGAGGAAAATGAAGCCCAGGAGGGGTGGGCCCATCTGGAGCCGCTGGTGGGTCCTCACGACACCAGGCCACGCATCCAGGCTTCCCAGGCCCAGCCCCAGCGCCCACCTTGTGCATCTCTAAGGGTGTCGGCAGCAGCAGTTCCTGCATCTCTTCAGGGGACGCTCGTGCCTCCTGGCCCCTCCGCCAGGGCCGGTGGCTGGGCCTGCCCTCGAGGGCCACACTCTGCACCGTGCCCGTCATGATGGATGCCTGCGGACACAGAGCCCTTCACTCGGATGCTTGTTTGCTCGCTGTTTGCATCAGCATCTGTGGACACCTACTATGTATCAGCCTTCAAGGTCACAATGGTGCACAGCATAGACAGGGTCCCTGCTCTCCAGGGGCTCCAGTCTGATCGTGGGCGGGGGGGGGCGGTCCTCGATCACACCCACGATCAGAATACTAATTGTTGGCACTGAATGGTTAACACTTACTCTGTGCTGAGCTCAGTTCCACTCACTATACACACACAACTCATTTTGTCCTCTACGATACTACAAGAAAGACAGGCAAATACCATTTTGGGGGTCCATTTTACAGGTGAGGAAACCCAGGCTAAGAGAAATTATGATTTCAACTCAGAATCTGGTTTCAAAGTCAAGGGTCTTAACACTCTGCTATCTTGCTGATCATAAAAATAAATAAGATAAAATCACACACAAAACCTAGAAGAGTTTACCACCCCAAGATTGTCACTAAAAGATCTTAAAGATGAACTCAGAAGCAAAAAGTAGAATGCAAAAAGCAACAGTGAGCAAAGAAATTAATTGCCTACAACCCTAATGAGTACTGACTAAAATCCCACATTAACTAACTTCGAGCAATTTGTAAACAAGCAGGGAGACTAGAGGAGAGAGTTTAGAGGGAAATGGAAGCATTCTACAGGCCCTGTCTCCTTCAGAAGGGGGGCCAAAGGCATTGATTCGACTTTGCTAGAAAAAGCAAAGCGAAGATAGTGAAAATTCTAGGCCAAGTCAGTTGCGCCTAGTCTTTTCAAAAAGTTAGCGACATGGTCTATCCATAGAATGGAATATTATTCGGCCATAGAAAGCATGAAGTACTGATATGTTCTACAACATCAGGCTAAATGAAAAAAGTCAGACACGAAAGGCCACATACTGCATGACCCCATTTATAAGAAATATCCAGAACAGGCAGATCCATAGAGACAGAAAGCAGATAGCAGTTGGGAGATGTGGGGTTTCTTTTTGGGATGTTAGAAATGTTCTGGTCGTGTATACGCAACATCATGAAAACACTAAAAGCCCCTGAATTATTCGTGATTATCCTTAATTAATTCTTTTTACTTTTATTTTTTTTAAAGATTTTATTTATTTATTTGACAGAGAGAGAGAGCACAAGCAGGGGGAGCAGCAGGCAGAGGGAGAGGGAGAAGCAGGCTTCCCGCTGAGCAGGGAGCCCGATGTGGGGCTCGATCCCAGGACCCCAGGACCTCAGGATCATGACTGAGCTGAAGGCAGATGCTTAACTGACTGAGCCAACCAGGCACCCCTACTTCTTTTTGCTTTTAATATTCAATTTACTTTAACGTGGTAAATTTTATGTTATGTGAGTTTTATCTTGGTAAACAAAAATTTTAACTTAGCATCATTAAAAAGGCACTGGACTAAAATTAAGAGAGACTGAAAAAGCATAACAACGAGGTGCCAAGCTTTGATTGGGCACCAGCTTAGCCAGACCAGGTATAAAGGGAAATTTGGGGTCAACCGTGAAAACCTGCATATGACCTTGGTATTAGAAGAAATGAAAATGTATCAGAAGGTTATTTCCATATGTGGGAAAAAATGGGGTAGCTGACAGAAAAAATGTACAAAAGAGCATGTACATCATGGTTTCACTATCCTAAAAATACATATACACTCACTGAAGCAGTAACAGTCATGATCTATGTGTAGTGGGAATGTTGTGTTCTTATGTTTTATTTTGCTTATTTTAGTTTTGATTTTATTTTGTTTATCTAATTTTGCACCATCCACATATATGGCTCCTGTAATAATAAAAAATTTGAAATTTAAAAACTGAGTATTAAATGAATTAAGGATAATCACTAAAAGAATAAAATTACAAAATGTCCATTTTGGTGGTGGAGAGAGTAAACAGGAATAAAAGATTTATCAATACAAGAATAGGAAAGATAGATCAGAAGTATAGAGTAAGTAGGATACATAGAAAGTATAAATTATATGCTAGAATTAAGTTTAATTATATTAGTAATCACAATAAATATAAATGAACTAGCTTAAAAAGGAGACTCTTGGATTGGGGGAAAAATAAGCTACATACAGCATATAACAGATACATTTAAAATGATAAATGTACACACTTAGTAACACAGTAAGCTTGTAAATAAATATATTGGAAAAAAGACAGGAAACACTGCTAAAATAAAGCTGATGGAACCATATTATTATGAGGGAAAATGGAATTTAAAGTGGAAAGCACATAGATCCGGATAGAGATACTGATTAATAATAAAAAGAAAAATTCACCAAGAACTTATAGCAAGCATGAATTTATATGAAACTAACAATATAACCTCAAGGGATAGAAAACAAAAATTGACAATGTCAAAAACTTGCCAAATCTCCACTCATGACGGGAATTTTATTATACCGCTAATAAAAAAAACTATAAAGATAAAGCATATAACATTTCATAAGGATGCAAACTCCAAAGAATTCATAGCAAACTTAACATATCTCCTGGCCACAGTACATATGAATTAAAAGCAAATATGAATTGGTTTTAAAATGTGGGTTTAAAAAAAAAAACTCTCCACTTCTGTGTAATTCAAGGGCTTAACTAAAATCGTAATAGAAATTTTTGAAATATTTGGAATTGAATGATCAACGAAAGCATCACAAATCAAAATTTGGGGAATGCAGCCAAAGCCGTGCTTATGGGTAAAATCATAGCTTAAGGTGCACTATGGTAGAAAACAAGGAAGACTGAAAATGAAGGAGCTAAGAAACCATTTGTGTTATTTAAATAACACAAATAAAGTAGAAGCTAAACACAGAAATGAGTAAGATAGAAAACAATGAGAATTGGGCACCTGGGTGCTCAGTCGTTAAGTGTCTGCCTTTGGCTCAGGTCATGATCCCAGGGTCCTGGGATCGAGTCCCACATCGGGCTCCCTGCTTGGCAGGAAGCCTGCTTCTCCCTCTCCCACCCCCACTCCCCCTGCTTGTATTCCTGCTCTTGCTATCTCTCTGTCAAATAAATAAATAAAATCTAAAAAAAAAGAAAACAATGAGAATTAACAAAGCCAAAAATCAGTTCTTTGAGGAGCCTAGTAATTGGCAAGACTGATGGAGGAAAAAAATGGTACCAATCAACAATTTAGGGGCAAAAGCACAGATAAAGTGGAAGTTTAAATTATTGCTCTCAGAGCATGAAAGAGCTTCTGAAATGACCAGTCGGATCCTTCCTAGACCTTCCCGGGCAGCCTGTTCCAAAGTGGGCCATGCTGACCTCACACAAAGCTGCATTCACTTCTCAGGTCCCCTGACCCCTCATCCCCTGTGTTGTCTGTCCCTGATGCTCACATCCACATGCTTCCACGGAGCATGCCCACAACCACGTCCCCAGACTGCACCTGCACACACACACCCCCCCCAAAACTGCCCCTCAGCATCCAAATGGGCGCTCAGACACACCTGTTCTGAAAATACCCTCAGCATTTGTGCATACATGAGCATGCTCACACACATGCACACACGCATGCCCCCGGTGCGCACATGATGATTCCAGACATGTCCGTATGTGCACATACCTCCACGTGCCATACCACGGTGCTCTCAATCACACCTGCACGTGGGTAAAGACGCCTTTACACGGAGGGTGCCGAGTGAGTGCATGATACACACTACACATGAACAGGATCCCGTCAACATGCTTGCTTCCCACGGGCACGCACGTCGGTGTGTCCATGCACGGGGGCCCCCAGGAAGGTCTGTGGGGTGGGTGGCCCTACCTCCAGTTCCCTCAGCAGCTCTGACTGACCACATGACTCCAGGTCTTCGAGCGCTTCCCCGAACATGCGCCAGAAGCCCTCCTCACGGGCAGGGCCAGGGGCTGGGCTGTAACGTAGGAACCAGAGAGTGTCAACTCCTGGCAGGCGGGTGGGTGGGCAGGCGGGCTGGGGCCTGAGGAGTCTTCGGGGCCCCGGGGCCCAGCGTTGGGCTCGAGGGGCCATAGGGTGGGCGGGCAGGCGGGCGGGCAGGCAGGCGGGCGTCCTCGGTGGCAGTGCTGGGGCCCCGGGGCAGTGGTTGGTGACACGGAATGGGGGGAAGACGCAGTTAGGGGCGACCAGGACTGTCGGTGGCCAGTTAGAACAGGGGCAGATGAGACGGGGTGGAGAGCGGTGACACAGGACGCCTGGGAAGAGAGACAGACGGACGGACAGACAGACAGACAGAGAGGAGATCCATGGTGTAGCCCCAGAGGACGGCCCCTGGCCCCACCCAGACACATGGCATCATAGCACAGTGACAGGGACAGAGCTGGAGCCAGCGAGGACACAGATGGATGGAAAGGAGAGTGTATCTGCGCTTGGGGAAGGGTCCAGGCCACCCCACAGGTTCCATCACAGGCTGTATGGGCCCATCGTCAGCTCTAAAATCGAGGCTCGTTAGAATGGTAACAAGTCACACTTGCACACTTCATAGTTCACAAAGCCAACTGCCACCTACAAAGTCCTGGCCGCTTAGAAAGGATGGTTTGCAAAGCACTTTCTTACAAAGGCCCACGAGCTTTTCTCTCCTAGGGAGACTCAGGGAGGATGATGGGCAATAGTTGCCTCCTGTCCTTCCCATTTTATAGATGAGAAGACTAAGGCTGAAGGATATTCTCTCCATTCAAACCAATTCTACGAACATTCCCCGGGCCAGGGCTCCGCAGGGCCTGGGGCTACGGCAGTGAGTAAGGTGTAGCCCCTGTTCTCAAGGAGCTGATAATTCAGTCACAAAGTGTGCAGCAGTCCCCACTGGGTGCCAGGCACTCAACGAGGGGCGCTACGCAGAAGGGACCGCAGCCAGGTCGTGAACCAGGTGGGCACAAGGCGGCCAATGCCACGAGGAGGCTCGCAGTGGCGGCTTGGGGACCAGCAGAGAGAGGGATGCCTTCTGTCTGAGAAAGCCGGGGGAGCCTCCGGGAGGAGGCGGGAGAATGTGAGCTGGGTTTGCACGGCCGCACAGGCCTTGGCCAGGAGAGAGAGGGAAGGGCACTGGAGGCAGAAGGAAGTGCCCGATCCAAAGCACAGACACAGGAGGGGTGGCTAGGGCTGGGTGAGGAACAGCATTTCTCCACAGGGCCTGCTCTCTGCGAGAGCCTCCTCCAGGAGTGATGCGGTGTCCTTCAAAGCCAACCGCTACCAAACCCACCACATCCACGGCCAGGGCGGGTGCCTGGGACCTGAGGGCTCTTGCAGGAGGCCATCAAGCAATCTGGGCTAAGTTAGGAGGGTCAGGTTCAAGTTCTGAGCTGTTCTGAGAATGGGAGATTACCAGACTCTGGAAAGGCAAACACCTTCCACGCCTTTGCCACTGCTGTGCCCTCTGCCTGGCACACCCTTGTCCCCATCTCAGCCTGGCTGAGGCAGCTCTGCCCGATGCTTCCTCCCTTCTCCTGGGAGGCGCCCCTCCTCAGGAGCTGGACAAGACCCCTCTGCTGCCCCACCACTATGGAGACCGGGAGACCATGACTGCCTCCTCCCTCGTGGCATTCCCACCACAGACCTAGTTGGTGGCTCCCAATCCTCCTCTTCCTCCTCCTCGGGGAAGCTCTCGTCCGTGGGGGCCGGGGTATAGCTCGTCCTCCGGGGCTCGGTGGGTGGGGGGCTGCTTCTCAGCCGGCTGGGCCGCCACTCCTGGGGGGTCACGCCCCGAGCCACCGTCTGCGGAGTGTAGGAGCCTGCCAGGTGGAGAGGTGGGTGTCTGTTTCCACTTCGGCTTGCCCTCCTTCCCACCCCTTTTCCAGCTGTGCTAGATGACCCTGGATAGGTCTTGGCCCCCTCTGGCCTTACATGACTACCCAGAGTCCCCTGAGGGCCCTGCCACCTAGTCCCTACCCCCAGAACCCCCCAGAACTCCTGATCACCCAGCAGAGGAGTTCATGGCCAGGGCTCTAAGACCCTGTCTCGGCTCCATGCCATGGGCTTAGCCTGGCTGCCTCCTACCTGGGGAGGAGGCTCACCATTGTAACCATTCCTCTCGGCCTGCCTTTGGGAGCTCTCAAGACCCTGCCCCAGGGGTAAGCTACGAGATGCTTATCAAGTACAAGAGACGGGGAAGCAGAGACCCAGGGAAGGCAGATAGATATACAGCCAGTGAGGACCAGGGCTGGGAGCCACCTGAGGCCACTTAGAGGCCTCGCTCCACTAGTTCTCTGAGCCGGGCCTTACAGAGGCCAGAAGGCCAGCTGCTAGATTCAAATGCCCCCCAAACCCCGAGGCCACCCATGAGTCTCAACATGCCCGGGCAGGGGAGCTTGTGTCCTCAGAGGGCAGCCTGGATGTGTCCACCTTAAGGCAGGGTCTTGCGGGACAGGGTGGGAAGGGGCTTTCTGCCTTCCTATCTTCAACTGGATGCAATAAACACTGCTTGGGCGCCTGCTGTGTACAGGGCACCAGGCTAGGAATGAGAAAGACAAAGGTGAAGCCAGCTTGGTCCCTAACCTCAAGATGGGGAACTCCATGGTGCTATGGATGCTAATCAAAAGGTGTATGAAGGCCTGGGGTCCATGCTCTGAGCAGTAAGGGGCCCTGAGAATGGCTAATGGGGCCCAGGCAGGTCTGCCTCCAGGAAGTGTCCCTGAAGGATGGAGCAGGGAGAGGAGGAGGGAGGATGAGGCCGAGGGAACAGCCCCTGCAAAGGCCTGGCAGCTGGGGCAGCCCAGAGAGAGCATGTCACTTGGCCTAGGGCCCCGAGGCGTTACCTGGGCCCCCGAATCCACCCTCTGTGGCCGAGCTGTCCCAGGACTCCACAGCACTATCCACACTGGGCACAGCGGATGAGAACCGGGCTGCCATCAGGCCTCCTTTGAGTGCCTCTGGTGGGTCCTCATCTGCATCGCTGGTCTCGCTGAGGCTGCCCGACTTGCGGCATGGGAGGGGGCCTGGGACAGAAAAGGGGTGTCACCACCACTGGCCTCTGACCTCAGAGACACAGAGACACTCAGTGAGCCTCAGTTTCCCCACTTCAGTCTGGTTTGGGAACTCACAGGCACTGAGCGCCCCCTCCACACTCCCGAGCCTGCTACTGAGCAATCTGATAGGAGGAGAAGGGGCACACTAATGGGCAAACCCATTTCACAGACAGGAAAACTGAGGCTGAGTTCTCTGAGCTGGGCCCTGGGGAGTCCCTGAGGTTCTGGGTCTGCACAACACGCCCAAGGTCACATGGTGAACAACAGTGGAGCCCAGATTAGAAGGAAGACCCAAAAGCTCAGGTTCCTTCCCTTGCAGGTGGTGGTCTCCCTGCCAAGGTACAGGGTGCAAATTCAGGGGAACTGAGGAATGTACAAACTTCGGCCCTAAGGCAGAACAAGCAGCCTTGAGAGGCGGGAGGCGATGGAGAGGGTGGTTCAGACCCAGACTCTGCCCTACACAAGCTGTGACCTTAGGACCACCACTCCCCTCTCTGAGTCTGGCCTCCTCAGCTGTCCCAGGTGTCTTCCCACCTGCATAGGATTTGGTGAGGATGCCATGGGGTTGGGCACATGAACCTGGCACAGAGGCACAGAGGGATTTCCCTTCCTAAATGGGTGGATGGCCCCGGGGGGCGGGGGGGAGGCTCACGGTCTAGCTGCTTCTTGATCTTCAGTGTGACAGTCTCGCCAGCCACCTGTAGGAGGTGGATGGCCTCACTCAGAGGCCGGCCCTTGAGGCTAACGCTGTTGATGGCCAGGATACGATCCCCAACGTGGATAGCGCCAGTCCTGGGGAGAGGGCACAGGACAGAGAATGAGAGACATTCAAGGCTTCCAGGAGGGGGTCTGCCCTCAGGGAACTCAGGAACCCCAAGGCACAAGCCTGACTGACCTCAGTTAAACCCAGCTGTAGCAAAAAGCAAGTGTCATTTAAGGTGGCATTAAAAAAGGTATAATGTCTAGAATTTGGGGGATGCATGGTGGCTAAGTCGGCTAAGCGTCCGATTCTTGATTTTGGCTCAGCTCATGATCTCAGGGTCGTGAGATTGAGCTCTGCATTGGGCTCCGTGCTGGGCATGGAGCCTGCTTAAGATTCTCCCTCTCGCTCTGCCCCTCCTCCCACTCTCTTCCTCTCTAAAAAACAAAAAATAAAAAAAAAATTAAGTCTAGAATTTGGGGCGGGGGAGGGGATTATTCTGCCTGACTCTAAAGTCAGGTTCTGGAATCAGTGTCAAGCATGATCTGGGGCCCCGTTTCTCAACTTCCCTGAGTCTCAGTTCCTTCACGTGTAAAATGGGAGTGATAAACTTACTTTATCTAATTGTAGTTGAAAGATGGCTGGGTGGAAGGGATTCGTGTTTCCCTCCAGCAGAAATCCATGGGGAGCCTTTCCTTTCCCTGGGCCTGTTTTCTTACCCAGAGAATGAGCACAGGGTGCTCAGCTGACCTCACAAGGGGGTGCTAGGGGCTGATAGGGCCAGGCAGTAGCCTTGCTCTGGCCCAGTGGGGTCTCTACCTGGACACCATTAGAATTACCTGAGGAGCGTTTTTAAAAATGTGTGCTGCCTGGCCCTGACCCCTGGCCGATGAAATGGTATCCCTGGGAACTGGGCTGGGGAAGGTGATCGTGAGATACCAGCCCCATGTGGCTACTGGGTCCCGAAACGTGGCTGGCCCAAACTGAGATGGCTTGACTATAGAAAATACACAACGGGTTCTGAAGACCCAGTATGACAAAAAGAATGTAAAACATCTCGTTATAATTTGTATATTGACTACACATGTTAACATAAATACGTATTTAAGATTCATGTTATTCTTTTCTTTTATTTTTCTAATATGGCCCCCAGAAAGTTTATACTGAAACGTGGGGCTCGCATTACATTGCAGTTGGTCAGCACTGAGCTAGATCAGCCCGGTGAGGGCAAGGGCACTGTCTGTTGCGTCCTCAGCTCCCAGAACGGGCTGGCACCCGGTAGGTACCCAGTCAAGGTGGGAGTAGATGAACACACTTGAGATAGGAACCGTCCACACTGGCCTTTGCAGTGGGCCAGCAGGGGGCGCTCCAGGAACAGGGAGCCCTCCACCGACCCTCAGTCCCCTCCATCCTATTGCTGCAGACCACCACCATGTGGGCCCTCCTGCTTTCATCCTCCTCGGGGGGCCCAGCCTGTCCCACCCAGGCCTGGCATCCCTGTGACCCCTGTGGGGCCCTGTTCCACCTCTGGGCCCCAGATTCACCTGCTCCCCCCAGTCTGGACAGCCTGCGACACCCTCTTTCTCACAGCTTTCCCAGAGGAGAGGACAGAAGGGCGGCCTCTAATGCCTCCCGAAAAGCCCCAGGCTGTGCCAGGATTGAAGGCACACAGCAGGGGATCCAAAATGGCTCACAGTGCTGACTTTCCAGACACGCGGAATCTCCAGGTTGGGAGGGAGGTCTGCCAGGGGGGCTGGTCTGCCTCTGTGGAACTGAGGCTCAGCGAGGCCTGATGTCACCCAGGACATCGACGTTGGAACCGAGGTCAGAATCCACTTTGACCGTTCCCAAAGCCCAACCCCTGCCCCATGAGGGTCCCCAGGCCTGCCCTGTGTGTCCCCACAGAACCCCAGCTCACCTCTCAGCGAGACCACGCTTGGTGAGGCCTGAGATAACAATGGGGTCAAAAGGCTCCTCTGTGCCCGAGATGGTGATGCCCAGGGGACCCCCGTAACGTTTCAGTTCCACTGTGTAGCTGATCGCCCCTGTGGTCTCCTGCTCATCTGCAAAGGTGGAAGCCATCAGGTGGAGCGCAGTGGGGCAGGACCCAGGGGAGCTGGATGCCCCCAGCCCCCAGGGTCCTGATGTACTTATCCCTCAAACTCATCCATCCACTCATTCGTTAATCCACCTATCTGCTCGTGCCATGACTTCAGATGGCACTGCCCAGGGATCCTGAGGCTACCTTCTGCCTCCACAAATGTTTTCTTGCACCCAAACCCCATGGAAAAAAGAAGAAAGAAAAGAATCGTGAAACCAACATTCTAAACTATAGATTTCACCCAGGACACAAAATAACAATCATGAGGATAAGAAGAAACCAGACTTCCAGCTTTTCTTTAAAAAAAGATGAAGAAGAAGAATCTGCCCACAAGGGACCATCCTTCCCAGGGCAGGAGTCGGCAGCTGCCCCTCTGAATAAGGGATTGGCTCTCCAGGGGCCACAAGCCTCACGCCTCCCTTCTGCCTCCCCAACCTGCATCATTTTTTCTTACCTTCTGTCCAGGTCACTCACTTCTGTCACCTGTCTGGCCTCAGAGGTGTCAGAGTTGGCAGCCTTTACTTCTTCACTCACACATCACCCACGCAGCATGTATCCCCCTGCGGCATCCCTGCCCCACCAACCCCTCTGCTCACTGCTGCCCCCTGTGGACCTCCTCTGCTAGGCATTGTGCTAGCCATGGAGGATCCAGGCAGCCCCGGGGACCAGGAGACATCCGAGCGCGGGGCTGCCTCCCTGCATTTGCTCATTCAAGGAGTCTCCACCAGCAGCCTGCCACCCTCCCTCCTCGGCCAGAGGGAGCCCCGAATTGCAAGCTGGAAACTGCTGATCCTGTGGGGGGACCGAGAGAGGTGGCAGGCCCGGGTGAGGGCCATACCAGAGTTGTCCTCATCCTTCCGGATCTTCAGCTTCACCAGGTCCTCGCACTGCCGCAGGATCTGCACAGCGTCCTCCATGGGGCAGTTGTCCAAGCGGATGTTGTCGATGGCCAGCAGCTTGTCGCCTGGCTCGAGGGTGCCGGTCCTGCAGGAGCAGGGGTGGGGGACACAAAGAGCCTGGCACATGTCACTCCCCATGGACGGCTCCCCTTACCCTGTGTCCAGGGCCATCCCTACCTGTGTGCCACACTGCCCTTCTTGATGTCAGAGATGATCAGGGGCTCTCCTCGCTTCCTGCTGGTCGCTGGGGGGAAAGAAGCCATGAATCCAACCTTTGATGGCCTCAGCCTCGAGGAGGAGGGCTGGGAGGGCCCAGGAGTTGGGGCATGAATGCTGAGCCACATGCCCTGCTCTCACTGCTTCCTGCCTGGTGACCACGAGTAAATCAGCCCCCCTTCTGCCTCACTTTCCCGGGAACACTGCAAAATGGGGGTGGCACCACAGAACTCATGGAGATGTCACGAGATTAAACTAGACAAGGCAAAACCTAACGTGGATCCCGGCACATAGTAGGTGCTCAGTCCACATCAGCCCTTTGCCCTTCTGCTCAGCCCATCCCCCAGCAAACTGTGAGCCCCTTCAGGGGCTGTGTCTAGCTGGCACCCCCACCTAGCACAGGGTGGGCCCCAGAACTAGGCGACCCATCCACAGTTGAGTTTTCCCTTCTCCCAGCTGCCGGGAGTGCTGGCTGAATGGCTCCCGGGGGCTCCCTCTCTGGGAATTGCCTTTGGCCGAGAGAACGGCCTCACCCAAGGCTGCATAGCTCCTGGGTGTGGCCTGGTCCACGCAGTGGTGCAAAGGCCTGGCTCCCAGCCTCATTCACGGCAACTTCCAAAGCCTTCCTGGCCCTAGAGCTCTCCGTGGGACTGGCTGCATCACAACCAGCTTCTCCGTCCACCCAGTCCCACGTCCCTCACCTGGCACAGGTGTTGATTCCAAGGGCCCTTCTCAGTAAAACCCCCCCGAATGTAACTTTGTCTAAGAAGCTCTTTCTGGGGGAATGTGACCTAAGACAATGGGTGCTACATGAGTAGCTACATTTTCTTGCAAAAAAAGTCCATCTGGGCTAATGGGTTTTCCCATTAGTGACCAGATGGTAGGAGCCCTTTCTAGCCCATGTGGCATCTTTGCAGATAAGACAAGGGCGCCCCTTCCAATTAGTCCACTGAGGAAATGATGTAATAAAATGGTAAGTCTACCTCAGATGGGCACCCTCGTGTCATGTACAACTTGTGCAACTGTACCTGGCAGCCCTATCCGGAGTTTCCTGGGCTAGGAGCAGCTTCTCCCCTCCCAGATTGCTTAAACTCCCACCTCCATTGACTGTGGAGTCTGGGGTAGGAAGGGGCTGCACCAGGAGCATCCCCCTCCTCCAGGCTGGAGGTGTGGCTCGCTGGGGTTGGGGACTGGACCGCGGGGAGGGACTCACAGCCAATGGTGATGCCCAGCTCCACGCCTCGCCTCTTGGGCAGCTTCACGTGGAAGGTGCCACTGCTCGGGATGACGGACTCTGCATGCAAACACACGTGGACGTGTGTGAGACCCAAGGGAGGAGATGCAGGGAGTCCCAGCTCCCCACCCATTCTAGGCCAGCTGGGAGAGAATGTGAAGTCACCATCCCAACCCTATCCTGACAGAGGAGGAAACTGAGGCATGGTGAGCTGACATCTGTCTCAGACAATCAATCCGGTCAGAGCAGATTTGGGGCGGGCACCCAGACCCCATGACTGCCATCCAGGGGTTCCTCAGAGGCAAACCCAACCCAGTTCAGATCCAACAACAATTTACTAAGCACCTACTATGTGCCAGGCGTTAGCTGGGTGTTTTCCCACAACTGATCTCATCTAACTCAAACAATATCCACTGTAGTAGAAGGACTCTATTCAGTATTTCACGGCTGGGGAAACTGAGGATGGTGGTGGGCAAGAAAGTCCTGTCCAAAGTCACAGAATGTCCAAATCACAGGACCAGAGTTCTAACCTGAGTTTGTGTTTGGGGTTCTTTACCTAAGGCCTGCCGAGGGGCATGGGATATTTTCAGCCCCCCTCTGCCCTCCCTTAGGTCCTGTTTTGGCACAAAAATCCCTCATCAACCCTCAGACTGGCGTGTGGGATTCCTGCCTCCCCTGCCAGGGCCTTCCCTGCCACCACTAGTCCTCAGGTACACACCGCAAACGCTCTGGCAGAGGGTCACCAGGCGGGGAGTGGGATGGGGCTGGAAGAGCATGTGCCCCGGGCAGGAGCAGGATAAAGAGAGGAGGGAGCACAGGGTCCCAACGCATGAGGAGGTGGGTAGGGACACTCACTCACCTGCCACATCAAACTCGACCTCCAACACGACCTTGTGGGCCAGCGCCGCGTCCCGCAGCAGCTGGTTGGCTTCCTCCATCGTCCCGTCCTCGGTGGCAATCCCATTGATGGACAGGACCCGATCCCCGACCTGCAGCAGCCCACACCTGAACCCAGCCCCACAGAAAGAAGCAGCTCCGTTACCATCACGGCTATTCCTGGGGCACAGGAATGCCATGTGTGGGCAGGCCTGGGTCTGACTCACAGCTCAGCCCTGGGCCGGCTCTAGAGCCTCAGGCAACTAACCCCGTGACTCTGGCTAAGGGGGTAAACCTGCTGGGCCTCGGTTTCTCTGTCTGTCCAAGGGGGGGTGACACTGTGCCTTACGAGATGTGTGTATAGAGAACGCTGACTTCAGACAGACAGGGGTTCAAGTCCTGGGTCACTCATGAGCTGTGTGACCCTGAGCAAATGAATCAGCATCTCTGTGCCTCAGTTTCCTTATCTGTAAAGTGGGGCTGATGATGGAGTGGATGGGATGGTTAGGTGAGAGACCCTCGTGAAGCCAGGCTTGGCATGTGACTCAGTTTCCCTGGCTGTCTGTGAGCCCCCTGAATTGGAGAGTGGCAGGCCCAGGGGGCGGGGGCAGTTGGCTCACCTCTCTGCCGGGCTGTCGGGCTCGATGAAGCGCACGAGGGGCGGGGAGGACAGGGTCTCGGTGGCGAAGATGCCTCCCTGGAGCTGGAGGCCAAAGCCACTGAGGGGGTCTCCGCAGAGCACGACCTCTGTGGTCTCCGTGTGCACGATCTGTCCCCCAGGCCCCACCGTGCTGGAGGCCAGTGACACTGCGGGACAGGCGGGCACGGCTCTCAGGTGGACAGTCCCAGAGAGCCCTTCCTGCCAGCACCAACCCACGCCCAGGCCCAAGGACCTAGAGTCAGAGGGGCGAGTGGGTGGGAGCCCTGCCTCGCCCTGCAGAGTGCAGAGTCAGAGTGCACTCTGAGCCGTGCTCTCCCCATCTGGCCCGCGGTTGAGTCCCACCCAGCAGGGCCGTGACAAGGATGAAGGAAACCAGCTCCTGGGACTGCCACGTTGTAAACAGAGCTTCTGAGGGTTGTGCTGGTACGTGATGTTAGCTTTGTCAGAACGCTCTCATAATACCACATAGTATGCTAATTTTGGTGACAGCTTTATTGAGATACAATTTACCTATTTTTAAAGTGAACACGTCAGTGGTTTTTTAGTATATTAACAATGTTGTGCAACCATCAGCACAATCGATTGTAGAACACTTTCATCACCTCAAAAAAGAAACCCTGGTCCCTTTAGCTATTGCCCCAAATCCTCCCATCTCTCCTGGCCCTAAGCAACCACTAACCTATTTGCTTCTGTGTAGATTTGCCTCTTCTGGGCATTCCACATAAATGGAATCCTATAATCTGTGGCCTTCTGTGTCTGGCTTCTCTCACTAAGCATAATGTTTCAAGGTTTCTCCATATTGTAGCATGTCTCTGAATTCGTACCTTTTTATGGCCAAATAATATCCCATTCTATGAATACACCACATTTTATTTATGCATTCATCTCTTAATGGACATCTGGGTTGTTTCCACCTTTTGGCGAAAATGAATAATGCCGCTAAGAATATTCATGTGTAAGTTTTTGGGTGAACATGACATATGTTTTCATTTCTCCTGGGCGTATACCTAGATATGGAATTGCTGGGTCATATGAAAACTTTCTATCTATTTGATATGTTACTTAATGTATATCGTTTTATATTCCATATATAAAATACATTTGTATTATTAACATGGACATTGGATATCATTTATTAAATATAATTTATTATCATATTTAATTCTACTACTAATTATATTAAACTATTATATCTTTATTACTATTCTGTTATATTTATATTACACATTACAATACACATGATATATTATATTGTTGCATATGCTGCATTATTGTATTTATATTTATTATATTTTCACAGTTACATCCCTAATAATAAGAATGGTGCCTGGTACATAGGGGGTGTTCAAATTGTTCAGTTAAATAATTATCATCAACAATAATAATGATAACATTTTATTAGTCATCCATCCTAGGAAAAGGACAGATAAGTGGTCCCGAGAGCCCCCAGCCTCCACATGCCCCTGCCTATGAACAGCATTTCTGAATCTTTTCACCTACACACTCCCAGGTTTGGTGGTTGACAAAGGTGGTTGGTAAAGGCATATTTTACCTCTCATCTGACTCTGAAATCTGTTTCCCTTTTCACCTTGGCTTCCAGGAAGCTCATGACCATATTTCAGGTGCCAGGTGATTTGTACTCCTCGTTTCCCTCTTTTGGCTCAATTCCAAATGGCCCAGTTTGACCTTTCATCCTTCCTGGAGGCCTCTGCAGTTCACATGGCAGGAAGCTGGATAGACTCTCTACATCAGCAAAGGAAGGACTTTTCCCAGGAGACTTCAAAATTCTTGGCATTCTCGTGACTTTTGCTACCTCCACATTATCATTCACTACTATTTGTCTTTCCATTTATTCACTTTTTAAAATTCTTAAATACCTTCATTTCAAAAGGGAATTATAGACATAGTGATCATAAATAAAGAGAAATGCCTATAAACAAAAGGGAAGTAGAAATATGTGTGTATGTGTATGTGTGTATATATACACGAGTGTAGTGTATATATACATGTTCATATATACACTATATATATGAGATATGTATAATAAAAGTGAAAATTATTATAAACTATTACATCCTGGATGGCTAGTCTCAGGCCTATGTGTCTTTGTTTTAGGGGAAATTAAAAAATGTCAGAGAAATGGTACAGACACAGCTACACCACACTCAGACTTTCTCTTTGAATGCATCAGAATGAATCACAGAATGAAAGAAAATGAAATGGAGTTACTGTGAAACGTTTATGCACATCTGAAAAGGTATCCTTTCCTGAGACACTGTCATCACCTGCTGGAAGTTTTCCACAATCAAAATATAAGACTAAAATGTACAAAATGACATTTTGTACATTAAGACTAAAATGTACAAAATGACACCCCTCAGGTAGGTGCATCCTTGTGCAGCACACAACCTGCCCAACCGTCCATGGCAGCCTGGTGGGCCACTCATGCTATTTAATGAGCCTACACACACCTGGGACCCTGTCCCAAATACCCCCATCCTTTGGCAAATCTCTCAGCCATACAGGCAGCCCAAAGAGGAGGGAAGAGACCATGGCTTACTTACATGTGCTCTTGTGTTCCCTTCTTCGCTGCCTCCTCCGCCCCATTGTAGTCCGGGGGCTCATGGGGTGGGATCCACGGGGAAGGGTGCTGGGATTGGTGCAGGGAAAGGCATGATTCATGGTCGGCGAGGAAAAGGGAGTCGAGGACAAGGCTGGGGAGATGAGAGCACAGCCCCGTGAACCCCAGAAGGGTCCCCCACCCTGCCACACAGTGGGTGCCAGGCAACCACCCCACAGAAGAGAGACACTGGGACGCAGAGAGACACTGGGACGCCTTCCCCCTTTCACCTCAAACACTGGCTGTGTGACCTCAGACAGGTCTCGCCCGCTCTGGGCCTCAAAGACCGCGGGGTTTTCACAGATATGGTGAAACCCAGCTGCCAGGGATAGGGGCCCATCTCATCACTAATGTGCTAGGTAATGCTGGGCAGACTTCCTAATTTCTCGGAGTCTTGGTTTCCTCCCCTATGAAACATGCACAAGCCACAGTGAGGTGGACACATTACATCGGCTCTGGTCCTGGCCAGCAGGTGTGGCCCAGGTGGGCGTCCTGCAGTGGCCGGGCCGGGGGCTGTGACAGGAGAGCACGCAGGGGTCCCAGCGGTGTGGTTGATCACTCCTCTGCACCTTCACTGTGGCCCAAGGAAGAGGAGAGAGAAGTGCAGGCGTTAGAGACTGAGCGAGTCGGGACTCAGCACGGCCCCCTGGAGCCACGCTCCCATCTGCGAGATGAAGTGAGGAAAGCAGGACCAGACAGCCTGAGTTTCCCCCAAGCCAAGCCAAGCCAGGCATTCAGATGCTGCTTGCGTGTCCCGGACGCCCACTATGTGCCAGGCACTGTGCTCAGTGCTCAGCCAAGCAGCAACAGGGACGGGAGGGAAAGTAGCCCCGGCCTGAGACCCGGCGCATCAGCTTTGAGCAGTGCAGTTGGCAGAGGGCATAGGGCCCCTGCACCTTCAGGATCTGCAGTAGTGCTGTGGCCTGGGCAGCCTTGGCCACAGGGGCCAGGGGTCAAGCACCGGGGGCACTAGGGCTTGGCCGGTTCTGCCCCCCGCCCCCCGCGGGGCCCTCGGGGCAACCTATGCTCCAGGGCCCCTGTGGGGTTGGCCGAAGTTTGCTCAGACCTACGCTGCAGACAGGCTGCTCTGGCTTCCTCCCCTCCAAGCTTTCACACGGTTTCCGCCCAGATGAATTCTCTGCGCTCCTTCTCCATCCCCTTCCCGCGGGACCCAGAGATCCTGCCTCCCCCACCTGCCCCACCTGATCCTCCCAACCACCTGCCATGCAACACCTTCTCCCAGGCTCCCCAGGTCTCGTCTTAGCTCTTCCTTCAGCTTCGGGGCTTTTGAGGGGTCCAGGCTGGTGCAGCGTATCCATAGATGGATTGAGGGGCTTGGCCAGCCTGGGAGCCAGCTGCCTGGTCCCTGAGATAGGTCCCTTGGCCCCTCTGTGCCTCATTGTCATGATCTGTGTAATGGGACTAAGATAATGGCTGCCTCCTCGGATAATGGGAAGGATCTGGGTGAGTTAAGATGTAGGATGTGCCTCGAGCAGTGCCTGGCACCTAGCTGAGGCCACTTAATGGGGGCCAGGAAGACTGTCGCAGCCCTGTGCCCTCATAAGGCACTGTGCTTCTCTGAGCCTCAGTCGCCTCTGTCAAGTGGGGTAACAGCAAAACCGCCCTCACAGACTTGTCACGAGGATGAAAAGAGGTGACCCATGGGAAGCCCCAGCATTGAGCCCAGCTCACGGCAGGTGCGTTGTAAATGGTGCGAGAATGAGTCACTCGAGTTCAAGCCCCAAAGCCTCCTGTGGCAGGCCCTGGCTGTGGCTTGATGGGGCCTCTGCAGACCCCGGCAGAGATGTGTCTGCACAGAGCCACGGAGACGGACCGTCCCCAAGGCCTGTCTCCCACATTTTATTTGGGGGATATCTTTCTCTCCCAGATGATCAATTAGGCTTGCAAAGGATGGGGTGGACTGACTCCATCCTTGCCCATACACGGTGTCCCGAGGGCTGGAATTCACAGCCTGACCACCCAGACCACAGTCCTGGGCTGTGCTCTGTCCTCTACCTTGTTTGACCCCTCCCAAGGCTGCGCTCCCATCTACAGATGAGGCAACTGAGGCTCAGAGGCATAAAGCACCTGTTCAGCTGGGGCAGGGCTGGCATTTGTACCCAAAGCCCAAGGTTTGGAATGTTGGACGCACTTCCAGGCTCTGAGCGGGAAGCTGCCTCCTTGTGACCACCCTGCCCCGGGTTCGGCTCTGCCCTCTGGTCTCTTAGATCACCGGCTTCCTCTGCTCTTAGACTGCCTAGCCCCCAGCTCCCTGCTCTGGTCTGGGAGACCCCAACTCCTCAAAAGGTAGGGGGGGCCTTAGGCCTTCCTGATTCCCTGGCTGCCTCCTCTGGACCTGCTGAGGACCCCGGAGCTGAGCCCCAGATCTAAGCTCTGAGCATAGGACTGTCCTCTCCCTCGAGCTAGCCCTTATACTTCTATTAACTTAGCAAAGAGTGATGGCGCTAGCTCTGGGGCATCCACACCAGCAGACTGTCAACTCAAACATTCAGGCTGTTCCTCTGCCCCACCTCCCCACCCTCAGCTGCTGCACTTGACAATCTGAGCTTCCCAACAGGAATGGACATTTGTTCTAATACATTTTAGTCTGCCCAGGGCTTCGGTCCCAGGCCTCTGGGACCTCGTGCACCCCTCCCCATCAGCTGTCAGGTTTGGGTCCTGAGACCTTCCAAGGGGACCCACCTGCCTCTGAGGGCTTCAGGGGCCGCCGACTTTGGGGTGCAGGCAGGATCTCCAGCCGCACTCTCTCCACCACACTGGCCAGGAGCTTGGAGGCCTCAAGCAGCGAGCAGTGTTCCGTGCTGGTACCGTCGATGGACAGGATGTGGTCTCCAGCATGCAGGGCCCCACTCCTGGCCAGGCGGGAGAGTGAAGGGAGAGGCTGGTCCAGCCAGAGGGAGCTCTGGGCTGCCTCTCCCCCTGTATCCCTGCCCACTATGGTGGTGGCACCCAGTGTGTGCCTCACCTGTCCACCACGCTGGCCGGCTTGATGCGGTCAATGGTGATGACTGGCTTGTTCCGCTGGGAGCCAGTGGTGAGTGAGATCCCCAGGGCTGACCCAGGCATCTTGGTTATCTCCACCACCAAGGGCCCCGAAGCACTGGCCACCGTATCTGGCACAAGGAAGGACAGAAGGGTTTGAAATGCAAATACTGAGCACTTGCCTCCTAGCCTCACTCTGCTAGCTCGGTATTATCCTCACTGCTGGGGAGGGACTGTTGCACCCATTTTACAGATCAGAAAGCTGAGGCATGTGGAGGCAAAGGCCTTGTCCAAGTTCACACAAGTCCTCAGCAGCAGAGGCGGGACAGGGATTCGGCTCTGAGGGACTCTGACCCCAGGGCTCTGCCGGACGACACTAACATGCTCACAGTTTTGGAGAGCCTGCAGTTCGCCGGCCCCGAGCTGCATGTTCGCTACCACCTTTCTGCACTCAGAAACCACACCCCCAGGAACACACCTGGTGGCTTGAGAGCAAAACCTAGCTCTTTCTGCTCTTGCCCGCCCTCACCCCCCCAACCCCTGCCACCGGGTCCACATGTCAGCAAATCAGACCCCATTGACTTTCATCATTTCCTGAATGCGACCCTTCTGTACTTCCTCGGCAACCAGCCTGGTGGGGCCCCCATCACCTCTCTCTCCCCCAGCCTTTCCCTTCCCTCCCTCATTTTTTTTTCCCCAACAGCACTTACTGCCATCTGACAGCCTCTGTATTTGATTTATTCTGTTTACTGTCCCTCTCTCCCCACCAGACGGTGAGCTCCATTAGAACCGAGATCTCGTCTGTATCGTTCTCACCTGGTTCCCCAGGGCCTCCAACAGTCAACTGGCACATAGCGCTTACTGCCCAGAGAGGCTCAGAGAGGCTAGGTGACTGGCCCCAGGTCACACCGCCTTTGCAGTGGTGAGGATCTGTGCCCGCTACCCCCTCCCTCAAGCCCTGGGTCTCGTCCTGCCCCAACCCAAGTCCTCGGGCCCCCAACTCACCTGGGATGGCCACGTCGTACTCCACCTGGAAGAGCGCCTCGTGGCTGCATTGCCGTAGCGTGGCCAGGGCAGTGGCATGGCTGGCCCCGTGCAGCGGGATCCCGTCAACGCTGAGCAGCCTGTCCCCCACCTTCAAGGAGCCCTCCCTGCAGGGAAGGGCGCGGTCAGCCAGCCCGGCCCCGTGCGAGCACCAGCCACAGCCCTGGTGAGAGGCCGAGAGGCCGCTGGGAAAGGTGGGGTGGCAGGGGACGGAGAGGAGCAGGCAGTGGGTGAAGGAGGAAGGGGTGGCGCAGTGAAGGAGCGCATGGGGGAGGCTCTGGGGGAGCAGCTAAGTCAATGAAGCGGGGATGCAAACAGAGCTGGGACCAGCTCTGACATCTCCCACCCTGCTCGATGCTTAATACAGTCAGAGCCCCAGCTCAACCCAAGAATGTCTGCGTGGGGATGCCCCGGGGACACTGGGGACTGCCAGGGCCCAGAAAGGACAGCAGCCCTGCCAGGGCCACACAGCGCCAGGGGTGGGGCGGCCTGGAGGCTTCGCGCTGTCCATCTTGAGGTCCCTTCTCACTGGTTTCTCAGCAGCGAGTCTGGCCCGGTGACAAATGCGCCTGGGAACGAATTCGGCAGGGGCCCCCGGAGAAGGGCCAAGCAGGGGTTCACCTCGGTTTGGGTCAAATCCCCACCCTGGAATGCTTGTTCCAACAGGTGGCCAAAGCTATTCTGGGAGGTTCTATGAATAGCTCGTCACAGGGCCCCGTCCCAAGAACGGGTTTAGACTTCTGACGAGGCTGTTCCAGGCTTCTCTTAAAATGGCCAAGAATCTCCCACTGGGGAGGTCAGGGGGTCGGATGCTGGGAACTGGACATGTTCCTCTCCCACATTCTCTCCTTTTGGCCCTGTCCGCTCAGCCCAGGCAGCACCAGGCGGGATGGCACAGCCAGGACTCAGAGGCTGCAAGACAGAGGCCACGGTGGTACTGCTCACGGTGCCCCAAATCTCTCACGGTAACTCCTAGGAGCTGCAGAATCAGACCCATTCCACAGATGGGGGAAGAACAACATAACACCAAGGCTTGCTTCCCTCCCCACCCCTGAGACAGTAGGATGCCAGGGAGGAAAGAGCTTGGGGTCTCTCTCATTTGGGATGGAGTCCTGGTTCCACCAACAATTCTGAGTGACTCTGGGGCAACGGGCATCCTCTCTTTGGGCCTCAGTTTGCTCATCAGGAGAATGGGCACAATGGCTTCTGGTCTGCCTTCTTCACAGGGGATCTGGGCATAATCAGGGCAGGGAAAGGCTTCCTCCAGCTTCCTCCGGCTCAGGCTCACCTGTCAGCGGGGCCACCAGGCCGGACGTAGGTCAGGACAAGCGGGCGGGTCTTGTGTACATCTTCATGGGCACCCCCTGGACAGAATTCAACAGGAGGTGGCAGTCATCTACCCACTCTTTCCCTGACACCTAGAGGACCTGACTCAGCCCTAAGCAGGCTCCCTTCATTAAATCTGTTTGAGGACCTGTCCTTGCTATTCACAGGCCCTCTTATAAAATTCCAACTATAAATCCCCAGAGTGTGACAGAAAGTAGGGACATGACTGAAATCCTCTCTCTCTCTTAAATGGTTTGCTTCCCTTCCTATGACACCACCCTATTTTCCTTTTTGCCCTGGTTCCAAGGCAGCTCTAAACTTTATTCTCAATCTCACTCCCAGCAATCATGCACACTTCATTTCTTGGCAAATTTTTCCATTTAACATTTGACTTAATGGTCCTCACTTTTTAAAGTCAGAAGCAAGAAGCTATCTATCTATTAATCTATCTATCCATATAAAGCAAAACAGAACACACATGGAATAGGCAATAGCCTCCTTCCCTCCCCTTGACCCCAAGTGTGACTCTCTTACACTGACCTCTGAGGACAAAGCCAAAGCTATTGCCCTCCTTGTACAGGGAGACGTCCACTGTCTTTGTGATGATCCCTGGGTTGTTCTCAGGGGCTGGGGAGAAATGGAGGGCTCCTTTGAGTCCCTCAGTCACATCACCAAGCCACAGACATCCCCAAAGCTCATTCCGGGAGAGCTGGGTGACCAGTCACAGAGATTACAGGGAGGGTAAACTCCCCCCACCCCCACCCATTTACAGGTAGGACAAGTAAGACTTCAAGAGTTCTGCTGAACTCAGACTTGAGTCCGTGGCTATGGGCTCAGGCCAGGGTTGAATTCTAGTTATTCAAATCTTAAGACTTTAGACCAACTTTGAAAATTCAGACCTAGGCTAAACCCTAGGCCACTGTACTCAATGCAGGCTGGTAGGGTGGAGAGAGCAGTAGGACAGGGAACAATTTTTTTAGCCAACATTCCCCAAACCTTCCCCCCTGAAGGAAAAGCATCTGAGCACTAAATATACAAAATGACACTGGTTTATAAACAGGGCCCTGCCACCTCCTGGTGACAGCATACTGCAATTGTAGGCAAAGTCCCTAGGTGTGGCTTAGATGTTTGTGGCCAATCCTCAGGTCCCACCCACCCAGGTCCCCAGCTGGCATGGACCCCACCACCCAGGTGCTGGTGGGGAGATGGCTGTATCTACCCACGACTAAGGCAATGGAGAAAGTTCCCAGTCCAAGGGCACCCACCGGGCGGGGGCAGCTCATACTCCACCTCCAGCACCACGCGCTCGCCCACATTCTTGAGCAGGGTGATGATCTCATCATGGCGGAGCCTGGTCAGATGGATCCCATTCACTGACCGAATATAGTCGCCCACGTTCAGCAGGTCACTCCTGGGAGCAAGGAGGCCAGAGCACATGCATGGTGGCAAGTGCCAGCATCCACACCCGCTCTTCTGTTGAATCATTTTGATCTCTGAATCCCCATTTTACCGATGGGGAAGCTGTGGCTCAGAGAGGTCAGACATCATCCAGGGTCACACAGCGAGTTAGTAAGAGAGCGTGGGTTCTAACCTGGACCTGTCTGACACCCAGGCCTGGCATTTTCCCCTGCTGGGGTGTTACCCTCCTGATGAAGGCTCTGATCAGCCCCAAGGAGCCTGCAAGAGTGGCCAGATCATCTACCCCTTTGCTAGTTCCTAAAGCACTCACCCTGGCTTCTGACTACTAATCTGTTCTGTTCCACCGGACACTTACCAGCGCCTGCCCTGAACGAGGCCCAGAGAGGCTAACCCCTAGGTCTCATGGAATTCATGGTCTAAGGGAGCCACATAGGTAAGATGACAGGAAAATCCAGAGCAATGTGTCCAGAAGTGGCACCCAGGGCCGTGTGAGCAGAGCAGGGCAGCTGCCTTGCCCTGGGATGGGGGGCCTCCCAGAGGCAGTGTGGGTGTGGGTGGGGGTGAATAGGAGTCTGCCAGTGGGGAACAGGCCTTCCGAGAAGGTAACTGCACGTGCAAAGTTCTGGAGGGCCTGGCAAGAGTGGGATGCTGTGGCCAAGTCAGCCCCTTACGTAAAGGGAAGAGAAGCTGGGGCCTAGAATTACAGCCTCCACTGGACGCTTCCCTCCGAGAAGCACTTGGGTGCTCCTAGAAACACCCACCTAATCGCTTTGCCTACAGCCCTGGTCCATTTTCCACTGGCCCCTGGCCCTTTCCTACTGCCCCACCAAGCCCCCTCCTCACCTGGCGGCGAGCCCCCCCGGTCTCAGGTTGGAGACCCTGGGCTTCCCATCTTTGTCGGTGCCACCGGAGATGGTCAGGCCCAGCGTGCTGCCTTCCTTCTTGATCAGCTCCACCATGGTGACCCCGCGGAACTCCTCTGTCAACAGATGGGGGGTGAGCAGGCAGCATGGGGCAATTCCGGACCCCCAGCTCCAATACAACTGAGACCAACACTTGGTAAATGGGGCACCTGGCCACAAAATGCTGAGTAAGATCATCTCCCTTTTACACCAGAGGATCAGTGAAGTTAAGTGACTGGTCTAAGGTCACAGAGCGAGTTAGCAGCAGAGCCAATGCCGTCTGACCCCGACTCTGAGCTCTCCGTGCCTCCCGGACAGACAAGGAGGAAGGAGAGGAGGCTCCTTACCTGGAATGCTCTGTCTGCGGCATGCCAGGGCCACGTCCGTCCCTCCCGCATCCTTGCCTCCTTTGGAGTAAGGCCCATCGTCTGCAGGCAAGAAAGAGAAAAAGCCCCGAGTTGCACTTTCATTTCAGTGCAGGAGAACCCTTTCAGCCTTGGAATCTTCTGGTTCGCCAATGTGGCCTGGAAGAGGGGGTTCCTTCTGCCACCAGCTCCACCAAGTCTCCGCTGGCGCATCCTCATGGCTCCCCCCTCCCCCGCCACCTCCCCCACCAGAGGCTCCATCTCTGCCCTTGGGCTGAATAACCTTCTGAACAGCGATGATATACAGGGAGCTTCACAGCTGTTCTGTGGGTAACCATCTCCGCAACGTAATTATGGGCAGGATTATTCCACCGTACAAATAAAGGAGCTCAGGATCCCAGCAGGACTACTCAGGCCCCCAGGCACACAGCTGGGGAGTTGTGCAATTTGAATTAGAATGCAGGTCTGCGGACTCCACTGCCTGGGGCGTGCTTGCATGCCCGCTGGGACAGGCAGCTCTCTCACGCACGGGTCCCACCGCACATGTGAGACAGGGCCCACCGTGAGCGAACTCAATCTTGAACGGACCCAGTTAGTGCTTCTTCTTGAGGACTGAACTTTAGAGTTTACAATTCATATTCTCAGACATTCTAGGCAGCCAGAGATAAGTCTGTCTCCTTTAGTTTTAATTCTAGAAAACACTCTCCTATTATTTCTTTAAGTGTTGTTTCCTTCCCTCTCTTACGAAACGCTTAATGGATATTCCTTGGGACTTTGCATTTTTCTCTCCCACGACCCATCACCTCTCTCTATCACATTTCCTACTTCTGTCTCTCTTGGGGATGTCTCATTTGCAGTAACATTAGCCTTTTTAATGCTTGGAGAAGTTTGTCACAGATTTCAAACATAAGGAAAATAGACTAGTACAACGCAGAGGTTCTCAAAGGAGGGTCCCTAGCCCAGCATCATCTGGGCACTTGTCAGAAATGCAAATTCTTGGGCCCCACCTAGGACGGAGTAAATTAGAAACTTGGAGGGTGGGGTTCAGCAATCTGCAGGTGCGTATGTTTTAGTGTTTTACCCTAACTTATATTTTCATCTATTTTTAAAATCTTATAGACATTAAAATTAATTCTTTGTGGTGTGCTTTTCTCTGGGTTTTGGGAAATGTGTCCTGACCACCACCACAGTCAGGATTTAGAACATTTCCATCGCCCCCAAAATTCTCCCTTGCTGCCCCTCTGTAGACAGTCCCTGCCTCACCCCCACCCTCAACTACCAATGGTCTGTTTTCTCTCTAAATAATTCTGGCTTCCCTAGAATGCCATATAAATAGAATCATAGTGTGTGGGCTTTGGAGTCTAGTTTCTTTCATTTAGCATCATCATTTGAGATTCACACATGTTTTTTCATGGATCAGTAGTCTGTTCCACTTTATTGCTGACTGGTGTTCAATTGCAGGGATGATGTACTGTGTGCTTAGCCATTCACCTGTTGAAAGACATTTCCACTCTTTCCAGTGTGGGGTGATTTCATAGGAAGCCGTAATAAATATCTGCATACAAGTGTTTGTTTCAACATCACATTCCATTCCACTAGGTAAATATCCAGGAATGGGATTCTGGGTCATATGGTAAGGAAGAGGTTAACTTTGTAAGAAACTGCCCATCTGGTTTTCAAAGTGGCTGCAACATAGAGGGGAGCATGTCCCCCAGTAATGGATGAATGCTTCACATTCTCGCCAGCATTTGGCAATATTAGTTAGGGTTTTTTTTTAATTCTAGACATTCTAATAGATATATAGAAGTTTCTTATTGTGGCTTTTTTTAAGATTTTTTTTAAGATTTTATTTATTTATTTGACAGAGAGACAAAGTGAGAAAAGGAACACAAGCAGGGAGAGTGGGAGAGGGAGAAGCAGGCTTCCCTCTGAGCAGGGAGCCCGATGCGGGGCTCGATCCCAGGACTGTGGGATCATGACCTGAGCCGAAGGCAGATGCCTAATGAATGAGCCACCCAGGCGCCCCAAGATTTTTTTTTTAAGTAAACTCTACACCCAGCATGGGGCTGGAACTCACAACCCTGAGATCAAGAGTCACATGCTCCACCGACTAAGCCAGCCAGGCGTCCCTCTTATTGTGGTTTTAAATGTGCACTTGCCTAATGACTAATGATGTCGTATGCTTCTCCTTATTTGCCATCCATACATATCTTCATTGGTGAAGTGTCTATCCAAAGTTTTTGTCCATTTTTAAGTTGGGTTGTTTTCTTGTTATCAAATTTTTATATATTCTGGATACAAGTCCTTTGTCAGATACAATAATCTGTGTTTGGCAAAGGTGACTGTTCACACTGAAGTTTGAGAACCACTGGTATAATGAGTCCTATTTACCCAACATCTAGTTTTAACAATTATTAACACTGTCATATTTATTCCATATATTTTATCTATGTTGAAATATTTTGTTTTATTTATTACATTTATTATTTTTTAGAGATTTATTTATTTATTTGCTAGAGTGTGTGTGTGTGTGTGTGTGTGTGTTTGTGTGACCAGGAGAGAGGGGCAGAAGGAGAGGTAGAGAGAGTCTCAAGCAGACTCTGAGCTAAGCACAGAGCCCAAGGCAGGGCTCCATCTCATACCCTGAGATCATGACCTGAGTTGAAACCAAGAGTTGGTCGCTTGACCCACTGAGCCACTCAGGCTCCCCTCTATGTTGAAATACTTTAAAACAAACCCCAGACATGATGAAATTACACCTCTAAATATTTCAGTATGCATTAAAAAAAATAGGAACATATTTCTTATCCAACAAAAATACCATTATCACACCTTATAAAATTAAAATGATTCCTTAATTATTAATTTAATACCCACTCCATATTCAAATCTTCCCAATTCCAATGAGCTTTTAATTTCAACGAGTACATTTTTGGTTTTGGAAAGCTTTGTTTGTTCCTTTTGCTTATATTCTCATTCTGCTTTCATATGCTGTTCTGTCCTTTTCTATTGTGCCTTTTATGTCTCTAATAATTTTAAATCTTTTCAATGTTCATCTGTTACTCAGTCTTCTATTATCTCAGACTCTTGAGGGCTGTTTCTGCTGTCTGGGACATCTGATGACTCTCCCTCCCAGGGAACTATTTCCTCATGTGTTTGGTAATTGTTAGATTGTGAGCTCATCTTTAGTGGGGCTTTATCTGTGGGAATCTTAACCAACTGAGCCACCCAGGCGCCCTATCTGTGGGAATCTTATTCAGCCTGGTTGCGAGCAGGTCCCTCCAGGGTCCAGAGAGCATTTGCAATTCCTTCCCCTCAGTGTCTGCCAAGGCATCATTACCAACACCTTGGCTCAGGGATTCTGGAACCAGGGGCGTAGTGTGAATTACAACCTTCGACAGAACCAAGGGGCACATCTCAGGTCACAAATTCTCAAAAGGAGACCACCCAAGACCTAGTTGAGACAGACAGGCTCTCTCTTTGGTAGATGCACGGATATTTTCTAAATCCCCACTTTCACTGAGAGTATATCTTTTTAAAGGTCCTGGCTTTCTGCTGGGGTGTAAGTTCCAACTGGGGAAAGTATAAGGGGCATCATCTCCTGTATCCTTAAGGTATTAAAACCCAAGCCCTTGGTTAGAGACCAGCTAACACCCTCATTCCTGCTACCACCCCAAAAGGGAAGCCTCAGCGTCAGCCTACACTCATCCTACCATTTTTCAGTTTTCTCTTTGTTTTTTGATGAGAAATGTATAGAATTTATAGATCAATCTGGACAGGTGACATCTTTACAATACTGGGTCTTCCAATCAATGAACATGGTCTATTCTTTCATTTATTTTTGTCTTCTTTAATCTCTGCCAAGAATATTATGTATTTTCATGGGCAAAGATCTTGTACATCTTTCTTTAACTATATTTCTAGATATTTGAAGTTTTTTTTTTTAAAGATTTTATTTATTTATTTGAGAGAGAGAGAATGAGAGACAGAGAGCATGAGAAGGAGGAAGGTCAGAGGGAGAAGCAGACTCCCCGCTGAGCAGGGAGCCCGATGCGGGACTCAATCCTGGGACTCCAGGATCACGACCTGAGCCGAAGGCAGTCGCTTAACCAACTGAGCCACCCAGGCGCCCTGAAGTTTTTTTTTAATAAAGATTTTATTTATTTATTTGACAGAGAGAGACACAGCAAGAGAGGCAACGCAAGCAGAGGGAATGGGAGAGGGAGAAGCAGGCTTCCCACAGAGCAGGGAGCCCGATGTGGGACTCAATCCCAGGACCCTGGGATCGTGACCTGAGCCGAAGGCAGACGCTTAACGACTGAGCCACCCAGGCGCCCTGATATTTGAAGTGTTTTAATGCTATTGTAAATTGGATTGTTTTTCAAATTTAATTTTCTAATCATTTGTTGCTGGCATATAATAATACAGTTAATTTTGTATTCTGACCTTTAAAATCCCCATATTAATTCTAATCATTTATCTGTAGGTTCTTCAGGATTTTCTGTCATCTGTGAAAAATGACAATTTTATTTCTTACTTTCTAAACTTCATACTTTTTATTTTTGTTATTTGCCTTTTTGCACCGGCAAGACATCCAGTACAAAATTGATAGAAGTGGTTATACAGACCATGCTTATCTCCTCTCCAGCTCACCCTCTTCATTTCCTGTGAATTCATCTGTGCATCTCAAAGGAGTTTGAAGCTGGAAGGTTTCAGGTTACCTGCTCTGTGAGAATGCCAGAGCCCCTGCCTCCCCTCAGCACCTCCTTGTCTTAGGCACCATGCATATTCTGGATTCTCCTGAATGCCCTGACAGGTAAGGGGAAGGGGGCTCATGCGTCATGCACCAACCAACCACACTATCCCCTTCTATCTCCTTCACTTCTCACAGTGGCCCTGGGAGGAGGCAGATGCTACCACCGTCACTTCCACTTGACAGAGGAGAAAACTTGTGACTCAGAGGGGCAAAGTCCTTAGCCAAGGCAGCTTCTGCAAAAAGCCAGGACCCGACCCCAGGCCCCTTGCCCATGCCACCCCATGTTCCAGACTCTCTGGACCAGTTTATTTTTTTCACACTCCTTCTCCAGGTCCTTTCTCAGCACAGGACTGAGCTGAGCAAAGACAAGTGACAAACCATCAGGCTGGCAGGTTCTCCCGTGCTGCCCCAGGGGGCCACCCCTCCTGCACCAGGTATGCTCCTTGGCCTTCCACAGCTTCCTTGAGCCTCACTTGAGCCTGCACATGCCCCCGCCTGTTCTGGAAGAAGAACTCTCCAGCTGCCCTCATCCCTGCAGCTCTACCCTAGCCCAGTGTAAAGATGATGGGCTCAGGGTTCAGCCCAGCCCGAGGGCAGACCCTGGCTCAGCTCTTCACCAGCTGTGGGAAGGCCACTCCTCTCCCCAAGTCTCTGGCCATGGCGAGACCTAACTCGCAGGACCTATCTTCCTTCCTCGGTGGAGGCATGAGGAAGCAGGGCTGGAGAGGAAGCAGGGCTGGAGAGGAAGCAGGGCTGAAGAGGAATCAGTCCCAGCCAGGGGCAGAAGCTGAGTATCCCATCCCAGCCAGGTCCTTTTCAGGAGAGAGAGGATCAGATTGGATTTCAGTGGGGGGTGGAGTCAGCCTGGGTCAAGGTCAGGGCTCAGCTTGAGGTCAGGGTCAGGGCTCAGTCAGAATCAGGGACAGGGTTCAAACTACAGCAGGTTTCTCGACCTCTGCACTACTGACATCTTTTTTGCTAGATAATTCCACGTCGTGGGGGGGGGGGGGGGGGCTCTCTTCTGCATTGCAGGATGGTCAGCAGCATCCCTGCCCTCTAACCACTAGATGCCAGTAGCACCCCACCGCATCATGACAACCAAACATAACTCCACACACCGCCAAACATCCCCTAGGGGAGCAATATTTCTCCACCCGACCCCCCGCCTTGACAATCACTGCTCTAGAGTCTGGGTGGGGCCCAGGCTGGGACTGGGTCAGGTTTGGCATGAGGTCAGGATCATGGCCCAGCCAGGATCTCAGGAAGATGAGACCCTTCACCACCTGCAGCTCTAACCACTGAGAAACCACCCAGCTCCCCCAGCACTCTGCTTCTGCAGACCAAGGCTAGGCTCCCTTTGCTTTCCAGAAGGTAGTTAATAACAAATCAGACAGCAGTTAAGCCCAGAATCATTTCCAGGGCCCCTGGAGTTGGGCCCCCAGCAGCTTCGCTCACTAGCCCCCCTCCACCTTGTCCCCCAGGCCCCTTATTCACACCAGCCACCAATTCAGGCAACACGCCATTAAGTATAATGCCTCCCATTACGGTTCCCTAATTTGCACTTCATTTAGATTCAACAAGATGTTAGCTAATAAAATTAAAAAGACTGGGTTCTATCAGCTATGTGACAGCGAACATCTCTGGTATTTCACGTGGGCAATTCTGGAATTAAAATTTGTCTTATCCCCTGCAAATGAGATTCTGCCACTGGAAAATCCCTCTCTCCTGGGCTGTCCTGGGAAGACCAGAGATAAGCTTGCCGGCTCCAGGTTTGAGTCTGGAGAGGGGGGAGGGGGAAGATTATCTCCTAAGGAGAGGACAAGAAAGCAGAGGGTCAAGTTCACCAAATTCAGAGCAGTAGGATCCCAAAGAATGGAGCATGAAACAACAGTGAGTTAAATGTGGTGTTTGGAACCCAGATATTAAAAACAAAAAAATCCAGAAACCTAGAGTGAGGAACAGTGGGATCCCCAAATGTGGACCCCCAGAGCCTGCAGGATGTTGGCTCTGAAAGACAGGACCCATGTCCAGGGTGTCTCTGAGGTGTCCTCCACATTTGGCTTCCAGACTGCCTCTCCTCCCCATCTACACCTCAATATTCGGATTTTGCTCCACGGAAGTGCACGGTGCTGAATTGGGCTGCAATGACTCCACTGGGTCAGAAGTGTCCGGTGTGCTCATCTCAACACTGAGTGACCCCAACTCCCTCCTTTCTACAGTTTGTTGCTGGCTTTGGGGGCAGGCTGTGAGCATCTCTTTTCCTGGCCGTCAGGCAGGCTGACTGTGTGCTGTAAACCAGAATTCATACAACTGCGTGCAGACAAAGAGCCGGAGTGCAGAGAGAAATAGGGAGTGGAGAGAGTCCTCTCTAGGGAAGGCACGTGCATTTTAGTGTGCGGCTTTGATGAGCTCTCTTGGAGACTGAGGCCACTCGGGACAGCTAATTGCTAGATAAGAGGCTTCTGGATATCCAAGACCCCCTACCATATTCAGGAAGGCACCCTATGAGGAATGCTACCCTGTTTGCAGATGCCTGTTCACCAACACTGCCCCACTTTCATGAGCATCCCAGGGAGGGGGGAAACTGAGGCAGCATTCAAACCAAGAATCAAGGCAGGGCCGGAATTTCCAATTGGCTGTATGATTTGAGTCTCTATTTCTCCATCCATAAAATAGGGGTGTATCCCCCCCACTGCAGGCTCCAGCCAGCCCAGGCTTGAGAATTTGAGGGAATTATTTTATTTATAGAAAACCCCATGGGGGTTCAGACCCCAGTCCTCCTCCCTCACAGAACCTGCTCGCTCTCTCCCCTCTGTCTCTTTTTTGCTCTGGGACTTGGTAATTATATGCTTAGAGATGAAGGCTTTTCAAAAACATCTTTCCCACCAATTTTCAGCTGGAAACGTGCATAAAAACAGAGATATTTTTATCCGCGTGTTTCTTTTCTCCCCGTCTCCTCCTTCCAGCAATGGGCAATTATGAGCTTTTGCCTTCAGTCAATCCGTCCTGTAAGAACCCGCTTCCGAGGGAAATGCATTTCCACAGCAATGCCAGCCTGGCCCGGCAGATGCGGGCTGGCCCTTCGTCGATGCGGGCTGGCCCTTCGTCGGGGGAGCCGAAGGGAGCGAGGCAGTGCTGAGAACACAGGGTACACCTGGTCCCCCGCCCCACACTGCAGCCAGGGGTGGGCGGCTGCCTTTCTTTTTTATTTTATTTCTCTTGAAAGCTTTGCTAATTTGCCTTCATTATCCCCGTCTCTCTGGGGCCCCAGGAAGCTATTGAGCTTTGACAAAGGGAAAAGGAAGTCTGCCCCTGGCCAGGCTGCCTTTGCCAGGATCCTGCCTCAGCAAGAGAGGGGCACGGGAGGGCGGGGCCACAGACTCAGCAGTGACTGAGCCCAGCTCTCTGGGCCTCAAGGAGGCAGCATTCCGCATCTTGGGGGGGCGGGGGGTGGTACTAAGAAAACGAAGGCCCAGAGGCTCAACCTGAGAAGAAGAGGAAATGACTGAAGGGAGGGCCAGCCACCAGCAGGGCCAGCCCAGCCCCACGCTGAGGAGAAGAAGGGGGCTCCTGGGTCCACCCTTCACAACTGTCCCCAGTGGCCCACGGCCACCTCCGGGGGCAGCAGCTGCTCGCTGTGCCGGCACACCCCCAAAGGATCTGCCAGTCCCAGCTTGGTTGTTCCACCTCGGCAGGCATTGCGGGGGGGAAAAGGAAGGATGGACTTTGGACTTAGGCCAGCTTCAGATTCTGATTCTAAACCTTGCTGCCCACTGGCTAGGGATCCAGGACAAGTCACTTCTCTCTGAGCCTCAGGCTTCTCCTCCGCACAGTGCGAGGGCTCACCTCCTGGGGCGGTGTGAGGAATTAGTGGGATCATGGGGTATACACAGAAGCCATGAAACTCAGGAGTTCTCTCCCTGCCCCCATCGCTGACCTTGTTAGAAAGGTTTTCGTAGATTAATAATGGTAACAACTCCTTCTGATTAAGCGCTGGGTGTTGTGCTAGGTGCTTCATAAGCACTGTCTCGTTTCATCCTCACTACCTTCTGCGATGGTATGATCAGTATTCCCATTTTACAGAGGGGCAAACCGAGGCACACAAAGGTTAACTGACTTCCAATGGTAAGGAGCAGGGTCGAGATTTGAACCCAAGCCATGTTCTATGACCTTTAAAATGATTACCACTTTATCCTCACGATACTCCTATGTAGTGGGTGCCATTATCATCCCCATGTGATAGATGAGGAAACGGAGGCACAGAGAGGTCAAGGGAACTTCCCAGCGTCACACAACTCCTAAATGGCAGAGCCATGGGCCCCCTCCAGCCTCCTCCTCCCACGCCATGACAGTCCTGGGGAGACTCCGCCGTCATGCCTATGGCTCTGAGATCCCTGCACTCCAGGCAACAGCCCAGCTCCTTTGGGCACTGCCCACAGAAGGACGCCCCTCAGGCCATTGCAGGCTAGACCAGGGCAGATAGCTGGATGGAGACACATCCGGTACAGGCTGACCTCGGAGTGACAGCCCCGATCCCTGATCCCCACAGCTGACAAGTCTCTCCAGAGGCTGCCTCCCACGGAGAGAGAAGCAAGGAAAGATCAACTTGGCAACAGCATGACCCCTCCTTCTGTTCAATGCATGTTTTTAAGGGAAGCAAGAAATATACCAAGAGATTTTAAAAGTAGATGCCCGATTCACTTGCTGCCAAGGATTGAGAAAAAAGAACATGAAAAAGGAGCGCCAGGCCCACACTTTCCATGCACTAACTCATTTAACTCTGCCGAAAACGTCGGGAGAGAAGCTTGCCGACTTCCTCATTTTATAGATGCAGGGACTGAGGCCCAGAGAGGTCACTCAGCTGGTGAGCTGCAGAGGAAGGACTGGAGTCCAGATCTTTCTGGCCTCCCAGCAAGCCACATCCTTACCCCTCGGCTGTGCGCTCGCCCTCTAAACACAAGGCTAAGGGACCCCAAAGGAGTGGCACCAGGGAAGCCAGGGCCAGACTCCAGGAGGCCCCGAGGTCAAGCACCCAGAGGCTGGGCACAGCAGAGTACCAGGGGCCGTGGGCATGATCTGAAGAGCCTGCCAGCCCACTATCCCCCCTCCATGAGGTGTGTGGGACGCCTGGCACTGGGCCCTGAAGCCACGCTCAGGCTGACATCCCTGCCATGGCCCTAGAGCCCACGGTGACCCCAACATCATGTGGGATGAGGGTGCAGGCTCGAGTCAGGCCTTGGCCTTCTGCCTCTTCTGGGCCGAGGCTCTCCCGCCTCACCCTGAAACCAGCAATATTGAGGAGCATGACCTTAAAACTGGGTCATCAATGGAACCGTTTTATTTCCTGACGGTGGCTGCCTGGGGCAGTAAAAAGATTCATTTCACTCTGTGAAGAATAAAAGCAAAAGTTCTCACCACAATTGACAGTCCCTCGGCCTCCCTGACATCACCTCCTAACACTCTCCCCTTCGCCAGCTCCATTCCAGTTCCCTGGTCTTCCTACTGTTCCCCACACCAGACTTGTGCCCACCCCAGGGTCTTTGCATTGGCTATTCCCTCTGCCCAGAAGGCTCTTCCCCAGGATTCACAAATTCCCTCCCTCACGTCCTTCAGGAATTTGTGGAAATGTCATCTTCTCAGGAAGGTCCTCCCCAATAAACTTGTTGCACAACCTCCCCCCCACACACACACATACCTCTAGCACCTCTCAAACCCTCCTTTCCTGCTTTATCTTTTTCATGAACTCAACACTATGTAACAGACCTCACTTTTTAAAAAAATGTCATGATCTCATTTACTATCCGCCTCTGCCCACTGGGTTTCAGGTCCAGAAGGCTGGGTTACGTCTGTCTGCTCACTACCATGTCCAGCATGGAAAGCGTGGCATACGGTAAGTACTCAGTAAATAATATGGAATTCAATTCCTACTTACAGAGTAGGAGGATGGGGATCAAAGAGGTGAAATAAGTTGTTCAAGGTCACAAAATCAGGAAGAGGCAGAGCCAGGATGCAAAGCTGGACCTCCCTGGTTCCACACTGCGGCCTCTGTGATCAAGGGCCTGGGGTTTCCCCGTGGCCACAGCCCCTGCTGTGGGGTAGGAGGTCAGGCCTGCCTGACGATCTAGGCAGTTATGGTAAGAGTCCCTCAGAGGATGGGCGGCCCAGGCCACAGTGGAAGGACTACCCTCCCCTACCCCCGTGACATGCATACACAGCCTGTCTGAGCCTTCCCAGGACCTGGCTGGGCGGCCGGTGCTCACTGAGGCCCAGTAGGCCCTGAGAACAAAGACCACTTTGTGGCAGGGAGGCAGAGAGTGAACACTGAGGGGCTGGGGGTGGAGCTTCCTGCCAAAATCTCTATTCAGGCCTACTGTGCACCCAAGCCTGGTCACATCCCTTTCCGCAGGGGCTTAGGGTTAGTGGGTGGTGAACAAGGCTCCCAGAAGCAAGACAGGACATGTGCAGGCAGGAGTCCATCAGGGGCAGAGAAAGGGCACTGAGCAGTGCGTTTCACAGACCCCAACCCCAAGCCTGGCTCTCACTGAGGAGCTCTGCAAGGGGCCTGACTTCTCGGGGCCTCAGCCTTCCCTGCAAAATGTGGAGAGTGTATGGAGTGGCCACCTGTTGGCTGCTCTTGTCCCCCTTGCTCTTGTACCCCCCACCCCCAGGCCTGGCTGGTCAATCAGAGGCCTAGTGATCAGGTCAGGGGTGAGCATGTGATCCAAGTTGGGCCAACAAAAAGTGGCCCTGGGATGTTTACTGGAACAATTGGAAACAGGTTCTCTTTCCTTAGAGATGACTGACCTGGTTGACCTTAAACTCAAGAGTTATAGGGCCCTCTGGGCACCTCAAAGAGAGAAGTGAGTCTGCATGAAAATGAAGCTTACCTAAAGAGAAGCAGAGACCCAGAGTCCTAATGAGGTTAACTGAGCACCTGGATCCCACTGTGCCTAAGCTCCATCTTTGGACTTTTCTTAAAAAAAAAAAAGTCTCAGTGCTGACATCAACTATGGCAGATGTAATCATGAGGTTCTGTGGCCTGGGGAGGAGACTAGGGTGAGGACTGCAGTGGTGAGGGTGGGCGTCAAGTAAGTCAACAGAGAGAGAAAAAGCCAGGGAGATGAAGAAGGGCCTTGAACGCCAAGACAAGGAGCTGTGTGGGACACCTGGGTGGCTCAGTCAGTTAGGCGTCTGCCTTCGGCTCAGGTCATGATTCCAGGGTCCTGGGATCGAGCCCCACATCGGGCTCCTTGCTCAGCGGGGAGCCTGCTTCTCCCTCTGCCTGCCACTCCCCCTGCTTGTGCTCTCTCTCTCTCTCTCTGACAAATAAATAAATTAAATCTTTAAAACAAAAAAAAGACAAGGAGCTGTGATCAGATTTGAGTTTTAGCAAGCTCCCTCCCAGAGCAGCATGGGGAGGTGGGGTGGAGGCTAGAAGGCCAAGGAAGAGACTGGGGCAAAGGTCCAGGCAGGCAATGCTGAGGTCTGAACCCAGGTGGAGGCCATAGGCCCATGAGGTGGGGGAAGACACCTCCCCGGTAGTCCTCCAGAGGAAGTCTCCAGGGCACTACTGACCTTGTGGCTCTGACCACTGCAGGACAAGGTCACCCCACTAACCTGAGCCTTAGGTCGAGAGAACAGATAAATCCAGGCCAGGAAGGCAGTGCCCCCATTAATAGTGTAGTCCCCAGGAGGGAGCAGGGGCAGACTACATGGGGTCAAATCCCAGCTTTGCTACTTCTGGCTGTGTGGCCTTGGACAAGTCACTTAACACCTCCATGCCTCAGTTTCCCCAGCTGTGAAATGGAGAGAAGAATAGTACCAAACTCACAGTATTGTGAACATTAAGTGAGAAAATGCACAGAAAGAGCTTAGAACAGAGCCTGGCACAAAGTCAGATCTCAACAGCTGTCAGCTACTATTATTATCTGTGTTATTATCTGGGGACCTGGGGGTGGCCCTGTCTCTGCCCCTGGCCATGGGTGTGGAGTGGGAGACTAAGTTCACTGGGCTATAAAAGTCATCTGGGTGCCAGTCCTGGCTTGGCCGCTTCACCGTAGCTGTGGGGCCTTGGGTGGGCAACGCCCCCCAACCCCCGGAGCCTGTTTCTTCATCTGTCCATTGGGACCACAGCCCCTGCCCTTGGAACTGTTTCAAAGAGGTACCATCAAAAGTATGTTGAGTGTGGGAAGGGATCAACAGGGGTAGCGCCAGCGTGACCTGCTGGTGGCTCTTGATAAGCTGGGGGAGGGGGGAGCAAGGGAGGAAGGCAGCCCAGCAGGATGAGGCTGGAGAGACAGGCAGCCAGCCAGATGGATGGAGCAACCACGTTTGCTCCAGAGCCCCTCCCGCGGGGCCAACCCTGGGCCCACCTAGGAACGGGGCTGCTGGAGGTCTCCTGCCGCATGCATTCCCACCGCCCCCGGGCTCACCAGCCAGACGCTGGGCCAGGGCTTCTGCCGTCTGCTAGCCGGTCCAGCCTCCCGCCTGCTACAGAAGCCCACCGCCCCCCACCCCGCCCCAGCCTGAGCTCGGCCTTTGCCCTCACATCGCTGCGCAGGGAGCTCACTCCCACCAGCTCATTCCCATGCGGAGGCAGGACGCGCCTCCCTGAGGCACCTCGGAGGGGCTGAGCGCTGCCCTCTGCAACCCCAGACCTGCCTGCTGCCCCTGCCGCACGGGACAGGGGACAGCCTGGTGGGCTCAGTGTCCAGCCGCAGGACTGCAGGACGGCAGCCAGGGTCAGACAGAGAGTCCTCTCGTGCGCCCACCCAGCTTGCTCAGGGGTCGCGGCCCTGCACTCTCTCCAGGCTTGGGGTCTCTGGGGAGTAGCCGTCCCAGTTTCCTCCCTGGGAGCAGGAGCTCCAGAGGGTTCAGCCCCATCACTCTGCCTCCAGGTCCCCAAGACTTACCCTCCTCTCCAGGGGTCTCCCGGCTGAGCCCACACAGCATGTCCGCTATTGTCTCCTCGGCTGCCCACCAACTCCCAAGGGAGCCACGCTGCTCAGCCCTCCCTCACCCTCCCTCACCCTCCCCCAGGGAGGGGCTGTGGGAGGGAAGCTCACAGCTCCCACTGGCTGGGCACCGAGTCCACCCACTGCAGCGGGCGGCTCTCTGCTTAAAGGGGACACGGCCACTGTGTGGCTGGCTCTCGGAAGTCATCCTACACACCCCCCCCATGCCCACAGTCTGAGTCTCGGTGGGGAGCTCAGAAGAGGGCACGCCCGGGTCCTCTTGCTGGGTCCCCAGGCAGACAGACCCCGGGGGGCCAGTTCTGCTCCTAACTGGCCCTGGGACTTTGGTAAGTGACTGCTCTCCCCAGGCCTCAGTTTTTCCATCTAGAAAAGAGGAACAGTGTCTTCCAAACTTTTTTTTTTTAAGTAGCAGATTCCAACAGAATCTTGCACAGAATGCCAGAACATGAGCCAGATAAAGTACAGCCATATGCCAGAGAGCGTCTGCAGGTCTCAGGTTAGAAGCCCCTGAGCTCAGAGTCCCCTGGGGCTCTTCCGCTGACATTCCAACTACCTCCTCCCGGCCTCAGTTTCCTTTTCTGTCAGGTGGGGAGTGGGGAGGATAAGCCCAAAGCCTGCCACATGGAGCATCCCCCAGCCTTTGGGGAACACTGAGCAAGATGGGCAGAGGATCTGCCTGCCTTGGGCTTGACGGGCAGGGGCAGCTGGTCACAACTCCAGCCCCAGCTGGGCCTCAGCCCTGCACACTCCTGGATTCCTCCACGCCAGCTCAGGACTGACCCTGACAACCCCGATGGACACACAAGGCCCCTCCTCCAGCTGTCCAGCTGCTTGTGCTCCCCATCCCACCAGTGTGTGTGGGCACCAGCTGAGGGCCGGGCACCACGTAGGTGCTGGGAAGAAGGGTGGGTAAGAGCCACACAGGGTCAATAGCCCATACACCTGACTATACGTCCCCTCCTGCTGAATACAGGCAGAGCAAGACAGATGAGGTCCTAGCTCCCGTGGAGTGCTTGGATACATGGGAACAAGTGGGGTTCAAATTTGTTCCGTGTTCTGCAGTGAATGAAAATGTACAGCACTGTGGTTAGGGACTGGGTGCCCTTCTAGGTTCCCTCTTGTTGCCTACTTTCCAAGGGTGCCTGCTTCTTTGGGTGACTTCACATATGTCCCGGGGGCAGGCTCCAGGTTCCAGGCAAAGTTGTTGGGCCGGCAGTGAGGTCAAGGTCTCAGCCATGGAAGGGGTGGTGAGCACTGGGTCAGAGAGAGGGGACCTGCATTGGGAGGAATTTGCTGGGAGAATGGGGGCAGGCAGGGAGGGGGTGCAGGCTCTCAGTGTGGTTTATGGTGCCCAGCAATAGTCAGGATGAAGCTCTCAGTGAGGACCCTGACCATCAGCAGGACACGAAGGGCCACTTCGGGGTTGTCTCAGCTCCACACCAGGCAGGAAGGGACATGGCCCTTGTCAGCCTGTAAACTGCTCTTAATAGACCCCCAGTCTCTTACCCTAAAGTCTTGTGCACCAGGCAGCCCTCCACCCCATATTTACAGCCCCTTCAGGGTGGAGGACTGCCTGGTGCACAAGATTTTAGAGCTACATCCGTCCCCTCTTGTAAGAAAATATTTGCTCGCCCTACAGATGCATTTAAATGAGCGATTAAGATTGGTGATCTGTCTCTCTTCCTGCTCCTTTGGAATTTACTTTTGTGGATGAGAAGCTCCTGGAAAGGTCACGCCATGGGTTATGGGAGAGCTTCCATGCAGCGTTTCTCTGAATGCCTGCTGTGCCAGGCACTGGGGACCGAGAAACCAGGAGACACGTGGGAAACAGTGTCTTCCCCCTGCCCTCTGTCCCTGTAATCCCACGGAGCACGTTTTCACTTGGTTTTATCCAAGAGTGGGTTTGGAAGCAACTGTTGGTCCATTTTGGAATAAGGCAGGGTTTAAATAAACATTTGGCACAAAGGTTAAGCAGCTTGCTCAAGGTCACCTGGCTATGGGGTGGAGCCAGGTTCACACCCAAGAGGTCTCTTTTAAAAGGCACTGCTGTGTGCCTCTCAGGATTTCAGGGGTTATAAAGGGGTCTGGAAGTGCCGAGGAGGAGCAGTTAGCTCTGTCGGGGGTCCACCGAGGAGGTAGGTGTTTTGAGTCTGACTTTGAAGGATGAGAGGGAATGAGTCAAAGAAGGGACAATGCATTGTAGGTGTGCGCCCAGGCACGCTGTCCTGTGTGAGCAGTGAGGACACCAAGTGGGACATACACACAGGGACATGTCCCAGGACAGCCAGGTCACCAAGGGCCTAGTAAGGCCTCACTCCTCCAAGGGTAGCCAACAAGCAGCAGCCTCCCTGGGAGCTCCTCAGCAATGCCTACCGACTCTCAGGCCCCACCCTGGCCCCCTGAATCAGAATCTGCATCTGAACAAGCTCCCCAGGGGACACAAATGAAGTTTGAGTAGTGCTCTGTTTGGAGTTTGGCTTTCATCCTGCAGGCAATGGGAGCCAAGGATGGTTGTACAGCCAGGGAGTAAGAAGGCTCTGCGAGGACCTCAGCCAGGCAGCACCACCTGAGGGAGAAAGGAGGGGGGCCTGGCAATTAGCAGCAAGGGTCCCTTCTGGGAGCCGAGAGCAGGCGGAGCTGCTGTTGGTCCTGCTCCAAAGACGACCCCTCTCATCCAACGAACGCTGCCAAACTTCAGGGAAGCAGAGGAAGAGGGGGACAGATTGCTGCTGGGTGTGCAAGGTGGCTGGAAGCCAGGCCTGCCAGGGATCCGGGCCACAGCATCTCCCAGTCAGAGCGTTGGATTGTCCCGCATTTCCAACACTGTGAATGGGCCGAGAGGGAGACTGGACCACGTACGGGAGGTGGAAGGGCCACTGAGCTAGTGGGCACACCTCCATGTTCAGAAGAGGCCCTGACACCCACACGTCCTCAGGTTTTGTGAGACAACTGGAGGACGGATTGCTGGGCGACCAGGAGCATGCGTCCAACCCTCTCTGGACCCCAGCTTCCTCGCTGTACAACAGGATAATTAAAAGCACCCACGCTCTAGGGATGGGGAGGCTACGTACTCATGAGTCAGAAAGCACGTATCCATCCATCCTCCTGTCAAGACTCTCATACCAACACTGTGAAACAGACCAGAAGGTGGCTGAGCACACAGGTCAGGTGCACCCAGGCTCAAATCCCAGCTCTGCCACCCTTAAACTATGTGACTCTGGGCAAGTCACTTCTGCATGAGCCTCCGCTTCCCGCCCATGAGGGCCAGAGACTTGAAAGGGCTTTGCAGACTGTGACTGTCCAGCACGTACTCCTGACCTCCTCCCTACGTGGAGCCAGGCCTGCGGGGTCCTTCTTGGTGTCATTTAATGGGGCTCCACGGGGCATCATGTTCTCTGGTGTGCCAGGCTGTCCCTGAAGGACTCGCCGCAGGACTCCTGGCATCCCTGCCCCTCCTCCCCCAGGGACAGTGACAGCCACAATTGGGAACCAACTGACCCCATGCCACACAGATGGGAAAACCGAAATCCAGATGGGGCCATATGTGGGGACCCCCGCCAACACGGGGGGCGGGGCCTGGACCTCAGCCTCCGCCTTTTCTCTCAGACCCCAGGGCTGAGTCCACCATAACCAAAGGGGAGCTGTGTGAGCCCACCCCATCCTGCCCCCCGCCCCCCCGCCCCTGACTGACAGCCGGAAATGAAGTCTGGGTGGGAAGGAGGCAGAGACGGCGATCTGAAGACAAGACAGAGAAACCCTTTACTGCTGTTCTGTTGCTTCTTCCTGCCTCTCTCCTCACACCACCCCAGAGGCCAGGCCAGGACAATTGCTGCCCCCTGCCTGGTTGGTAAACATTTCCACAAGGTGGGTCCCCATTTTACAGATAGGGAAACTGAGACCCGGTCTGTGATTCCAGCAGCCGCAGGGGAGGCACTAGCCGACCCTCTCTTAGGAGGTGCTGTTTGGCTGCAGCCCCCACTCCAGCCAAGCTGTTCCACACGCACCCCATTGTCCTTCACCTGACTTCAGGGAGGGCTGGGTAGAGCTTCAGGGGCAGTGCCACCTCAGCGGGCTGCTCCCAGGCTGCGGCCCCAGACACCTGCCAGTTCCCAGAGCCCTTCACGGCAGCCTTCCCCCAGCCCTGGAGGGCACGGGGGCATCCGGCCAAGGGGACTCAGGTGACAGGCTATGTGCTCCGACCAAGGAAGGGAAGGCTCTGGGATGTGAGAGGAACCATAGCTGACTGTTCTGCAGAACCAGGCGAAGAACGCCTGTGTGCCCGGCCTGACTTTCAACATTTTATACTTATTTCCTCATTTCATCCCACCACATCCCCATTTCAGAGATAAAAAACAAAAAAACAAAAACAGGAGCCCAGAGAGGTGAGGCCACTTGCTCTTAGTCACACAGGGGGTGAAGGGTAAACTGGGATTTGAACCCAGGTCCTCCTAATACCATCCACACTAACACCCCAACCCCGAGCCCCCTGAGAAAGGCACACTCAGAAGCCCTCTCACCAGCCCACCCAGATTCAGGAAGGACAAAAGGTCTATGGGGTGGAGGGGGAGGGCCAAGCTGCATGTAGCTCCTGGGGAGTCTCTGGGAATCTTTTGACTGGAGAGGGGCTAGAGGCACCATCCCAGGCCCAGCTATGGATAGGGAAGCTCCCTAAGGCCCTCTCTTGGCCTCTGTACTTCCCTTGACACCTGCCATGGCTTCCCTCCTAGAAAAGAGGACACAAGGCCACAACCGTGCAGAGGGCCTCTCTGAGTGTCAGGTTCCTCCTCTAAAGTACTGATGATGAAATTGTCCATTCAAAGGACTACTGTTGAGAAACTCAGTGAAAAAATAAAACACCTAGAAGACTGTCTGAGTACAGGGCACACAGAAGTAGCTAGTGTGATCACAGCCCTGCCCCATCTCTCTGGCCACTCATTCATTCAAAGAATATTTATTAAGCACCCACTACCTGCTAGAAACGGAGCTTGGCCCGAGTTTTCTGCAGTGAACAAAACAGATGTAGAGCCTGCCTCTCTGGCTGCCAGTTCAGGGAGGAAAACATGCAAATTATAGATACATAACAAGATGGTACTGAGGGGAGTCGGGACAGCACAAGGCAGGGGGACCAGGGAGCCTCCCAGGGGAGATGGCTTTCAGGCAGAGGCAAAGGATGAGAAGGGGAGCGGTCAGGGGGCCAGTGTGGCTGAGGTCGCTGGGCGGAAGAGGAGTCAGGATTCTGCTTTGGGCACGAGAGGAGCTGCTGAAGGGTTCTGAGCAGGGTCATGTGTGATCTGACTTTCTTCCAAATGGTGGCCAGACCGAATAGGCTGCGGGGTCAGGATGCGTGGGTGGGGGTGGGGGGGGGTGGGTGGAGGGAGGAGAGGAAAGAGGAAAGACACCTTGAAGTAGGAAACCTGGAACGCAATTTTCTCTATACTCCCCATTAACCCCTTCCTGCTCTGAGCCTCAGTTTCCCCTTCTGCTGCACATTAAAGCCCTTCTAAGAACAGCCAGCTGTGCGAGTTTGGGGAACTGCCAGGTGGGAGAGGTCAGAAAGCACAGAGTCAGGATGCATCTTGCAAAACAAGAAGAGATAGAAAAATGGGACATTGTGTGTCAATGATATTCTGATAAAAAAATAATAAAAGAAAAAAAACCATTAAAAGTAAAAAAAAAAAAAAAAAAAACGATAAACGGGCACTGACTGAATAGGCAAGGCACCAAGCATGAAGGCAAACAGTCCCAAGTTCGTGCAGAGCTGTTCCAACCAGAGAAGTGCAAACGGAACTATAAACTCCCACTTGACCCTCATCAGAATGGCGAACATTAGAAATGCAGACAGGGTGCCTGGGTGGCTCAGTTGGTTAAGCGACTGCCTTCGGCTCAGGTCATGATCCTGGAGTCCCAGGATCGAGTCCCGCATTGGGCTCCCTGCTCGGCAGGGAGTCTGCTTCTCCCTCTGACCCTCCCCCCTCTCCTGCTCTCTCTCTCTCATTCTCTCTCTCAAATAAATAAATAAAATCTTTAAAAAAAAAAAAAAGAAATGCAGACAAAATAAGTGTTGGTGATCATGGGGGGGTAGGTGGAGAGTCATGGACACTCCTGGTGGGGGGTAAACTGAGGCAGCCTAGAGCGATGAGGTGTCTGTGCATGCTGTCACCCAGCACCCTCACTCCTGGTGGTCATCCGCCACTGCTCAAAGGGGCAGGAATGGGAATGTTGTTGGTGAAGCTGACCTGGGTCTCCATCCCAGGGGAGGGGACAGGTAATGCGTGGCGGCCACTCCCCATGGTATATGACACAGCAGTTAGAAGCACAGCGGATGGATTTAGGAAGCAAAGGGTCCAGTCAAAGAAAGGAAGGAAGGAAGGCAGAAAAAGGAGAGGAAGAAGGAGAAGGGAGGAAGGGCAGAGAAAGGGAGAAGGGGGAAGGGAAAGGGGAGGAAAGAGAATGAGACCTACCCTGTCGTTTCATTTATATAGCTGAAAAACACACAGAAAGCACTGCAAGGGTGCACACGTGTGTAAAGACCTGTTTCACAGAGTGACAGTTTCAAGGGACACACTGGGCATGGGGCTAGGGCACGAAGGAGAAAAAATTAGATAAAACAGAGCCAGCGTGGGTGCTAGATCACCACAGGACCATGGGTACCACGAACCGAGGAGCTCAGCTCAACCCTTGGAGCCTGAGGTTAAAAACAAAAAATTAACAGGTGCCTCGAATGGATCTCTCTCCTGAGGACACTGGGGAGCCATGGAAGAGTTTAGAGGGAGAAAGGGATAAGTGCTTTAGAAAACTAACTTGAGTGGGTGCTAAGAGTGCCCCTGCATGGGGGCGAGGGCCTCAGCTGACCTCAGTCAACCCTCGGCCATGCTCCTCCCGGGGACGGGGGCGCTGCTCAGGCTCTGCCCACCTGCCCTCTCACTGCCTTTCAAACGAAAAGAGCAAAACATTAAAATTAATGGGCAAGTTGTCAGGGCTCAGCCCTGGGAAAGAGCAGCGTTGTGCGTTCCAATCTCACGATGTCAGTGCCACCCTGGCAGTGGCCCCTCCCGTCCTGCCCTGGAGAGAACCCTGGGCTGGGTGTCAAAAGATCGGGTTCAAGGTCTGGCAATTGCTCACACAGGACCTCCTCCATGCCAAGAACATCACATGTGATGTCAGAACATCAGCATCCCTTGCAGAAGGAACTATACCCAAAGAGGATCTGCTATGAGCTCAAACATAACAAAGGGGGCCAGAGAGTCAGGGCTGCTCGAAGGAGGAGTCAGGGAAAGCTGCCTGGTAGAGGTGGTATCTGACCTCAGCCTTGAGGGAGAAAGGAACCAAACACTCAAGGATGAGGTTCCCACCTCAGAGGGGCCAGCCAGCCTAGGCAAAGGGTGGGAGGTAGAAAGGTACATAGTATGTGTAGGGAAAGGCACCCACCAGCATGGCTGGGGTCAGAAAGCCCCAAAGAGCAGGTGGGCTGGGCAGGCAGGTGGGGCCGGGTCCTGAAGATGCAGGGACCCGCTCTGGAGGAAGGAATGCACAGAAGGGGGCACTCCTGGCTCTGTGGCTGCCATGACATTTAGGGAAGAGTGAGCTCTCCTGAGCCCCCTCCAATGAGATGCTTCGGGGGATGGACACAGAGGGCAGCCACCCGGGGACCAAGCTGTCAGGAGCAGTGGCTGGAGCCTCTGCACAGGGGAGTCTGATTACAACGACACCCCCTTGCAGCTGGCAATCGATGAGGCTTTGGGAGGGGCAGGCGCAGCCTTCAACCTGTGCCCTCGGGTGACTCAGTGGAGCGGGAGACTGGCCTAGGGCCCAGGTTCAGCCTGTGGCAAACACAATGCCTGGAGTCCCACCTTCCACCCTCTAGATCAAGAATTACCCTTGTCCAAATGCATATGACCCAGAGAAAGAGAAGGGGCTAAGGTGTATAAAGTGCCTACTGGGTACCTCACATTTGATGTTTAGTGTCTTATGAAATCTTTCAAAAGCCCTGCTGCTGCCATTTTACGAGGAGAAACTGAAGGTCCAGAGAGAAGAAGAGACTTGGCCAAGCCCTTGAGCTAGTATGGGCTGAGGGTCAGATTTCGGAATCAGGTGCTCCTTCCTTGGGTCCTTTAGATGGGCCTTTCCCTCCTTCTGGAACTCTCCCCATCTAAGGATGAAAATGCTAAATGCTGCCTCCACCAAGAAGCCCACCCTGACCACACCTCCTTCCAGTCTTTCCTTCAATGCATTTGCTCACCTATTCTTTTCCACTAAACAGGGGACCCTTGACTATCTTGCCCATGGATTTCAACCTGACATCCAGGGGTGGGCTTTGCATGCAGTAAGTGCTAGGCTGAATGAATGAGAAATAAATGATGATTATACATAATCTCTAGATTGCTACGTTGGAAAGAAACCGATAATTCATCCCCTCTAACACTTCAATCCAACATAGAAACCCTTTCTGAGGACATTAGGAGAAGGAAGGGAAAAATGAAGGGGGGGAAATCGGAGTGGGAGACGAACCATGAGAGACTATGGACTCCGAGAAACAAACTGAGGGTTCTAGAGGGGAGGGGGTGGGGTATGGGTGAGCTTAGTGATGGGTACTAAGGAGGGCACGTACTGCATGGAGCACTGGGTGCTACACGAAAACAAAGAATCATGGAACACTACATCAAAAACTAATGATGTACTGTGGGGCGCCTGGGTGGCTCAGTTGGTTAAGCGACTGCCTTCGGCTCAGGTCATGATCCTGGAGTCCCTGGATCGAGTCCCGCATCGGGCTCCCTGCTCGGCAGGGAGTCTGCTTCTCCCTCTGACCCTCCCCCCTCTCATGTGCTCTCTCTCAAATAAATAAATAAAATCTTTAAAAAAAAAAAACAACTAATGATGTACTGTATGGTGACTAACATAACATAATAAAATAAAATTTTCTGCTTTCTGACACAGCTAGTATACCTCCACAAATGGGGAGCTCACCAACTCATAAGCAGCCTACCCTATTCCTGAATAGTTGAGGGATGAGTCCCTCCATTATCCTGAGCTGGAGCCTGCCTCCCTGTGGCCCCCCCAGAGCCCCAGGACCCCCTGCCCCAGGACTGCCCTGCATAGAGTCAGATGCCATGTCCGGACACAGGCCATGGCCTCTGAGCCCTGGCAGAAGAGCCCAGAGTCTGGATGTGGCTTCCACCATGTGTCCCACCAGCTCCCCTCCCATCTCGGGGACCTCTCCTGGGTGTATGGCTGGAACGAGTGGGTGGCCACGCATCCCAGTGGTCTGGGGCCATGCTCACACATGTGCCTTTAATCCCAATTTCTGCATGCTTTCACCTCCAGTGCATCTGCACCAGGCCCACGAGGCTGGGATAATCACCTCTTTTTACAGATGGGGAAACTGGCGTCTAGAGGGGCAAGAGACCGACGAACTCGGGTGTCTGGCTCCAAAGCCTTAATCACAGTCCAGTAGACGTATGTTCTCAAAAGGGCTTTGTGTGAGAGCCTCATTTTATTTCGTGTCCTCCTGGTGGACCTGAATATTGAAAGAGAACCCTACAATCAGAGGCTGATGTGAAACCTCAGGCAGGGTCATAATTTGGGAACGTCCACCCAAGGGTCCCACACAGCTCATGAATATACCACGAGAGCCAGGCAGCAGGTCTCCCACTGGTGGAGCTGTGGGGTGGGAGGGCCCTGCAGGGTTGGGGATGGGACCTGGCAGAGGCCACTTGTTTGAGGACAAGGCTTGACCCTGAGATTTCTGGGCCCATGCCTGCTGCCTGCCAGATGAGGCCTCCCATGTCCCATGGCCCCTCAGCACTGTTTAGGAAGAACCACTGGGAGGTTGCCAACCCGTGTCCAGAACTGGCTACCCCCCTCTCCAGCGTCGCCTCCCCCCACCCCATCCCCAGCACCATGTATCCTGAGCCATTTCCACCTCTTCATGGTCCCCCAGGAATGCCCCTTCCCTCATCCCTTGCCTGCCTGGCCAAATGCTGCAAGTCCCCGCTGTCTCTTCCCCCAGGAAGACTTCCCTGATCCTTCAGCTGGCTGATGCCTCACCTGGGTCCCCAACACCCTCGGGTGCCTCTCAGTCCCAGTTCTGTCAACTCAATCAAACATCCCACCCTCTTCTTTGCCCATCTACCCCCAGATGAGCCTGACACCAAAGTGGTGAGGAACATTCTAGACTGTCCCCTCCCAGCTTGTTAGCATCTCGTCCTCCAGCAGTAATGCCATGGGAATCTTAGTGGAGCCCTGGGTTCAAGTCCGGACTCCACCTCCAACTGGCTGGGTGACCCTGAGCCAAAGCGGCCTCAACCTTCTCATGTGTAAAACCGGGGTACATGTGTGGGCTGGAGCCAGAGTTGGACCTGTGGTCTCTGGGGGGCTATTCAGCTCCAACCTCAGCTAGCCTGGGGCCACCTCACCTCAGGCTCCAGCTGAGGCTCTAAATGATCCTCAACCTTTTCCAAAAACCTTCCTCAACAGACCCATTCTGCAAATGGGGCACCAAGACTCAGAGAGAGGCAAAGACCTTCCCCAAGGTCACCCACAGGGACCCCAGCTGCCCCAGTTGTGTGGCTGTGAGAGGTTGCAGAGTATGTGGCCCCCCTGGCCCGCCCACCTGCCCACACATCTGCTTATGAGTCACTGTCAGCTGGGCCAAGACAGCAAAATGCGGGGACTGGAGAGAGAAAGTCAGCCCAAGGAGAGCAAATGGGCAGATGGGGGTAGGTCGCAAGGGGGTTTCCAGCTGCTGGAGAGCATAGCAGGGGCAAAGAGGGGAAACTGAGGCCAGGAGGAGCAGCCACTTGCTCAAGGACCACAGAAAGTGGGGTCGGCCTTGGCCTCCTGTCTAATGGACATTTTCTGCCCCATTGGGCCATTTCCTCAGAGAGGGAGACAGGGCCCACGGTTTTCACAATTATCCGGGCGATTAAGACAGGCAGATGGTCCCACTGGACTGAACATTCAGGCTGACACATGGAGACAATGCTGGGACGTTAGCTGACAAGATCAGCACTAGTTCCGGCGGTGGGTGACACGGGCAAGGCGAATGAGCCATCGGGACCGTCCACTGCCCGGAATCAGGAAGGGGCCCGGCTATTCTGCCTGCTCAGACTTCCCCAGATGCTGGGCTCAACTCTGAGCTCTGCCCTCCGAGAGGGACCCAGCAGGTGGGGGCATGGACAGAGTTGGTGACCAGGTGGGGAGGGGGGAGACACCCTGAGAAAGGGGCTGCTCAGCCAAGGAGGGCAATCTTGGGGGGCTCTACTGCTGACTCTGCAGGGCTATCTCGGGGCAGGGGGGGAGCAGAGGGAGGGTGGAGAACCTTGAGGGAGCCTGGGGAGGACAGACCAGCAGCCACACACTGGGCATGCAACAGAGGGGTCCCCTGTTGCTGGCAGGGCAGCCAGAGAACTGACCACTGAGAAATCTCCTGTGGTGAGACACTTGGGCTTGGAAGTCAGACTGTGAGGGGGGTGGGGGAGGGAGGGCACAGATTCCATCTCCTTCCTAGCTGAGTGACCTTGGAAAGTCACTTCTCTGGGCCTCAGTTTCCTCACCTGCAAAATGGGGCAACTTAGGTCACTACTCACAGGGCCATTGTGAAGATAAGAAAGTACATGTGAAGTACTTAGCATGGCACCTGACATACAGTAAGTGCTCAGTAAATGCTTGGGGAACAAAGAATAGGTCCAGAAGTTTGCGCCTTATCTCTGCCTTCTTGATAAAAAAAAAAAAAGAAATCCTGTGGTCTCTGAGACACCGCAGTTGATCTGAACCTCTGATGCCCGCCCCCACCGCGGAATCGAGGAGGGCAGGGGCCTGGGAGCCGGGTGCTGCTCGGGCACTGGGGGAGGGGCTGGTTTCCACACCGGGAGTCAGATGTGAGACCTCAGTGCGGCTGCTGCACTGTGAGAAATGCCAGGAGCCGGATGGGGAGGCGAGCTAGAGAGCCTCATTACAGAGGGGCAGGAAGGAATAAATAATTCATCACAGATGTGTACCTTGGAGGGGGCACAGGCAGACAAAGCTCAGGAGGGCATGGCACGGCCGCTCCCTGTGCTCAGGAGGGGCCCTGTAGTCAGCAGGAAGATTACTATCCTTAATCTTGGGATAACCTCCTTATCCCTAAAAATCGCCCATTGCTCCTCCAATACATCCACTGGCCTGGGAGGCCAGATGATACACCCTTGCCCAGAACCTCGCTGAGCCCATGTCCTCCATCCTCCCTCTTCAGCCCTTCCGCTCTAGCTTTGCCAGCCTGGGAACCCCCAACATGTTCAAACCTCAGGACATTTGCACTGGCTGTGGCCTCTGCCAGCCACATTCTTCCGCTGGATAGCCACATGATCTCCCTCACCTCCATAAGGGCTTTGCTCTAATGTCACCTTCTCAGTGTGGCCTTCCCTGAACACCCCACTTAAAACTGCACACCACCACCCACACACCCCAGCCCCTCTTTCTGCTTTATTTTTCTCCACAGCATGCATCACTGCCATACATTTTCCTTGCTCCCCTGCTGTCACTGTTAGCCCCACAAGGGCAGGGATTTAGGTTTGTTTTGCTCCCTACAGTACCCCCAGGGCCTAGAAGAGTACCTGACACATTATAGGTGCTAATAGATATCTGTTGAATGAGTGAATGGCAAAGGGTATTCTGCTGCCTCAACATCCATTGATTCTGCCCCCTATAGCCCTAGCCTCTCACCTCTCACCTGGACCCCACCCCAGCCTCCTCCCTGCATCCTCACCTGTAGTCTGCACAGTAGTCAGAGCCTGTGCTAACACTCGAAGCTGTCCTCCCCTCTCTCCTACTCAGGGACCTTCCATAGCTCCCACTGACCTCAGAACAGAGTTCAAGCTCCACAACCTCCTGCCTCCTCCACCCCAGCTCCCCTCTCTCCTTACACTTTTCACACTGACTAAAGTTCTCAGTTCCCCGAGTCAGATCTTTGAAGCTTCATCCTTAATAACCCCACTCTGGGAGATTTCCTTGACCTCCCTCAAAGCAAAAGCAGTGGACCCATCCACCCCCCACCCCCCCCCCCCCCCCCCCCCCCCCTGGCCCCCCCCCCCTGCCCCACCCCCCGCCCCCCCCCCCCCCCCCCCACCCCCCCCCCCCCCACCGCACTGAAGTGCTGACATCATCTACACATCATTTCTCCCTCCCCCCAAGCCCTCTGGGTCAGGAACTGCAAGTAATCCCCTCTGGGGCCCTGACACCGAGCACTCTGAAAGTTTCACCTCAGTTGTCCTTGCAGCCATCCAGCAAGGAAGATCTAACATTAACTGTTTTACAGACGGGAAAACTGAAGCTCAGAGAGATGAAGGCACTTTTCCTTCCCCCAGTCCCAGCCTGGGTGGGGAGTACGGCTCCCAAGTTTGAGCAAAGCCTCAAATCCCATTTTTTGCACAGCTGGATTTATACATGGCAGTTGGCCCCAAGGCCTGTGCTCTGTATATCCTGCCTCCCTCACGTCAACACACATCGAATGGAACCCCTCACTCCTTAAATTGAACATGACCATTTTATGCCCCCAGAGGCCAAGCATGGCCCTGAAGGAAAGCTCGTTGATCTGCTCTCCCGGGGGAGGGGGAAGTGCTGTCATTCTGCCCAGGCTAGGGAGGAAGGCACTGGGAATGTCTGTGTTCTCTGCGGGCCCTGGGGTCCAGCACATGCACGTGAGAGTCAGGCCAGCGCCTCGGGCCCACCCCCTCCCAAGGCCTCCGTTCCCTCACTGTCCCGATGTGGGCGGCAATGACACTATCAGGACTGAGACCACACAGTGGTGTGCTCCCATCCGTGCATGCGCAGTAGCTGTCCCCCCCAATGAAACTGGGGGAGCTGAGTCAGGACTGAACACTTCCTTCCCCCAGTCCCAGCCTGGGTGGGGAGTACGGCTCCCAAGTTTGAGCAAAGCCTCAAATCCCAATCAGAGGGACACAGGAGGGGTCTCATCAGGCCAGATGGCCCAGGGACCCCCTCTCAAGCAATCACAGGGTAAGGAATATAAGGGTCTTACCCAGAAAAGATGGGAAACAGAAAGGCCTATTAGAAAATATGGGCTGGAAATGGGAAGATGCATCTTCAGACATCTAATACAATAGTTTGGATGCCTGGGCGGCGCAGTCAATTGAGCATCCCACTCTTGGTTTCGGCTCAGGTCATGATCTCAGGGTCCTGGGATTGAGCCCCATGTCAGCTCTGAGCTCAGCAGGGGAGTCTGCTTGAGACTCTCTCTCTCTCTCTCCCTCTGCCCCTCCCCACTGCTTGCTCTCTCTCTCTCTCTCTTTCTCTGAAATAAAACAGTATTTTGGAAATGAAGACTGAAGAAACACCTCCCCTTCCCCCAGCCTCTTAAAACCTTCTCCCTTGAGCTTTTATATTTTCACAAACGGATGCAGAGGCTCACTGTAAGGGCAAACAAGTTCTTTGTGCCGCCATCAGAGCCCCCCCACCCCCCACCCCCCCCCGCCAAGAAGTGGAGATGCCAGACAGGAGCCTGGCACACACCGGTGCACGGTGTGCCCCCAATCAGGGTATGCTCCCCTCTGTTTTGTTAAGGGTTCGCTGGTCCCAGGCATCACCACCCTGGGGTCGGTGGTGTGTATACGGGGGAAGCGGGGAGGAAGCAAGAGGCTGGGCCTCTGATGAGAAGATGGAATTCAAAATTACCAGGTGTCTCCTGTGTGCCAGGCCCCGCCCCAGTCTTCCCAGTCATCACTGCAATGCCAGGAAGGTGGCTTTTCTTGGGTCCATCTTACAGATGCAGAAATGGAGGTTCTGAGTGGGCCACACAGGAAGTAAGAGCTGGGGTAGGATGTGAATCCAGGTCTACTGGGGACGATACAAGTATTTCTTGCATCTCCAAAGGCGCAGAACCTGAGCCACAGTATTTAGCTGGCTAAATAGTAATACTAGGGAAGCTCAAATCTGGAGCAGCCCTTGATGTATCTATCCCTCCAGCCTGGGAGGATCCCACCAGGTTCTCAGGGTCTGTGGACCTGAAGAGGACAACAGCCTCGAAGGGGGAGGGGCTTCTCCCTGGGAGGTGGTCCCAACATAGGAGTCCCTGGAAAGCCCCAAGGGAAACTCTGTTTCTGGTACTCTCCAAGCTTCGACTGCTCCGTTGTGTGGAAGAGGCTTCCAAAGACCTCTCGGGTGTCAGACCACCAGCGGCCTTTGGGCCAGTGCAGAGCCTGGAGTCCCTCCGTGGTCCCAAAGACCCTGCTACCCCTCCCTCTGCAGACTCCTGGGAGTCCAGAAAATGTTCATGGCAGTTATGAGAGCGGGCTTGAGAGAGCCTCTGTATGTCACCTGTGTAACCTTGGGCAAGTTACCTAACCTCCGTGTGCCTGTTCCCCCATCCGCACAATCAGGATAAGGACAGCACCAACTTTGCCGGGTTATTGTGAGGAATTACTAAGTGAATGTACTGCCTGGCACACAGCGGTGCTGACCTGATGGCAGTGACTGTTGTTCGTTGCATGCTGTTGCATGATTATTCTTAGTTCTGAGGCCTGCAGCATAGAAGCTGTGAACCCCCATCTCCCACCTCCCCTCCACATTGTAGATGGAGAGATGGCAGCACATGGAAGCCACAGATGAAACCTAGGGTCACATGGCTTGGGCAGCTTGACTCCCAGCTCGACCCTCCTTCTACCCCGACTCCCACCCAGCCTTTCTCCCATCCTGAGTCTCCTCCCAGGGCTGCCGGTACAGGATGGGATCCTGCATACAAGGGGGCTCAGCATACACTCCATCTCACCCAGGGTCAAGTCCTGCCTTTGCACATGACCCCCGTACCCCGAATGCCCACACACAGCCACTGGCCCTAAACACACACACACACACACACACCCCTGCCGGCCCAGTTCGACCAGGACAACTTCATGCCCCAAAGAGAGGGGAAAGAAAAGACTATCAGGGACATGCCACGTAAGGAGGGCAATGAAGGGGACTGTGGCACAGGAAGGCAGAGAGGGAGAGGGACACTCAGGTGCAGAGAGGGACCATGACAGAGACACAGAGGGAGAGGGACGGAGAAGAGCAAGACAAAGAGGGAGAGAGAGACAGGGGAAAACAGGTTGGGGCAGAGAGAACCAGATATGAGAGAGAGAACCACACAAAGAGAGATGGAGACAGAAAGAGGCAGAGAGAAAGACGGAAGGACAGAGGGCAACAATCAGAAAACAATATAGTCCATTAAATTAGATTAACAACTAGAAAAAAAAGGACAGAGAGTTAGAGAGACTCAGCGAGACAAAGAGATGGGGGTGGGGGCAGTGGAGGGGGCACAAAGCAGAGAGAGATGGAGAGATGTGGAAGATGGCAGAACCAGCTGGGCAGAGAGAAGCCAGACACACGTACAGATTCAAAAAGAGACCCAGAACCAAAGCGAAACCCAAACAGCACCAGAAGAGATGGGGTGGAGGCAGAGCCAGGGCAGGGAGGGAGGCCCCGAGGCCCCAGGTGCCGGGGAAGGGGGGTGGTGGGAGCGCCCCCAGCCTCTGCCTTCCAATCAGATCCAGGTCCAGCCGCCCAGCCCCTGGGCAGGCAGCAGGGCTGCCCCATGCCCGGCCTCCCCCCTCGGTACCTTTGGGCCGCCGCCTCACCACGCCCAGCCGCCACTTGAGGGACACAGCCAGCATCGCCCCCTCGGGCCCTTGGGGCTCAGGGCCAGGGACAGGCCCGCCCAAGCGTGCTGTGCTCCTGGAACCCAGCACTCTTCTGTGCACTCCCGAGCCGCTGTGCTAACTGGCAGGGGCTGGGCGCTCCCAGCCTCCACCCTCCCGAGTTGCTAAAATAGATAATCCTCCCCAGAGCCAGCCGCGGTGGCATCGGTGGTGACATCTGTGGCAGCGAGTCCCTTCCTCCAACCACAGCCCCAGCCTGGGGCGTGAAGCACCAGGGCGTTCCGAACACTGCAGCAAACCTTCACTGGGTGCTCGCCCCCCACCCGCAGCAGCCCTCTTCCTCCCAAAGAGCTCCCCTTCTGCCCAAACCTGCCAATCCACCCTCCCGCCCTCCCCAGGCTGTGCTGTTTGAGGCCCCCAGGCCTTTCCACTTGCAGGGCCCTCCACCTGGGACGCCTGTCCTGTCTGGCTTGGCTCCATTGGACTTCTCTGCCTAGGAATGTTCGCTCAGCCTTCAGAGAGCCCTGCTTGCAGGAAGTCCTTGCCTGCTGGGTCTCGATAATGCTTTTCAGACCAGGTAGAGGCTTTCCATCTATCCCCGAAACCTGGAGCTCCCAGAAACCAAGGATGGGGTCCACTTGTCCCGTCTCCCCTACAGTCAGCACAGACATTTGCTGGGGTCATCGGTGTACGATGAGACCTAGGCCCTGCCTCTCCACTCATCTCTCCAATGACCCTTGTTGGAAACGTGGGATAACGAGAGAATCCACCCAGCTGGCAGATTGCATGGAATGGACAGGAGTACGGTGAGCGTTCCAGGCATTCAGCAAGAACTCAATAAATGCATCTGGCATCCCTTCCTCTTGCTAGACAGAAAAGCTCTGCCTAGCAGAGGGAGAGTGAGGGGAAGCCTCACAGAACACAAGTCTTTGGAGATGGGCAGACCCGAGTTTGAATCTTACTTCAGTGTGCCCCACGAAGCCTGTTTGCTCATCTGACTAATGGGGCTAACAGTCCCTGTCTCCGATATGGTGGGGCCTGTATGAAATCCTGTGCAAAGAGTACTTAGTTGAGTCTGGCACACAGTAGGTGCTTAATAAATAATAAGTAGTAGCTATTAATATTGTGATTATTCTACATGGAGCCCAACCCCTGTGTGTGAGTGGAGACAGGAAATTCATTGAGGTGACGGCCTGGCTGAAGTCCGACAAGAAAGTCAGGAATCCAGTGCTTTCCATGAATATCACAGTGTTCCAGGGCGGTCCTGGGGTCATCCTCATTTTTCAAATGAGGAAACTGAGGCCGAGAGAGGTACAAGATAGCCTCGGGCTCATCCAGCGTGCAAGGGGCAAAGCAGGGTCTGATACCAGACACCAGACTACACCACTGCCACATCCAGGCCGTAATGAAGCTCTTGTTCAACCCCTCCTGTGTGCCAGGCTCTGTGAGGAGCACTCTGCCGGCTCAGCGCAGGGAAGTGAGGCTGCCCACCCAGCATCATGCACGCTGTTGAGCAGCAGCCCTGGGGTGGGAGCCCACGCAGTCCAAGCCCAGAGCAAGAACTCTGGCCAGAAACGAGGCTGCTCCCCACCTCCGTCCCTGCCTTTAGTGAGAAGACAAATGGCCCCAACAGTCTCCGGGACCAGTTGAGACAGACACGTGGGAAGTATAGCAATAAAGAAGGATGCGTAGAGAGGTGGCACTGGGCACCAGGTTGGGGAGAGATCCAGCGGCCTGGCCCAGGAGGATGTTCTGCAAGTATCGCACACCCCACAGGGGAGGACGTCCCAGGGGCCAGATCCACACATGGGTAGAGAGGTGGGTCGGCCCAGCTGGAGGTCCCACTCTGCCCACCCCAGAGCCCACAGGCTGAAGGGCCCACAGCTGGAGCCTTGAGACTGGGGTCTCACACACACACACACACACACACACACACACACACACACACCTGGGGATGAAATCCAGCTCAGACACTCGCCCTGTGTGGCCTTAGGGAAATTTCCCTTGGTTTCCTCAGCAGTGAAATGGACACAGTAACTCGCCTCACCCGCCCCCAGGACTGTCCTAGGTCAAATGAAGAAAGGGAGCTCCGAGGGCAGTGGGGGGCTGTCCACGACACCTGGCACAGACAGAGGGCCTGAGGGTGTTCAATGCTATGGAGTGCAGTCACGGAGTGCTGAAGGCCATGCACTGTGGAACCAGCCCACCTGGGTTCAAATCCCAGCTCCCCCACTTTCAGGCTGCATGACGGGGCAAGTCACTTAACCTCCCCAAGCCTCAGGTTCCTCACCTGTAAAACGGAGATGATTATAGTGTGTACCTTACATGTTGTGAGGACGAAATGAGCTAAAGCGAACATAAAGCTCCTAGAACAGTACCAGGCACACGGTAAGCACTCAGTAAGTAATACATGTAAGCGTTATCAGTAAGAGGGCTGTGGTGAGGTGTAGCAGGGCTCCAACTTCAGTTTAGTGGAATTCAGGGAGACCTTGGTGCCTTGGGAGAATGAGCAGGGCAGCTGAGCTGCGGGGTGGCCTGGGAAAGAACTGATCCTAAAAAGGAGCCAAGGGAGAGGAGCGCAACCCCAGAGTCCCTATGGGTGGGCCCCTGCACGTTGTGGGGGCTCTAGAGGAAGGACTATGGGAAGGAGTAGGTTTACTTCCTTATCTCTTCCCAAGTCCAGGGCATCATGGGTCACCCCCACCTAGAGGGCACAGGAGACACCCAGAAGCCATGCAGGCCCAGCCCTTCGGAGCTGATTTGGGAGGTGGCTCCATGAGGCCCAGAAGACCCAGGTCCTACTGAGAAGCTCCCGGCGCTGTGCTGGGTGCCACCCCAAGAGCAGAGCTGAGGAGGACATGATCCCTACGCTCTACGAGCTCCTAACTGAAGATGCTGCTTCTCCCTGAGTCTCCCTCTCCATGTGAAGGCAGGGGACAGGAATCTGCACCTCATGGGGCCACAGGGAGGAAAAGATGATCCCACATATCAGAGCATCTGTATGCAGTAGGTGCTCAATATGCACCCCCCTTTCCCCATGTGCAGGCCAACTTCTCCAGGTGGTGAGCTCTCTGACAGCCGGGGGTCTGCACAGACCCCTGGTGTCCCACCTCCTGTTCCTTTTCCCTCCCGTTTTCCCTGGGGAGCTGCTCCCCTCCTGCACTCAGTCTGGGTAGAACTTGCCCCCCAGCTCCAGGAAGAGCCCTTGACCCAGAGCTTGCTGACAGCACCCTCCCCACAGTGACTGGCTCAGGGGTGAGCACATGACCCAAGTCAATCCAATGAGAGGCTATTCTGGGACTCAAGGAAATTCCTTCCTCGGGCGGGGGCGCAGGGAAGTGGTGTCAGTCTGGAGCTGAGGGTGGTAGAGAGAGAGGAGAGGGAGGACTGAAGCTGTCATCATCAGGCACCCTGATGATGAGGTCCTCCCAGCACCTGCAACCCACCACACCTAAAGTCAGTAATACCCCTTTCCAGCTGCTTTAACCAATAAATCCCCTCCTCTGCTTAAGCCAGTTTGGGTTGGATTTTTGGTAACTTGGACCCAAAAGAGTCCTGGCTCATCTAGTGCCCTCCTCATCTCAAGAACCCCAGATTCCAGCACAGACCAGGGGTTCAGCAAATGCACAATGAATGAATGAATGATGAACAGAATATGGATGGACATGCTCCCTAAGCTGCCTTCAGCGGTGGCCCCTGGGCCCTGCACCTCAGTCAAAGGAGGCCACAGCTGGGTGATGGATTCCTAGCCTCTTCCCCTGAGCAGTTTGCCTGGCAGGCCCGGCTGACAGCAGAGTCAGCAGTCAGGAATGGAGATCTGGGGTTTTGGTTTCCAGGCACTTCCCACTTGTCTGTTATCTCGGCCACAACCTGCCACGTGCCCTCCTTCTGTGGTCCCCAGATTTTCAAAGGGCTCCTTTTACAGAAATGGCAGCCCCAGGGAGAAGGTGGGAGAGCACAGGACCTCTTAAAGGAGATGCGACCAGGAGTGAACAGCAGATCAGCCCAGAGGGAGAGCCAGGAGGCCTGAGTTCAAGTCCAGACCAGCCCTGGACTACAATGTGGCCCTGGGCAAGTCTCTGCCGTCCTCTAGCCCCCACTGGGTTACACTCCAGGATCCCTGCTGTGCTCACCCTCCAGGTGCCATCTTGCTTCCTCTGTCCCAAGGCCCAGAGAGTTTCTTCCTATGGCTGCCACTGAGCCAGCCAGGTCAGGATTCAAACACAGGGTCATTGGACTCCTCTCAGAAATGAGCTGACAGAACGCAAGGATGGACTAAAAGGAGGACACAAATCACAGAGGGATGCAGACCAGCCTCTAGTCCTCAGATTCTGTTTTTTCCATTCCTGCCTCAGCCTCACAAAGCCCCAGAGGCTGGGGTTGCTGCCACCCCCACCTGCTTCCAGAAACAAATTAACATCTCATCAGACATGCCTTTAATCTTCTCGGGGGGCTGGCCCTTTCTTCCCAATGGGCCAAGCGGTGACATTTCTGCTGCCCAGCTCTGAGGATCTAAATAAGACAGAGGCCCCCAGGCTCTGCATGCAGGTGAAGGGGGGCGGGGACAGACCCCTCTTCACCACTTCTCCAGGCTGGGGGAGGAAGAGGATGAGGGCCATCTATCCATCCATTCACTCATTCAATGAACATTTATTAAGCACCTTCTGTGTGTCAGGCCCAGAGGTACAGCCATGAACAAAGTCAAGTCTTTGTGGACATTCTAGTCGGGGAGGCAGAGAAGAATGACAAATGTAATGATTAGGTAAATGTTGCAATATATTAGAGCTGAAACACGCTAGAAATAAATAGAGAAGGGTGAGGGGTATCGGGGTACAGAGGGAGATGCTGCTGATTATAAAGGGGTGGTCTCTCCAGAGCCCAGACTGTGGTCCCTAAACACCTTGTCCCACTAAAAGGGCCCCCAGGGCTCCTCGGAGAAGGGGCTGATCCCAGGACTGGGGCGGGGAGAGTTACAAGATGATCCTGGAACACCTTTGTGGCGCCAGAACGTAAGGAAATGCTCAAAGTCTGATGAGGAAAGGTTGACAGGACACAGAAGCCAGCTTGAGGGGGCTCCTACTGGCCAGCTCTGGGTCACTTGGAGCATCAGAAAGAATAATGACTGCAAAACTATAAAGATCCATGTGCTTGGGATTCTCAGAAGAAAAAAAAATCTGCCCCCTTGGAGGTAGTTATGGTACCAGTTCCTTATTCTAGAAACAGAAAATGAAGGTAAAAAATGAAGCATTTATCCTGTCCTCCCATATGAATAGCATTTGGGGGGAACCTAATAAGGGAAAGTCATTCTGTGCAGAAAAACCACAGCAAATAAGTGTAGAGGAAATGAGAGAATTGGAAAACCACCTTTTTGCAGTCCTAAGGAGATAAAGGATCCAGCATCGACCATCCGTCGAAGGTTGAAAGAGATCCTATGACGGAGAGGCAAGCAGACAGCCCTTGAACCCCTGGACCAATCTTAGCATCACCAAAAGTGGAACATTCTGGCATTATGTGCCTCCTGATAGGATGTGGAAGGAAGCCCACAGCACCATCCATGACATATTCCTGCCTACAAAATTAGACCTGAATCAAATCCAGCTTTAGACTCAAATACCAGTTGACAAGCGAGTACAGGGGACAGAAGAATGTATGAAATGACACCACGAGGCCTTTCTACAGGACAAACAACCCGGTTTCCTCAACAAATAATTAGGGTTAAAAAAAACAAAACAGGGGCGCCTGGGTGGCTCAGTCGTTAAGCGTCTGCCTTCGGCTCAGGTCATGATCCCAGGGTCCTGGGATCGAGCCCCGCATCGGGCTCCCTGCTCCGCGGGAAGCCTGCTTCTCCCTCTCCCACTCCCCCTGCTTGTGTTCCCTCTCTCGCTGTGTCTCTCTCTGTCAAATAAATAAATACAAAATCTTTAAAAACAAAACAAAACAAAACAAAACAAAAAAACGGGTGGGGTAGGTGGAAGTGGTTGTTACAGATTAAGGGAGAATTAAGAGATCCATCAACCAAATACAATCCGGGGAGCTTAGCTGGACCCTGATCTGAATAAACCAAGTGTGACAAGACATTCGGGAGCCAACAGGGGAAAGTGCACAAGGATGGAGTATCAACTGGTAGGGATGAATCCTGCTTAATTCTGCTGGGTTGATGCTGTTCTCGTAATTATGTTTAGGGAAAAGTCTATCTGTTGAAGATACAGATGGAACAAAAAAAGTCTGACATTGTGCCTTTAAAATGCCCCAGGGGTATTCCTGTGTCATATGTGCCATTTAGAAGTAAATAAAAATTTCAAATAAAATAAAAATAAATGGGGGCATAGAAGGGCTCATTGAGAAGGCGACCTTTGAAAAAGTCTGAAAAGAAGGAGGGAGCCATGGGAGGGAAGGCACTGCTCTAAGAGGGAGAGGACAGAATAGGCCCTGAGTATGCGAGCGGTGGGAGAGGGGGTGTAACGCAGGGCCTCCTAAGGCCTCTGGCTTTCCTCTGAGGGAGGTGGGAGCCACTGCAGCATTTGGAGCAGAGGAGGGACATGGTCTATGATTTAGCAACATCCTCTGGCTGCTGGCGGGGGAGGGTGGAGGCAGGGAGACAGGGAGGAAGCCACTGCTGGAGGCCCGGGAGCGCCAGTGGCCACTGGACCGGGGGCGGGGGTGGGGGGTGGAGACAGAAGCAGTGATGACATGGACAGAATCTGGTTTCTTCTGAAGGTCCAGCCCCTTCCTCTGGCCTTCCTCTGCCAGGGTTAAACGTTGGCAGAATGGCAGACAGTCTTCTTTGGGTTAGGAGCAAGAGCCTTGGGGTCAAGAAAGCCTGTGCTAGCTGAGATGCTAGCCCCTGCTCTCTGTGTGTCCTTCCCTACTCTGGGCCTCAGTTTCCCCACTGGTAAAATGAGGATAATGATTAAGGACTCGGACAATCATTAGGCAGCCTTTACTGGGTGCCTACAACAAGCCAGGCACAGAGTTCAGGGCTCTACTGGAATCAAGCCTCACCCTATCACAGGTGATATCACCTGGGGAGCTTAAAACAACTACGGTTGAATCAGAAACTTTGCGGGTACGAGGGTGGAGAATCACCGCTTCCTTGCTGCCCTGTAACACAGATGGGGCACTGATGTTCAGAGAGGGAAAGTGACTACTATTCCAGCGTCACACAGCTTCCAAGTGGCAGAGGAGGGATTTCCAACAGAGCCCAGCCCCTCTTACCTTCTCCAGAACCCCTCACTTTCACCAGAGCCCCCTCCAAGGCCAAGAGCCAGAATGCAACCCCACAGGAGGCTCAAACCCTGCCAGGAGAAGCAGCTCATCTGTCTGATAGTTCTGAGACGTTTCTGAGCCAAGAAATAAAACGCCACCAAGCATTTTCGGCATGGGCCAGGGCGGCTGTCTGACAGGTGCACCAACAGGGCCACCTGCCAGGAAACAGGTGGCATGCCTGTTAATATTCCTGGCTTTGCCTTCACAGCGCAATAATTAGGAGCAAATGCTTGGGCAGGCACCATTAACGAGGCTGCAGATTAAGCCGTGGGGCACTTGGGCAGAAGTTGCAGAAATGCCGCAGTTATGGCCCCACAGGGACTCCTCGTGCCAGGCCGTGCCAGCTCCAGCCGCCCTTTCCCACCCTGACTCCCGGGCCTCACTCTCCACACCTACCCCCCGCCCCCCGCCCCGGTCCTAGGGAGAGGACGGCCTGGTGGGGAGGCTTAGAGCTCGACAGCGCTGGGTTCAAATCCTGCACTGCTTGGCCCTGGCGCTTGGGTGTCCAGAAAGGGGGTAGAGCATCACCCAGGCACAGGTGGTTGTGCCACCTTCATGAAATAATGCAAGTCTGAGGCCCGTGAGGGCTCTGTGCCCAAGACCTATCTTCTAATTATGTGCCAGGCATTTGCTTTCAGATTGCAGTTTCCTGTCTGAAAAATGGGGATAAAAATAACTAGCATTTATTAAGCATTACTCTGCAGTAGATACTGTTCCAACTTGTGCACACAATAACCCTCTCTGTCACCCCATGAGGTGGGGACTATGATTAGCCTCATGTTATGAACGTGAAGACCAAGGCGCATGGAGCAGGGCAAAGGGCCAAGGTCACATGGCTCGGAGCCTGAACCCAGGCAGGCCGGCCCCAAGCCCACCCTCATACCCACTCTGCTGTACTTTCCAAACACAGACGCCTCTGTTACGTTCTCCGCGCAAGCGTGTGGGTGGGTGTGATTAAATACAGCAAATGTGGCGAAATGAGCACTGGGGGCACGGCCCAGCCCACAGCCGGGCTCCGGAAGCTTCCAGCAACACTGGCCTGTGGGCCCTTCCACCTTGTTTCCTACTGCCTGGCCGTCCCTGCGGGCCAAACAGCCAATGTGCCTGGACTTAGAGGCAGACGGGACGGGACCCCTCCCTGACCCTGGGCTCCTCTCCCCGTCCACACTGGGGGGGCATCCACTTGGCATATCAGGGGTTTGCAAAGGTTCATCCGGGTCAGATGTGGGAGCTGGTATCATATCCGTTCTCTCCCCTTGGCACCAGCCAGTAAGACCCACATCTGGGAAACTGAGGCAAGAATCAGTGGAAGGGGGTAAAGATGGGTCCATCCTTGGGGAGACACGGTGCCACATGAGGGGCTCTTATCTCCACTTGGCAGGTGAGGAACAACTTCAAGGTCATGGAGTCTGTGGAAAGCAGTCAGAACGCAAACCCAAGGTGCTGGGCTCGCAGCAGGGCTGCCCTTCCCACTGAGCAGACGTGCCCATCGGGGCTGGTGACTCAAGCAGCACCTGGACTCCTTACTGATGGAGGGCTTCTCCGTTCCTCACAACAGACAGGAAAGGCCTCTGCCTCCACACAGTAACGGAATGTGCACTGAGGGACCGGCCTGAGGGCCTGTCTGCTCCTTGCCCTCCTAATGGGGTGGACTCTATGCCCCGAGTCCCACAGACCCAGAGAGGCAGGAGAGCAGCCTCCACAAGGAAGAGGCCATGTAACCCTTAGCTGCTCTGGGCCTTGCATCCTGGGCTGTAAGTGGACAACATCACAGCACCGCCCTGGGAGAGAGAGCGGGTGGGTGGGAGGCCCCGGGAGGGAGTGACGTCCGCGGTGGTCAGCGGCGTGTGTCCCCCATCCTGGCGTACGAAGACTCTGAGCGCACACGATGGGGCAGCAGGGTTTGTCCCCTGATACGTTGTCACCAGCACAACCCTTATCATGCCATGCACTTCACTCTCAAAAGCCCAACCTCAAGTACAGAGAGAGAAAGGAGGGGACCCAAGGTCACATGGCTGGCTGGCTGTTAGCGACAACTATAGATGGAATGTTTGGGTCCTCCCAAAATTCCTATGTTGAAAACCTAAGGCCCAAGGGGATGGTATTAGGAGACGGGGCCTCTGGGCAGCGATTAGGTCAGGAAGGTGGAGTCCCCCATGAATGGGATTAGTGTCTTTATAAAAGAGACCCCAGAGAGTGCCTTCTCCGTGACTATGGAAAGGTGCAAACCCCACTCTTCAGCACCCCCACCCCCTTCTCTATTTTTGTCCCTTAGCATTTCTCATGTGACAAACCCCTTTCCTTTATATTTATTTACTGCCTGTCTCCCCCACTGGAGTGTCAGCCCCATCACGGCAGAGACCACCTCCACCGTGGGCCCGGTCCCAGCACAGAGTAGGTGCTCAACAGTGATGTGTTCAGTGAGGCATCGTCCTGCTCTTCGCTGGCTGAGGGGTACAACATCACCCAGAGATGCACACTTCAGGACCAGAGACACAATTCATTCCTCTCGACGGCCCCTCACATGGGGCAGATATTTGCTCAAGGTCACGCAGCAATGAGACAGGGCTGGGATTAGAACCCAGGACCTTTGGTTCCAAGCACCCTTTTGATCTGTTCCGGGACACTGACAAAATATTTACAGGGAAGAAGGAGGCAGGCCCCCACAAGCAATCCTGACCACAAGTCATTCAAAGTCCTGGCCACCATGTGGGTTCCCGTTGAGTGAGGCCAACCATCCGTCATGGCTAGATTAAATGAGTTTATTAAGTGCCACGGCCTTCCCTGGGGACACTGCAGGCCTCTGGTCTGCTATGTCACGTGGCATCCAGGGACTCGAGAGACAGCAAGAGTTTCAGGATGATGCCACTCCAGAGATAAGGAAAACCCAGGGTCAGAGGGGGGTCACTACTCTTGTCGGGGGGAGGGAGACCTTCTTGTCCCAAAACCAGAGTCTGCCTGGAGCTTGGCCAGCAGAGGCATCGAGAGAAAGATCATAATGATGACAGCAGTAACAATCTGGTACCATTTATTCCCAGGGCCCACGCATTCAACTGTACCCCATCCTTCATTCACTCCCCCACCAAATAGTTGCCGAGCAGCTCTTCCTTTCCAGTGCAGAATAAAACATGTAACACTTACATTCTACTAGGGGAGACAGACAATAAACAGAATATGCAACAGAATATAGGTTGAAATAAGCACATTGAAGAAAAAAAAAGTGGGCTGAGCGCATTGTTTGTGGGGGAGACTTCTCTGAGCAAGTCTTTAGACAAATGGAAGAACTGGGGGACCCAGCCCTGCAGAGCTCCAAGCCAGGCAGAGGATACAGCCAGTGCAAAGGCCCTGAGGCAGGACTACGCCTGGCATATTTGGAGACTATCAAGGAAGCCAGTGTGGCTGGTGCTGAGTGAGTAGATGTCTCAGAGGACGTCAAGGGGGTCAAAGGGGCAGATGACAGATGGCCAGGGTGGGTGCAGTGAGGACCTGGGCTTTCCCTCTGAGGGAGGTGGGAACTATGGGAGGATGCTAAGCTCCCCTCAGGTTTTAACAGGATCCCTCTGGCTGCTGGGGAAGGATAGATAGTGGGTGGTGAGGATGGAGGCAGGGAAACCAGTAAGGAGGCCACTGCAACCATACAAGTAAGAGATGCTGGGGGCTTGGGCCGGGATGGGGGGGTGGTGAGATCTGGGGGATCTGGGTATGTTTTAAAGAAAACTGGTGACTCATTACAGACATACATAGTCCTGTGAGGCCAGGAGATGAACATCCTCTTTATAGGAAAGTAAACTGAGGCTCAGAGAGGTTAAGTCACTTGCCCAACGTCACACAGTGAGGAAGTGTCAGAGCTGGGATTCTAACTCAGCCATCTGGCTCCAAAGCCTCTGCTTTTTCATGGTGACTGTCAAGAGTCTCCTCAGGGCCCATGCCTGACTCACGTGGCAGGAGGTCCAAGGTCTGAGATCAGAAGAAAAGCATCCCTATCCCATCACTAGCTCCTGGGTCCACTGCAAAGCACAGTTGGGAAGAGTATCAGAGGGATGCTTGTGTGGGAGGGAGGGAGGGGAAGATCGGACCGGTGAGTGAGAGAGGAGGCGGCCAGTGATGTAACTCCAGCTCCCCAGGTCTGTTTGTGAAGGGCAAGGGGAGCAGGGTACAGGACATGTAGGGAGTACTCTGGAAACACCTCCCAAGGGGAGGCAGTATACAATCAGATGACCCAGGTGTCCCATCCCAGCTCTGCCTTCACTCGCTGTGGGACCTGCAGCCTATCACTTAGCCTCTTTGTGCCTCAGTTCCTCACCTTCTAAATGGGGCTGCTGTGGGGGGAAATATATGGAAAGTGCTCTGGACAGACAGCAACAAGGCCTTTGGGATCCCAGCAGGGGACACAGCAAGAGCCTCCTCCCCCGACTGCTGGCTGTCCCCACTGCCCCCTCCTTTGGAGCTTTGCCTCACACCTTTTTCCATCCTTTACAGTGACTCAGGGCCTTCTCCCTGCCCCTAATTCAGGAGTGACAGCCATGACTGCGTCGTGCCTGCCTGCCTGGGATTATGGCTTCAGGAGAAGAAAAAGATTAACGCCCCTTCTGAAACGAGGACATTGACTAAATGACGTAGTTGAAGGCTGGATTCTTGGAATCATCCTGTGCCAGAGAGAGCTCCAGGTCCAAACTGCACCCCACCCATTTTACACTTGGGAGACTGAGGCCTGGCCGGGGGCAGGGGGGGCGGGCAGGGAGGGACGTTTCCTGAGCCACGAGACTCCCAGAGACACAGGAGATCCAGGCAGGGTGATGGTGGGGGCCAGTCAGGATAGACAGGGCCTGGCTGGGCCACGAATTCATCTTCTGGTTGCGGGATCATGGGAGCTGGTCCCCGATCAATGTGGAAATACTTCATCATTTTCATACGCAGCCACACTCTGCAAGGCCTGGGGGCTTCCTCTCCCCGCTCCTCCTCCTCCATGTATGGAGTTCCTTTCTAGGATCTGGCTCCAAGATGCAACCTTTATATGCATATTCCCTCCAGATCCTCATGACTACCCTGTGAGGGTGGAGGAGGGCGGTATTAATGAAACGACCATCAGTCACAGAGAAGTGACTGGCCCAAAGTCCAAAGCCGATAAGCAGCAGAGCTGGGGGCTGAGCCCAGGACTGCCTGACAGCAAAGCCTGACCTCTCGCTGCTCTAGCCTTTACCTTAGGGCCTCCCTCTCTGGAGCTCTTCCTCCGGCTTGCTCCACTAGGCACTGGTGGCCAGGTTCTGCCTCCACATGTCTGGGGAGCAAAATCAGCCCTGCCTAACAGCTGGCTCCAGATCTCCCCTCAGGGAGGAGACGTATCTGGGGACATCTCCGGCGGAGAGCTTGTGATGGTCAGCGGTCTGGCAGCCAAGGAAGCAGGGGATGAGGCTGCCTGAGAAAGTCAGAGGGTGTGGGGGGCTGTCCCGGGGTACAAAGAAAGGCTGGAAGGTGTTTGAGCTGCTTGGGGCCTGGATTAGGGAGTGTGAGGCAATAACATCCTCAGCCATATGAAGAGCAGAGCTATACAAAGTGCAATCTGTGGACCTGGCCTTTCTGGAACTATTTCTCAACGGATAGCAACAGGTAAGCTCAGACACAGAATAAATGGTTAGAGACTGGTACAGCAATTTAACATTGCTACAGCATTCAAGCGTCTGGCCAGTGGCTTCTGTTTTTCATGCCTTTGTTGTTTTATTTCATTTTTCAATATTGCCGGTGTAGTTTCCACACGTATCAGTCTCCAAGAGACTGAAACTAAACAGAAAATACTGGCCTTTCACCAGAAAGTCTGAGAAGCCCTGCTTTAGAGGAGCTAACCAGTGACAAGAAGCTGGTACCTGGCCCAATATGCAATTCAACATAAAATAAAGCTGTAACATAAAAAGTTTAGCTTTCAAAAGGACACAAATTTTTATGCATGGTGAAGCAGAAGTCACTTTTTTTAGATCACGGTTTCTCAGCCTCTCGCACCACTGACATTTTGGACTGTAGAAAATACTTTGCTGTGGGGGATATTTAGCAGCATCCCTGGACTCTACCACTAGATGCCAGTACGTCCCCTCCCCAGTTGTGACAACCAAAAGTGTCCCCATTTGCCTCTAGGGGGAAAAATCACCCCTAGTTGAGAACTGTCGGCTTAGATGGTCTGACTCTGCGTAGATGTGTGTATGTGTATCCAGGTGATGTGTGTGTATATGTACGTGTGTGTTATCCCTGGCCCACCTTCCTCATGCGCATGGCCAGACATCTATAGTTTGCAACCTCTGGTGTCACTCATTACTCTTAAGGGGTGCCCGTGGGATCTCCCCTCCCCAAAGCTGGCCCACAGAAGCTGCGAAACTATCACTGAGAATGGGTCTAAGGAGGTTGCCATGGGAACCAGAGCTCGCAGAGCTGAAGTCCGTGCAGGGGTAAAACTGCCTTCAATGCCTCCTACCACCACCTCCAGCTCCCAGAGTACCAGGGGCAGTAGACAAGATCAGCAGCTGGACAGAAACCATGGCATCCAGCCAGAAGGAAGGGGCTCGGTACATGAAGCACATCAGACTGAGCTTGAGAGGAGTGGTCTTCGAGAACCTCAGGTCAACACGGTTGGCAAGGAGGCTGGTGGAGCAGAAGCTTTGAATAGGGGATATGAGGGAGCACACAGCTTGTTCAAACCATAGGTGTCTGCACCCCAACCCTGGGAGGATACTGATTCAGAATGACCTGACAGGGCCTCAGGGTCTCGATTTTTAAAGCTCATTAGGTGATTTCGATGCACAGCAAGAGTTGAGACCTCCCTCTGAGTGGATCAGAATCCCCTGGGAAGCTGGAGAAAAATATAGATTCGTGGCCAAAAAAAAAAAAAAAAAAAAAAATTTAAAGGTCTGACAACACCAAGTATTGGTAAGGATGTGGAGCAACTGGAACTCTCCTACACTGCTTGTGAAAATGGAAAATGGTACAACTACTTTGGAAAGGAATCTGGCAGTATCTATTGAAATTTTTAAATATACACACCCTAAAATATACTTCAGTAAAACTGTTTAAAAAAACATGCACACGCTGGGGCACCTGGGTGGCTCAGTTGGTTAAGTGTCTGACTTTTGATTTTGTCTCAGGTCATGATCTCAGGGTTGTGGGACTGAGCCCTGCACTGGGCTCCCCACTCGGCATGGAGTCTGCTCCAAATTCTCTTCCTCTCCCTCTGCCCCTGCCCCAGCTCATGTTCTCTCTAAATAAATAAATAAATAAATAAATAAATAAATAAATAAATAAATAAACAAACAAACAAATAAAATCTTAAAAAAAAAAACAAACTATGCATACGCTATGGCCCAGCAACTGCACTTGAAGGTATGTATCCAACAGGAATGGGTACGCCTGGTTACCAAAAGACACGTTCAAGAATATTCATAGCAGCATTCTCCATAAGAGTCAAAAACTGGGAACAACCTAGAAGTCCATCGACAGCAGAAGAGATGAATAAAGATGGTGGCACATTCATGAAATGGAATAGCACACAGCAGTGAAAACGGATGCACCGTCGCTACACACAACACAATGCAGGGGCCTCAAAAACTTGATATTGAGTGACAAAAGCTGGACAGAGAAAGGCACACACTATAAGGGTTCATTTATATCAAGTTCAGAACAGGTAAAAACAAACTTTATTGTGTAGTGATATGTACAAGGTGGTAACACCATAAAGACAACCAAGAGAACCATCGAAAAGTCAAGATGGTGGTACATCTGGGTGGAGGAGGGAGGAGGACACAATTTGAGATGAACCTGAGGGGAACGTGCAAGAGACTATGTTCTATTTCCTAACCAGGGCGGTTAAAGGGTGTTCAGTTTTCACCATTCATTATACTATACCTCCATGCTATACCCACGTGTATATTTAATGATTTTAAATAAAAGGGGAAAAAGGGGGCGTCTGTCACTCCCAGCAAAGCTCATTCTGCAAGCTGGGTTGGGGCCTTGGGATGAGCATCTTAAACATGCCCCCATTTCCACTCCCAGGAGATTCTGATTTCCAAGGTTCTGGGGCCACATGAGCTGAGCACATGTTGGGTGAGGAACCCAGACAGCCAGCCCCCAACTGACAGGTCCTGCATCTCAAAGCAAGCTGGGCCAGCACAGGTGTTGAGTAGTGACTGGCACCTGAGTTAAGAGCCAAGCAGGCCACCAGAATAGGGGCCGGGCCACAGTAGGTCCTCAGTCAAAGCTGGTGCCCTAAAGAATGGCCCTATGGGCTGCTTGCTGTATCAGGAGTGGTCGTGGGCTCCAGGAGGGCATTTCTAAAGATGCCACCATGGGGCGCCTCGGTGGCTCAGTCATTAGGCGTCTGCCTTTGGCTCAGGTCATGATCCCAGGGTCCTGGGATCAAGCCCCACATCAGGCTCCCTGCTCCGCGGGAAGCCTGCTTCTCCCTCTCCCACTCCCCCTGCTTGTGTTCCCGCTCTATCTCTCTCTGTCAAATAAATAAATAAAATCTTTAAAAATAAATAAATAAATAAAGATGCCACCATGGATGCAGGGGAAACAGGAAGGGAGGGTGGGTCGGAGTCCATTGGTCCCTGAAATCCCATTGCAGAGGGGCTGGCAGCTCAGTGTGCCCACCCTGGATGCCAGGCCAGGCCGACAGACCCTTAAGGAAAACAAAAAGGATCGGAGGAAGCAATTAAGGGTCTGTCATCAGGGAGGCAGGGGGCACCTGCTCAGGCATCTGCCAAGACTGTTCTGTCTCTCCAGAGCCCAGGTGGGGGGACGGGACCCGGGAACCATCAGGCCCACCCTGTGTGTGACAAGCCATAGAAGACAGGGAGCTGTGTCAATATCATGTCTCCGTATTGGCCAGGACAAGCTGGCGTGGTGTCTCGAACCCACCGGTCATCACGGAAGGGAGGGCTCTACACCGCCCCCCGCCCCCGCCGCCGCAGCCCCTAATTTGTATAACAGGGAGCTCCAAGAGGCTTTCCTGGAGGAAAGATGCTTGGGATGAGGCCTGCAGGATGAGCGGAAGCTAACCAGCCAAGGCCCTCTCTCCCCCCAGGCTAAGAGAGCAGCATGGGCAAGGGTCCTGAGGTGGGAATAAGAGAATAAGGTCCTGAGTGCTCCCACGTGGCAGGTTTTCCTGCACTAACTCAGTTCATCCTCATGACGATGCTCTGACGTAGGTGCTATTATCCCCATTTTACAGATGGAGAAACCGAGCCTCAGAGAGGTTAAGTAACCTGCACAAGGTCACACAGCTCCTAAGTAGCAGAGACTGGATGTGAACCCACTGCACTACACTGCCTCTCATTCAGCTTGTTTTCCCCCAAGGAAGGAAAGGAGGCCAGTGTGGCTGGAGCCCAGAGAGCACGGGGGAGAACCGTGAGGGATGGGAGTGAAGGGCCAGTGGCACCCGGGCCACCCGGGAGGATGATGAACTGGGTCCTGGCAGCAGTGGGGAGCCTCGGAAGGCAGGAGGAAGTGACATCATCAGATAGGCGTTTTAAAGATGCTGTCCAGCCAGGGTAGAGCTGAAGAGTTGAGCAACACAGAACTATCAAAAAACACCCCCTCAGTTACTCAGCATTTACTGAACACCTCAGGCACCACGATATTCTCTCCAGATGGCGTGGTCCATTTTGGCTCCCCAGTAGATGGCAGGGACATCTCAAATACAAACACATGAACTCTACTGACTGTGATGAACAGGAAAAAGAGCTTTCTGGCATGTACCCCAAAGACCCCACTTAAACCTTTGATTAATTCCCTGCAAAATGCCGTCAAACCACTTCCACGTTGTTCCACTGCCATTTTTGCTTTATTGAGGTCGATTTCCTTGAGATCAAGTCTTTCCTAATTAAAATTCGTAATGAAGATTTCACTCATCAATCACTTTCTTCGCACACAGCATGTACTACCGATTGTGGACAATCGCCACCAGGGATGTCCCATTCTGGCCCTGACTCCTGTCAACCCCAATTCTCTCGGGTCAGATTTTTGCAGATCTTCGTGTCAGTATGGAGATTTGATTCTCCTGTCAATTTTTAGGTCAATAACTATTCTTACTATGCACAGTTGTAGCTGATGTCAGTTTTATTTTGTGTTGATTATTTCTACCAGTGATGTTCATGATGGGTTAGATCAGAGACAAACGGTTTGTGTTTCTTTCTTAGGAAATCCATGAAAAATTGAAACACGTTTGTAAGCAGAAAAATAAAAGAAGACTAAAGATAGCAAGATCCAGAGACAGATGGGCTGACAGGGAGAGACAGAATGACACAGAGACAAAGACAGAGAGACACGGGTCAGGGGGAGAGAGACCCGTGAACTCCCAGCCACTCAGCAGTCAAAGGGCAATGTCCAAACTGGTGGGCCCTGCCTCCTCTCCTGTCGAAGTCTGGACATTCCCATCTCCTGGCCCAGAAGTCCCTTCCCTTCTTGACATTCAGCTGGGGGCTTGCTTATTCCATTACTCAGGAAAGTTTTACCAAAATAAGAAAAAAAAAAGTCGCTCAGATTGCGTCCCAGTAGACAGGGCCTCTGGTCAGATACTGGCCAGCTACACCACCCCAGGCCCAAGTAAGACCAGTCCCAGCCCTCAGCCTGGAGCCAGGGAAATCCCAGTGAAAGAACAGCCGACGTGGCAGAGGGAGCGTGGGCACTGGGGCCGGGCAGGCTGGGTTCAAGTTCTAGCTCTTGTCAGTTTCTCCACCTCAGTTCTCAGCTGCCTCATCTGAGAACTGGGGATAAACAGCCAGCTTGCAAGGGTGCGTGTGAGGCTGGGGCTCCATGTGGGAAGCACCTAACAGGTCCCTCTGCCCCAATGGCATCTGTGGCCCCCACACTGCTGGGCTGGCTGAGGACGGCGCAGTCGCTCTCAGCACTGCCTACTGGCAACAGAGCAATGGCCCCATCCTCACCCCGGGGCCTGTGGGGTGAACAGGATCTGAGCTTGGGGGTCCCTCCTGGCTCACCTTCAGGCTGGTGAGCGGCCCTGCTGCAGGGCAGAGCTGGACCCTGTGCTGATTTTGACTGCTCTTCTCTTGCCTGCTGTCTCCAAACCATCACGAGTGGTTGATTACATGAGGTTAGGCGTTAAAAAAGCCTCTGAGGCTGAGTCAGCAGGAGAGAGCACAGCAATCAATTAGCAATATCCACCGTGGCCTTGGGCTGGAGAGCATGTCTTCTTGTTTTCTGCATCTTTAGTTGGTGCACAGCAAAGACCCAGAGCACAGATGACTGAGATTCAGCTACACCACTGCATGCTGGTGACCTTGGACAAATCCTGTTAACTCCCTGAGCCTCAGTCTTTCACCCGAGAAATGGGGAGAATATTGTGATTCATCTCACAGGACTGTTGTGAGGATTAAGCAAAATGGTGTATTTGTAGGTATTAATAAAATTTTATGAATGAATGAGGTTTTTTACTCTCTTATTTCTTAGGTGAGTCAATAGCGAGGTAAAAGAGCTCTGGGCTGGGGCACCTGGGTGGCTCAGTTGGTTAAGCAACTGCCTTCGGCTCAGGTCATGATCCTGGAGTCCCGGGATCAAGTTCCACATCGGGCTCCCTGCTCGGCAGGGAGTCTGCTTCTCCCTCTGACCCTCCTCCCTCTCACACTCTCTGTCTCTCATTCCCTCTCTCACAAATAAACAAAATCTTAAAAAAAAAAAAAAAAAAAAAGAGCTCTGGGCTGGATTGTTTTTGTACTGGGTGACCCAGGCCCGCTGCTTTCTCTGACCCTCGATTTTCCTTATCCATAAAATGGGCCTGTTTCTTACAAAATGTTGAATATACATTTAGCATGCAACCCAGGGTCCCACTCCTAGGGAATTGGCCCAGAGCAATGGAAATGTGTTCACATAAAAACTTGCACATGGGTGTTCGTAGCAGCTTTACTCACAGCGGCCCCAAACTAGAATCCACCCAAATGCCCATGAACAAGAGACTAGATAAAAACACTAGCTGTACCCACTTCCTGGATACACTCAGCAAGAACAAAGAACAAGGTGCTGACACACACAACAGCCTGGATTGATCTTAAAACATGTTGAATGTGCTGAACATGGCAGAGACAAAAACTAAATGCTATATGATTCCATTCATACAAAACTCCAAAAAAGACAAAGCTAAGATATATGGACAAAAAGCAGATCAGTGGTTGCCTGGGTCTGGCAGGAACAGAGGGTGGCAGGAACTATCCGAGAAGGGCACAAGAAAACTTTTGGGGATGATGGGAATGTTCTAATTATACATGGATTATGATGGTAGATACACCGGTGCATATCTCTGTCAAATGGATCAGACTATACACTGAAAATGCATGATTTTATTGTGCATAAGTTATACCTTGATGGTTTTTTGGGTTTGGGGGGTTTTGTTTGTTTGATTGTTTGTTTGCTTATTTAATGCTCCTGAGACCACCTTCTCGCAAACTTTCCAGAGCTGGTCTGTGATGAGATCTCACATAGCAATGGACATGCAGGAACTCTGTCAGACTGGAGAATACTTTATGAGTGGTTATTTCTATGGGTTGTACCGAAATTGTGGTTATTTCAATGGGTGGTACCGCAAACAAGAGCCCAGCGTGCACATTCTGTTGGGATTCCTTCCCCTGTGAAGGTAAGAATGCCATGGCTCTAGAGCCAGGCTGACTGGGGCTAGAATTCAGCCTCCCACTTTCCCCAATCCACTGTGCAACCTGGGGCAAAGGAGCGGTTTCCCTTCCAGAGTCTCAGCTTCCAGAATAGACCTCTGATTCAAAGTCAGCAAAACTCCCAGCTCTGGGCTGAATACCAGGCATGCGACTGGCCCTCATCAAACATGGACTTCTCCAGGATCCCACCGATGGGGAGACCAGTGCCAAGAAGGGAGAAGCTCCCACGACTCACAACTCTGCAATGGCAGAGGTGGTCAGAACCCCATGCTCTTCCACACCATTCCTCCGGGCTGTGGTCAGTGCCAGACTGGGAAGTGGGGCAGGCCTGTCCTTTGCATGTATAACAGTTTCCCTGTCGCTAATTACTGTGATTCTTCCATCAGTGACCAGCAGGCCCCCTGCTCTCAGCACAGCGGCTGATGGCTAAATCACCTCGTGCCAGGGTGCTGGGAGAGCTGCCAACCCCACCAGCCTGGGGACTCTGCAGGACAGAGGCTTGGTCTGGCCAACCCTGAGCTCCACCTCCTAGAGCAGATGCTGAGCCAACACTCCATGATAGTGAGTGAAAACCACACCCAGGTCCTGGTGGCCCCAGAAGGTTCTCCTCCCCTCTCCCTGTGCTGAGGCCATGTGGCCTCTCCTGTCCTTCCCTGAGTGGTTCTCCCAGACTTAGCTGGGAAAGGGACAAACACACTTTTACATTATCATATAATACTTACTTAAATACACACCTTTGTTGCTCTGTGATTACTCATTTTATGTGCCAAGTTGGTTAGGCTATGGTACCCAGGTGTTTCGTCAAACACCAGTCTAGAAGTTGCTGGGAAGGTATTTTTGTAGATATGATTAACACTGACAATCAGTTGACTTTGGGTGAAACAGATTACTCTCCATGTTGTGGGTGGGCTTTGTCCAATCAGTTGAAGGTCTTAAGAGCAAAGACACAGGTTCCCCCAAGAAGAAAGAGAATTCTGCTTTAAGACTTCAGAATGGAAACCCTGCTTGAGTTTCTAGCCTACCCAAGCTGCACTACAGATTTTTCCATGCCAGCCCCACAATCACATGAACCAACTCTTTAAAATAAAATCTCTTTCAATAGATAGATATATAGATATATAGATCTCCTACTGGTTCTGGTTCTCTGGAGAACCCTGACTGATAAAACTCTGAGCCCACTCTCCTCATCCAAGTGAATGGAGGTGCCCATAGTGGACATCAATTGTTTCTACCCATCCAACATCCAGACCTCCTTCTGGTAACAACGCCCTGATTTTGCTCTGGGTGGGGAGACGCCCTCCTCCACCCTCTGTCCATGTACTTCATGGGGCTGACCTTGCTTCCAAGGGGGGCATAGCCAGGTTTAGCCGATAGGAGCAGGCCATTCTCTAGGCCACAGTGATTGGCTAAGGAACAGAATATGTGACCCGATACTGTCCAATAGGACACAGCCCCAGGCTGGAGCTATCTGTATATTCTTTCCCCATCAGAATGTAAAATAATAGGAGTCTGGGGCAAAGCCAGCAGAACAGAGAAAAAGAGGCAAGGAATGGAAAGATCAAGCCGTGATGTCATCCTTTGAGCCTCTGGACTCAACCCTTCCTGAAGCTGATGTGAGCCATTTAAGGTCTCTCCCCGGCTTGGGCCAGTTGGGGTTGGGTTTCTGTACTTTATAACCTGGTACCACCTCCTGAAGCAGGCTTGAGAAAGAGCCTGGCTTCTGTTTTGGACACTGGTGTGCAAGCTTGGAAGCAAAGCTGATGAGCAGGGCAACAGAGGAAAGGCTATGAAGGGAAGGGAGAAGGAGTGGGAGAAGGGACCCAGCAGCAGGGCTGCCAGGGGACAGGCTGGAAGAGAGAAGAGTGGATGGCCGGGTGAATGTGACGCCATGTTGCTCTGTGGGGTGTGATGTAAGCTGCTCCTTGTCTCTCCAGGGAATCTTTAGTAAAGTGACATTTACACTCCCACTCTCAGTGCATGAAAGTCCTGCTAGTCCACCTCCACGCGAACACTCGGTATTGTCAGTCTTTTTAATGTCAGCCCTTCTGGTGGGTATATCCCTGTAGTTTTAATTTCCCTTTCCCTTTGTGAGATCCTGTTGAGTACCTTTTCATATGTTCACTGGTCATTGGGATCTCCTTTGTGAAGCACCTACTCAAGTCTCTTGTCCAGTTTGCTATTGGGTTGTCTGGGTTTTTTTTCTTGTTGATTTATAGGAGCTCTTTATATATTTAGGCTATGAGTCCTTTGTAGACTGTATATGCTAAATATGGCTACAGGTTGGGCACAGAGACAATAGGCTACTCACGGGACTTAGGTTTATTTGGGATGGGTCTAAAAGAGGTCTTTGGACAAATTATGAAGCTTTTCCAGCTTGGACATTATAGGAATCTCTGACCCTCACATCTAGATTACATGGAGTATTCAAGCACAGGCCAGGGAGAGCAAAGAAGCAGGAGGGCAGTGGGAAGGAGGAAGACAGAGCCAACAAGTATTTGCCCTACGCCAAGCCCTGTGCCAGATGTATCACCTGCTTCATCTCACTCCTGCTGCCCCAGCCTTCCCCGAACATGCCAGACTTGTCTGCACCTCAGAGCCATTGTGTGTGCCATTCCCTCTGCCTGTGCAGTTCTTTGCAGAGCTGGCTCCTTCTCCTCATTCAAGTGCATGCTCAAATATCACCTCCCCAGAGAAGTCTTCCCTGAGCACTGCAACTGAGAAAGCATTTCCACCATCTCGGTGACCCGACTCTGCTTCACTGATTTTCATTCCATGACCATTGTTAGAGCGCACATCTATCTGCTGACATGGTGCTTGGCTGGCTTGCACACAGAATGTAAGATCCATCCAAGGTACTACTCTGTCTTATTCACCACTATATCCCCAGGGCCTGAGGCAGTGCCTGGCACCTAGCAGCTGCTCAGTAAACATTTGTCAAGTGAATGAATGAACGAGCCTCACAACAACCCCGTCAGGTAAATGTCAACACTGTGCCCATTTCACAGATGAGACTCAGAGAAGCAAGGTAGCTTGTCCAAGGTCTCCGAAAACATGGCAGAGCAGGAGTGGAACCCGGTCCTTCTGACTGCACAGGCTGGCCCTGCCCTCCTGCCCCACTCTAGGTTTTCATACAGCCCTGGGGGTGGCAGTTCCATGAAATCGGGACTCTGTCTTAGAACTGGATTTCCTGGCCCCCAGATGAGCTGGGTCAGAGGCACCAGGGAGAACGGACTACGGCAGGGACAGTGTGGAGGCTGGGACCCTACCAAGGCACCAGTGTACGAATTGGAAAAACTAGGCCCACCACCGTGGTCAACCCATCTCCAGAGATGTCCTGAGAGTACCCGAGTCCAAATGCCCCCTCAGAACAGGAACCCTTTTGATGGCAGCCTTGACGGGGAGCCCACTACCTCCTGGGACAGTCCAGTCCAATCTTGCCCTGCTCAAGCGAAGCCAAAGGTGCTAGGGCCTGGCTGGAAGGTCTGGAGGGGGAGCCCAGCACCTCCAGAACGGGGAACGGGGAACTCAGTGCTGCTGGATCTGTGACAAGAAATTAGGTTAAAGAAGGAATCATCAGCTCATTAACCCGCTCGCCAGACTCCACACGCACACAGAGCCTGTTGCAGAGCTACACCGCCGACTGTCAGTGCCTGCCTGGATCCGGGAGGAGCAGGACAAGTACAATATTTTATTTATGTGTCGTGCACATTTATTAGGAAGAGGTAAATAAATTAGCTGCCTGCCATCTGCAACCAGCAGCCTAGGATAAGTTTCTTCCCTCCCTCTGCCGCCTCGGGAGGGGCCATACCAGCAAAGCCCTGGGCCTGGCAAAGAATGGGCTTCTTTCTAGTATGATTTTCTCCAGGGTTGGAGCAGCCCTGGAATTATAATTTTGCAGAGAAAATGGACATGGGGTACTTTTGTACACCATTTACCGATAGCTGATCCCCACCAGCCCCCTCAGCAAGCCTGGGAGGTGGGCATATTGTCATCCTCATTTTATAGATGAAGACAAGGAAGCTCAGAGACATTAGGTCACTTGCCTAGGGTCACACAGCAAGTGAGTGGAGAGGCTGAGCTCAAGCTCGGGGAGCGCCAAAGAGTTCCACAGTGTGCAGGGGACAAAAGCAGACCAGGAGGTGACTATGTTCCCGGCTCTAGCGCCGGTTGCCCTGGGGCCCACACTGGTCCCTTAACTCTCCTGACCCCTCTCTACTGGATGGAAAAGTAAAACACAACAGGACAGACTTCACACGGGGCTGTGTGGAGACTCAAACTGCCACCAATCCTGAGTGGCCTTCAAGCCCACCACCACCAATGCTCCTGACTCCCCTGCTGAAGGGCCCAGACAGACCCCACCCTGCCCTAGGCCTGCTGTGTGACTCTGGGAACACCAGGGAACCTCCCAGAGCCTCGGTTTTCTCCTCTGTAAAATGGAAAAACAACTGGGCAGGGAAGGACACAGGCTGTGAGGAAGAGCATCTCACGGGTGTGGAAAGGCTTGTAAAACGCAGGTCTGGTGGGAGGCAGGCAGTGGGCTAGGGTCAAGGACACTGAGGGAGGAAGGAACCCAGAATGCCAAATGGTGCTACAAAGACCAGAGAGGGGCCATGACTTGCCCAGGGTCACACAGCAGTCGTGGCCATCAGGAGCCTCAGACTATCAGCCTCCCAGGTCACGGAGACAGCCCAGAGCGCGGAGCCCAGCACCTCCCAAGCTCAGCCTAGATCTGAATCTTTTATGAAGCATCATAAATCTCTCCAGAATCGCTCCTGCCCAGGCCCACAGCCCTGCCTCACTGCCTCTGCCTCCCTGCAGGGCCTTTTCATTAAATTAAGTGCAGAATCTGATGCAATTGCTTTTGATTTTCCCCGAGGGGCCATTGGCCACCTCCCTCCAGGGAGCTTGAGGGGCCAGAGCTGCTGCGGGGCACTCCCACACCCCTTCATGCAAACACCATAGAGATTTCTAGGTAAAATATTATTTTTTAAGATGTTGGATTTCGTATCTTCAGAGCTGACATTAGTAAGCCCCTACTAGGCACGGGCAAAACCTCCTAATAGCCCCAGGAGGAAGAATCAGCCCATTTCACACAAAAGATAGTTCAGAGCAAAGAGTGGCCCATCAGACCCCCAACTCTGGGGCCCAGTGAGGTGGGGGGGGACTCCTGATGCACAGAGCCAGCCTGTCCTAGGGCCACTGCCAGAGGGAACAGGTGTGAGCCACAGCGAGGAGACAGGTCAAACCTCAAGGAGGTCAGGCAGCAGCCACGGGGCATTCTGGAGCAAGCAAGTTTCGCCTCTTGACTTTCTTCATGAAGAGAGAGGAGCAGTAAGAGCAGCTAGTTCAACCAGGCACCTACTGTGTGCCAGGCACTGCAAAGGTTTCCCATGACTCTCAAAAGAGACCCAAACACCTCCCCTCCACCTGCTGGGCCTGCCGGCCTCACCCCATTCTGCTCTCCTGCTCCCCCACCGCTATGGCCACACTGGCCTCCAGTCCTCAAACATGCAGTGTGCCCAGGGCCTTTGCCTCTGCCAGGCCATCCGCCTGGAATCCTCCTCTCCCAGCTCCTCCCTTAACTGGTCCCTGCACACATGTCACCTCCTCCAGAAGGCCCTCCCTGACCACCCATCATCACCCTCTTTCATCTCAGCCCCTTTCCTTGTCACAGGGGTAGCACTTTTCCCTATGGACTCTTATTTATTCTCTTATTTGTTTCTCCACCAGTTCATGGCCTGTCTCCCCTGTTCCATAAGGACTAAGACTATCTCGCTTACTACTGTATCCCAGCACTTAGAACCCTGGCTGGCACATAGTAGGTCAGAGTTAAACAACCACAGAATGAAAGGAGAAAGGAAGGAATCAAGCTACACAGGGTCTGAATGCCAGGACCAGGACAAGGGCAGGAGGGAAGCAGCAAATGCCTGGGGTCTGGGCAAGATGATGACAGCCCTCCCCTCCCCACTGGAGGTCGGTTCCCTGCATGGAAGGTGCTGGGGTGGGGGAGGGAGTGGGGAGGAGGTGGCTTCCCAGAGGGAGTGGGGAAGTCTGGTGGGATACGGAGAGGGGGAAATGGCCTGGCATGTGAGGAACAGCAACACTTCAGGAGATTACACAGCCATTAACAATGACAAGTATAAGAGAGAAATAACATCTGCAGGGGGGAAAAGCAATGCAGAATTATATCAAGGCTGATGACGATCACAGGAAAGCTGAGTCTTACTGCAGCCTCATTTATAACAGCAAAATGCTGGAAGCAACCTGGCTACCCAACTGTAGGGGAGCAGGTAAATAAACTCTGCCTGGTACAGACACCCCAGGGGGAATTCTGCAGCTGATCCTATAAAACCAAGCAAAGCAAAAAAAAAAAAAAAAAAAAAAAAAAACCATAAAATGGTATACATAATATGATCTCAACAAAAATAGACAGTGGGAAAAGAGACTGGAAGGAAATGCACCCAAACTGTCACTGGATGGTGGGTTGATGGCGGATGATTTTAATTTTCTTCTTTCTTTCCAAAATGGTCTGCATTTAACAATAACTGCATACTTAATCAGAGAGAAAGTAACCTGATATAAAAGGATACTATTGGGGCTCCTGGGTGGCTCAGTCAGTTCAGCATCTAACTCTTGATTTCAGCTCAGATCATGATTTCAGGGCCGTGAGATCTAGCCCTGTATCAGGCTCCACACTGAACATGGAGTCTACTTGAGATTCTCACACCCTCTCTCTCAGCCCCTCCCCCTGCTTGTGCTAACTCTCTCTCTCTCTCTCTCAAATAAATAAAATGAAACCTTTTTGCAAGAGGGCAGAAAAATGTGTACATATTAGTGCTGTATGGAGAAGGAGGGACATTGCAATGTCTTTTTTTTTTAACTGATATTGCTGTGTTTAATTATTTAAAATAGTTTAAACACCCAACAAACACTTTACAAGTGTTATCTTTTTTAACTGGAAACAGAAAAAGGATGAACCGTGAAACTGGTCAACAGGAGGGCTGAGAAATGAGTCCTAGCTCAGGCATGAAGTGGGGCAAATCTCTTCTCCTCTCTTGGCCTCAGTCTCCCAGTCTGTAAAATGGCATTAACCACCCCCATTGTTATGGTAGAATCCAAGCCTTGATAGAAAAGGATGCACCCGTGCCTAGCACTTAGTAGATGTTCAGTAAATGTTGCCCTCTGCCCTCTAAGCAAGGGAGATCCCAGCCCAGGATCCCAGGGTCCTTCCAACTACTATAGTCCAACAGGTGGGCAGGGACTGGTCCTCAAACCCTTTTGATCTTGTACCCCATGTGTATAAAAATGTCTGTGCATTCTTCTGCAATAACACACACATATTATTTATGACTTACCCATGTGTTACCATGTCTATGTATCACTCATATTATAAACATACACAAAACTAGAAAAAACTAAAATGTGTTAGAAAACAAATGTAACTAAAGCTCTTAATACTTTTTTTCCCATCTCTTTCCCCAAGAGACTGTCCTGGGTAAGGCACCCCACCCCACTCTGGAGACCACCACCTGAGTCTGTGGGCTCCTGGATAGCAGAGACCCCTGAGATCAGTTGAGAGTAGTTCAGAGGGACGTCTGGGGTTTGAGCTGGTTTCTCTCTGAAAGAAACAAAACAGCCAAAAGAAAACCACTCAAACCAGAGTCTGACTCTTTGGGTCTAAGGAACCCTGACCTCCCATGGGACCTGTGCTCTTCCTCTCTCTGGACACAGTCTCCCCGCCTAGAACCTGAGGGAGCTGGACCAAGTGGCTTCTGAGAGAGGGTGCTCTCTGCTGTCCTCAGGCATCATCCCCTTGAGCCCCTTCCCACCCACTTGAGGGAAGCAGCCTCTCCTGGGAGGCCAGGAGGCCACAATGATTTACACCCTCCTGGGGCCCAGTCTCACTATAAAATACAGCTGTCCCCACCCTGCCTGTCCCCTAGGATTCCTGCCAACCACAGCCAGCTGCCCACAAACCCCCAGACATAAATCTTGAGGCCCAGTTCCATCAGCACAGAAGGCAAGCAGTAAACTTGAAGCTTCCGGGTCTCTGGCAGTGAAGCTTCCTGGGAGAATTCACCTTTCAGCCTAGGGTAAATTATCCTTGCTGGACTAGAGAGGGGAAGCATTTGTTCATACAGTTGAAAAATGGCTGTTCGAAGGGCACCCCTCCATGGGGTTCCCCAGCTGGGCTGCCAGCTCCCACGGCTATCCATCCAGGAGCCTCCAGGACAGACGTCTCTCAGCAGATCTCTCACACTCAGCCCCCTACAGTCTACCCCTGCCTGTCCCCTAGCTCAGTGAAAGGCACCAGCATAACCCCCCAGGCCAGGAGGAATCCCAGTCCGGAAACTCTGAGTGTCATCCAGGCCCAGCCCTCCACATCTGTCCACTGCCACGTCTGGTCCATTCTGTCACCCATGTCCCCCTGCTCTGGGCTTGCAGTCTGCACCCTGTGAAACAGACAGGTCACAGGCCAAACCAAAGCCACCATCTAGCCCTGGGACCTTGAACAAGCAAACCGACCTCAAATCTTTTTTCCTCTTTTGTAAAATTACACAAATCCCAAAGGGGAGTACAAATCTGAACAGCCATTTTGGAGAGCCGTGTGGCACTGGGTACTGAGAACCATCTATTTCTCAACCTGGGGTCTTATGTTGCTCTTTAAAAAGTACAAAATTTTTTAAAGATTTCATTTATTTATTTACTTATTTATTTGACAGGGGAAGAGAAAGAGAGAGAGAGAGAGCATGCGCAGACAAGCAGAGAGGAGCTTCAGGCAGAGGGAGAGGGAGAAGCAGGCCTCCCGCTGAGCAGGGAGCCCGACGCGGGGCTCGATCCCAGGATCCCATCCCGGGACCACGACCTGAGCTGAAGGCAGACGCTCAACCAACTGAGCCACCCAGGTGCCCCAAAAAGTACAAATGTTTTAATCACTCCTCTTTAGGGACAAGAGATCTTATGATAAAAGAGCAAGATGCAGAAGGGCATGACGTTATGCCGCTATTTGTGTAGAAGAAAGGGAAAGGGTATGTATGCACAGTGCTAGGAACAGGTAGGTGACAGCGTCCCCTTCCACAGAAGGGGTGGGGGCTTGGCAAACAGGAGCAGAGGTTTGAGAAAGACCACTGAGGTGGTGGGAAGTTTTCCATCTGAGCCACGTGACCCTTGTGTTCTCATGCCAGTCTGCCCCTGATAGACAGTTGGTTTCTTTCCTTTTTCCCCCCTCCATTAACACCGCAGCGAATGTTTCTGTCCACGATGCCTTATGCATCTGTGCTAGATTTTCTTCTCTAGACTAGAAAATATTTAGCATACTTATACTTAGAAAAGGAATTGCTGGGTCAAAGGGTGTAAGTGCTTTCCAAACTGCCAGATAACTTGTCAAACTGCCCTCCTATATGCCTCCCCTTCCTGCAGGTCAGCTTCGGCGGCCCCCGTGATCTCACCAACACTAGATGCTACGGATTTTTAAACTTCCCCTTAAAATTGATACTGAGCTGTTGTTTCTCTGAGCATTTTCCTCATGCTAATAGAATAATCCCCTAAAATGTTGAGGTCGGCCGTCTTTTCATTCACTTTCTGGCCATTTGTGTATCTTCTAGTAACTTCCTGCTTGAATCCATGACATTCCTTCTATGTGTATCTTTTCTTATTGATTTGCAGGAGATCCTAATATATACACTGGGTATTAGTCTTTACCTGTGATGTATGCTATAAATACTCTCCCTCCTGATCCATGGCTTGTCGTAGAACCTCGTGAACAGTGCCTTTGGTCATATATAACTTCTACATTTTTATGTAGTCCAATTTTTCAATCCTTTCTTTGATGGCATCTACTTTTGTAGCTTCTATTTCCTCTGATAAGGCTGATAACCCGACCTTGCAGGGTTGTTAGGGGGAGTGGAGACAGTGTGAATAAGGCACCCCGCAGTGTGGAGCAGACCCTCCTAGCATGGTCATTTTGCAGGTCTCCCTGCCCCACCTTGCCTCCCATGCCCCAGCAGCCGGCAGTAGCTTCCTGAACACGCCACCCTCCTGCTTAAAAACCCTTCAGCTGCCTGAAGATGATGAAGTTCAAACTCCTTTAGTGGGTGAGTTCAAGGTCTCAAACACAAACACCACTAAGGCTGAGCAAGTGAGCGAATGCATCAGTGGGTGGACAGGGAGCATGACAAGTACAGCCCCAGCCCACAAAGGACAGCAGAAATGTAAGCCCAGGGTTACCAGATCCTCTGAAGAAAGCTGCAGATCTATTTTGTTATGTCAAATCCCACCCCCAACACACACACACACACTCAAAATTTAATGACAACCAATTTCTTTACACCACTGTCAGGGTCAAGCAAGACCCATTTGTGACTGGGGTGTGGCCATCTCTACCCTCACAATCTGTCCACAGCCAGAATCGTGCCCACCCCCACCCCCCACACACACATAGCGCAACCAGCCGACAGGCCAGCCATGCTGCACAAGTGTGGTCACACCAGGTCCTTCTCAACTCTGTGCTTTTGCACACACTGATCTCTTGGCCTTAAGTGCCCTTCTCTTCCCGGCCACTCACCTTTGCTCTTTAAAACCCCAGTCAGAGGTCAGCATCACTTCCCCAATGCCAGGCAGAATTCCACGCCCCTTCCCTGAGGGCCCCATTGCTTGTAATTCCTGGAACCAGAATTCCAAAGGAAGCAGCCTGGGGTCACAGAAAGAGCCCTGGTTTGGGAGAAAGACATTCCTGGGGTAAAAAATTCCTGCTTTGCCACTTCCTAGCAGTGCATCCTTGGGCAAGTGACCTACCCTCTCTGTGCCTCAGGTTCCCAATCATGAGATGGAGATAGCAAGACCTACACAGGGTCAGGTTTCCGGGAATATAAGACAAACGTGTATAAGAGAAGTAGCTGGCATGTAGTAGGGGCTTAATAATTGCAGAATGAAAGAATAAATGAAAAGAAGAAGAAGTATTTCCTCAGGATGCTCGAACATACAGGCGAGCCACGTCCTGCTCAGTGAGTAACTGGGCACTGCCCTCGCCGTGTCAGTGGCCGTCCCACGAGTGCACCCCACTGCACAACTGCCAAGCCCTCCTCCATCTGTCATATCTGAAACCTCACAACAGATCTTCTGGAGGCTGGCAATGCTCCCATTTTACAGAGAAGAAAAGTAAAGCTCAGAAAGACAAAGCACAGAGGTTTGTTTAGAGAATGGAATGAGGGGCGCCTGGGTGGCTCAGTCGGCTAAGTATCTGCCTTCAGCTCAGGTCATGATCTTGGGATCCTGGGATCGAGCCCCACATCTGAGACTCCCTGCTCTGCCTTTCTCTCTCTCTTGAATAAATAAATAAAATCTTAAAAAAAAAAAGAAAGAAAGAATAGAATAGAATGAGGCGGGGACTCCACAGCAAGCAGGGAAAGGCTGTTCTGCTCAATGGGGAGCCCCATGCACACCAGCATCTCGGGCCAAGTCACAGCCTCTCTGAGCCCCAACATCCTCGTCACTAGGCCACTGTGAGCGAAGGATGTGAACACGGTCAGCCCAGGGCCCCTTTCACAGGAAATGCTCAGAAAGGTGTGTTCTTCCCCTTCCTTCCTCTATTTCACGCACCACTCACTTAGTGGGCACCTACTGTATGCTGGCCCATAAGCTGCAGACCAACAGATGGCCAAATGGGGCTTCTGCCCCTGGAGCTGTGTGTGTAGTAGAGGAGACAGATGAGGAGACATAGTTATGCTCCAAAAGGAAAGGGGCCAGGACAGAAACGTGGTGGGAGGTCCTCAAGCTGCCATGTTGGGAGGAGGGGAACAACAGGAAGCTGCCCCTTGGCCTGGCCTGGGGTTGGAACCAGAGGAAACAATACTTTGCCAGGTGGAGGAGAGGGTGAAGGAGAGGCACTCCAGGCAGAGTGGCAGCCCGAGCAAAGGCTCGGAGGTGGGGCAGAACAAGGTCTGTGCATGACTAAGGAGGTTAGAAAGGTTACTGTAGCCAGATGGCCAAGGGCCTTGAACACCAGAGGCCTCTACTCCAAAAGGAACGCTGCTTGACCCCCGGGATCTTCGTTTGGATTGCTGTTTAACATTCTGGAGTTGGGAGGTGGCATGTAAAACTGTGGGTTTTTAGCTTCTCTAGAAAAATCAGATCTGTGATGCTGAGCCAGAGCTCCTATAAAGTCTATATTCTCTGTCCCCCAGACCCATTTCACTCCCTTCATCCACAAATATTTACTGAGCAACTACTATGTGTCAGGCAATGTACCGGTTACTGGAGATAAAATGGAGAATAAGAAAGACACAGCCACAGCCCTCATGGCACTTGCATACTAGTGAGAGAGGAGGGCAACAAACAAGGATATAACATAAGGTCAGGCAGTGGAAAATGCTGGAAAGAAAAAGAAAGTTATGGGGCTAAAAAGCTTCCATTTTAGAAAGGAGGGTCAGGGAAGGCCTCTCTGAGGAGGAGACAGTTGCATAGATCTAAATGAAGTGAGTGAATTGTGTACCTGTAAGATCAACCCAGCAGAGGGAACAGCAAGTGCAAAGGCCCTGGGGCCTTCTTCACTCATCTTTTGGGTCACTTGCCTTGCCCCCTTAGGCAGGTAAGTGTGAGACCCCTCCTGTAAGTAATGGAGCATACGATGAATGTATAAACAGATGGAAACCACCCCCTGATGTATGTTTCAGATAAAATACCTCTGACTAGTGGGGGGAGAGAGACAGGCAAATGGAGACAATGAATGGAAGACATGGTATGATTTGTCTCCAATAGGAAACAGGATGATGTTTTTCTTCCCAATGACAAAGAGGCAGAGGAGGCTCATCATACATGGAACATTAAAACTTGAGAACAGGACAGAGAAACCAAGGGTGGGAGCAGGGAAATCCTCATTTCCTTTCTCACCAGCTGCCTCATCTGCCAAGCCCTGCACAATGGGAGGCAGGAGTCGGGGGAAAGAGACTAAGAATGCTGAAGCTTCTCCAGCCCTGATTGTTGTTGTTGTTGCCACGTTTTGTTTTTTTCCCAAGCTGCCCTGGTTGCTGCTGCTTTAGAAAACCAACTGCAGGGCGCCTGGGTGGCTCAGTTGGTTAAGCGACTGCCTTCGGCTCAGGTCATGATCCCGGAGTCCCTGGATCGAGTCCCGCATCAGGCTCCCTGCACGGCGGGGAGTCTGCTTCTCCCTCTGACCCTCCCCCCTCTCATGTGCTCTCTCTCATTCTCTCTCTCAAATAAATAAATAAAATCTTTAAAAAAAAAAAAAAAGAAAAGAAAAGAAAACCAACTGCAAAGGAAACACTTTGGTGGGTTTTGCTTGTTTGTCCCCTTCCTAAGCAAAATTCAAGCGTGGATTCCTTGTCCCTTTACCCACAAGGTAGAAGAAACAGAGGGCGTTGCTGTTCTAAAGAAGGAGAGGGGAGGAAAAAACAGACCTACAATCTTCTACCAACCTTCTGGACTGGGGTGGGGGAGGCAATTCTGCCAACTGACATCACAGTCCATGTCGCGGGACATAACTTCCGCCACTTAAAGCTTTATTTGCATTTTTAGAGATACAGGGAAATGTTGAAAATCGGCTCCAAGGTTGACATTGCAGTTATTAAAACCAAACAAAAGAATCTTTCCCAAGTCTGGCTGGTTCTTCTTAAATTTATCTGGGCCCCCACTACCTGATTTAAGGCAACAAGCAGATGTTTCACAGCAGGAAGCACATTAGCTCCAGATGCCACCGCTTTGTTCAAGACGGGCACACACATGCACTGGCAACCACACACACATTCGCGGGCACACACACACACACACAAACACACATACACACAAGACTCAGGGCAACGAACATTCACAAGCTCCCCTTCAGCACTTGGCATGCCGGCATGGACCATTTGTAACCTCTGCCTGCTGTTCTGATAGAGAGATGAGCAGCGGGAGTGAGTAGCCAATCAGATCTTGCCCCATCGTCTTCCCGTTGTCTCCTAGGTAACCGGCACAGGGACACATCAGCTAGCTGGGTACCACGGACACACACACACACACACACACACGTCCATAATTGCAGGAACACCAGATGTGCCTGTCAGAACCCTAGACAGCTCCCGGGAGCGGCCTTCAATGCCTCTGGTTCCCGCCTGTCTGGCAGCCTCAGCCTCTACAGCTTTCCCACCTCCGCTCCTTTACTCATGCCATTCCTCTGCCTGGCGTGCCTCTCCCACTGCCATCTCCATCACTCAAAACCTTGCTCATGTTCGGAGCCAGCCCATGTCCTTGGTCAAGACTTCCAAAGGTGCCCAACATGGAATAAAATCCCCTGTGGTGATCTGGCCTTTCATGATCTACCTCCTACAGCCTCACCGCTCATCACTCTCCCTCTCCCTCGCTCCTTGCTCTTCCTCCAACAGGTTAAATTGGTCCTCTCCACACTACGCCCTACAGACCAGGGCTTTTCTTGGGACTTGTTATTCCCTCGCCTACTAGCTCTGCCTTCTGCTCTTGGCAGGCCTGAGCCTCCCTGCTCTTTAGTCTCAGCTCAGAAGTCACCTTTCAGAGAGGCTTTCCCTGACACCCTTGGCTACCCTATCTGGAGAAGTTCCCTCCCCTGGGACTCTCCCACAACATTGCCCTCTGCTCTTCTGTTGCCCTCATCTCACTCGTGACTCTAGAACCATCCCAGTCCTACTTATATTTCCTTGTCCCCTGTCTCCCCTCCCTAGAACGTGAAGTCTGTTACAACAGGGACTTTGTCTCGTTCATGGCCATATCCCCAGCCCCCAGAACAGGGCCCAATAAATATTTGTTGAATGAATAAAAAGTCATTTCCTCCTCACTGCTCCTGTATTTCCCCATCTCTCTAATAAGACGAGATGACTTCTATTAACCCTCCTGGCTCACATTCCAAGAGTCCATTAGAGAGCAGAAAGGACTGGCATAAGGAGGAAAATTAATCAGGCCACACCACGGGAAGGATCTGCCAGTGGAAAGCTGACCTGCCCCGGGCTGCAGCGGCCCCCTCCTCTGAGCAGCCTCCCCACTCAGAATTGTTGCTGCCTTCAACTTCACGTTCCCCAAGCAATGGGCACCTTGAACTTTTGTTATCTGAGGGTCTGGGGGCAACTCAAAGCTGAGGACTGGCTTTCATTTTTTGGATCCCACACAGGAACCAGCAAGAGCCTGGGGCAGTGGGGGCACGCGGGGGAGTCCTCTGGAAGCATTTATTGCAGTAAAGACAAAAAAAAAAATGTGTCACTGTCTACAGGACCACAAACATCAAGGTGGAATATCATCAGAACACAAGTCACACACACACATACATACACACACACACACACGCATGCCTGCACACACAAACTCAGAAGCATCATGAAGCTAGAATCAGAGTTCCCCTATCCCAGTGGCAGCCCGTGTCTCTCTTCAATGGACATGACTATGACTTCAGGTTCCAAAAACTGCAGAGTGATCTGGACACGTGTGCTGTGCAAGTGTGTGGGGAGCAAAACAGGGAGCATAACCACGCTTTTGGCCAACCTCCTTGGGGAAGGCCAGATGGTGGATCCAAGTAGCCACATGGTAGATACAACCCGATTGGATCCCCCAAATCCTAGCTTTGGAGATCCTCAAGGTGGCTGCTCATAACCCAGAAATCCACCCTAAGGCCTGAGCTACTCCACTGACCAATGCACCAGCTCATTTCTCCAAATATGAAGTTAAAGCAGATGTAAAGATCAAGAAAGGAAGAGCATCTACAATGTGCTAGGCTTTATACTAGAATCTGTTAACACTGATTCCTCAAGACCACCCTGCAAGGTTACACTTCCCACTTCATGGATTGGAAAAAAAAAAAAAAATGAAGCCCAGAAGAATTAAGCAGTATGCCTAAGGTCACAGAACTGGCAAGTGGAGAGGCCTAAGTCCAGGACATGAGTCTGGTCTTCTTTCCCCAGGGCCTTAAATTACACCACAGAATAAGCAGGTAAGCTGATTTTATTCAAAATATCCCTCCCGCTGACACTTCGCTGAGGATGCCAGGTCCACATCCCTGTCTCTGCGTCTCTCTCTGTCACTCTTGGGCTTGACTGACCTCCCACCATGAGCCTCTTATCAAGCTGGACACATATATCAAAGCCTCTCATTTGAGATCCAATGTTCCTGTGGCCCAGAGAAAGCCAGGGATTTTGTCTTTTTAAAATAGTAATTTCCTGCCAGCACGGGTGGATGCACCAGCCACCCTCTGATTTAGTGCTGAGCTCAAGGATCAATCTCAAGTAAGATTTTCCAAGGAAAACTCAAATGCTGGGTACTTCCTGGCATTGCCGAAGGGAGAAGTGGCCTCCTCTCAAAAGATGTGGCCAGTGGCACGCAAAATGACTGTAGGTACCCCAAGACCCACATGCCTCATACATGTCACACGTGAGCCTCATTGATACCCGCATGGATCTCAAACATGACACCCACATGCCTCCATGCACACCTCACACACATACACACACACACACACACACATACACACACAGGGTGGGGAGTGCGAATCAGGAGCAAGAGAGCAACATCCTCTGTCCCAGGACATCACAGCTCCCACTTCAGGGCCTGCTCTGGGCTATGTGCTATGCCAAGGCCAAGACCTCATTTCATCCCCCTAGGAACCCCACAGGACAAGCGTTAGGCCCTCCCCTTACAGATACAGAAAGTGAGCCTCAGAGAGAGGCTCAATGACTTGTCCAAGATCACAGAGCATGCCTGTGGTTGAGTTGCCCCATTTTCTAAAAGGCCAAGTCAGACTGAACATTGGTCATGGGCACCTGGCTCTGCAAGATTTTCTTCTCAGGGGCACTCCTCCAAGATCTCCTTGTTGGTAGCCTTATCCATCTTCCTCCTCCCTCAACCCCAGGGAAGGAAAGACCGACACCCTCTGGGCCCTATAGCTGTCCCATCAGTACCGACTCAGGTTGAAGGAGGAGAGGAAGGTCTGCCCCTCCGCTGGGCAGAGTTATCAGCCTGCCAGGGGCTTGGGGCACCAGCTAAGGCCTGATGAGGGTCTAAACAAGACTCTCCACAAGCTCTGCTTCCAGGTCCTCAGAACCTAGGGCCACAGTGGGGTAGAGGTTACAGACCAGACTTAACCCTGGGGACAGGGCAGGAGGAGCAGGGATGAGTTCTCGCTGTCACCCTCCTCTTCCCCTCTCCCATGGCCCACACAGGAGCTTCTAGCCTTGGCTGGAAATGGATCCTTTCCTATGAACTGAGCCGGGCCCAACTTGGGGGGCAGACAGGAAGGGGGGTGCTGGACACCACCAAAATCTTGTTGGTCACAAAGACTTAGGTTCATATCCCTGCTTTACCACCTACTGGCCGTGTGACCTTGGGCAGGAGGCTTCCTCTCTCTGAGGCTCAGTGTCCTCACCTGTAAAGTGGAAAGAATGACGGCGCCCTCCTGAGGGGGCGGCTGTGAAGGTTAAAGACGGGAGCAGATGTGAGGCTCCGGGGTGCCGGTAAGTCCGCCATTATGCCCCCCTAAGTGAGCAGAGGGTGGGCGGCTGCCATTCCCACCTCACTCTAACTCTGACTCACAGTTCTAGCAATTCCTAACTAGCACCGAATCCGAACTTTCCTCAGCAGTGACAGGGCCTGGGCGCGGGTCCTTCCTCCTCCCTACGCCACCGCGGTTCCGACAACAGGTACTGGGGTGGAGCAGCCCTGGAGGCGCCCCGGCGGAGGGGGCTGCGCCGCAGCGCTGCGGCAGGGCCAGGCCCGGGCCGGGGGCAGTGCGGCCGAATCTACCCCCACCCCCGCACCCCCTCCCGCCTCCGGCCTCTATGCAACTTTGACGAACTGCAGCCCGTGGGGTCGGCACCGGGCTGCTGCCGGGCGTGCGAAGGAAAGTTGGGTCCCGGCGACTGCAGCGTCGGGATCCGAAGTCCCCGGCCGAGAGCACCCGCACATTCCGACCCCCGGCAAACTCGCCGGGAGCCGGGAGGCACGTGGCGGCCGCGCCGGCCAGGGCTCGCTCCGGGAACCGGACTCGCGAGCGGGTCCGGGGCTGCGCCCTCCAGGGTTCAGAGGCTGCGCTCCAGCCTCCCGCGGCCGCCCTGCCCCGGGTCCCACCTCCGCGCGCCCTGCGGAGCGCCCCCGCAGGTTTCCCCGGCCAGGCTCCGCTCCGCACCGCGTGTCCTGCGGTGACCCCGCAAGCTCCGCGCCTCGGCCGCGGCCGCCGGCCCTTCGCCTCCCGCGGAGACCCTCAGCCGGCGGCCGCCCGGCCGGCTTGGCGCTGGGTCCGCCCTCCGCGCCCCGCGCCGCGCCGGTGCTCACGGCCTGGGCAGCGGCCGCGTCCTACCTTCGTCCGGCAGCCGCTGCAGGCAGAGCGCGAGGTTCCTCCGCCAGCCCCGCATCCCCGCGGCCGCCCTGCGGCCCGGCCCGGCCTCGCCAGCCCGGCCCCGGCCCCCGCCCCGGCCCCGCCCCCGCCGGGCTGGGCGGCGCAGCGCAGCGCTGGGGAGGGCCGCGGGCCCGGGGCGCGCCGGGCATGGGCGGCTGCCGAGGGTCGGGGGCCGCCCGGCGCTCCGCTCGGCTCGCGAGCCCGCGGCTGAGCAGCGACGCTCCCCGAGAGCGCGCGCTTTCCCCGGCGCGGGGGGGGCGGGGCGGCGGGCGGGCGCGGAGAGCCAGGCTGGAGGGGGACCCCGCGGGGCCCGCGCGCTCTCGCCCCCCCCGCTCCCCTCCCACGGCCCCCACCGCGCGCGTTTCCAGGCTCCCCACCCCTGAGCTCTCCAAGTCACAGCCTAATAACGCTAATCACCGCCAATTAGTCAATGAATGAATGAGTGAAACAATGAATGCGTTAAATAAATGGTGAAGAAGTGAGTGGCTGAGTGAATAATCGAGTGTATAGATGAGTGAGAAAATGAGTGACTGAATGAATGAATGAGTTAGTGAATTGATGAATGAGAAAATTAATGACTGACTAAATGCGCGAAGGAATATGTAAATAAGTGACTGAGGGAATAAATAAATGAACCAGTGAATCAATGAATGAGGGAGTGCACCCCGGCCTCAGGCCTGTAAGAGGGGTAGGACCCTCCTCAGAAGGCCTCACCCTTGCTCTGGGAGGGAGGCCTTTGGGCGGCATCTTGCAGAGGAGACAGGGGAGGCCCAGGGAGGATGGGGCCTGTCCATGGACACACAGCAAAGGCTGGGGGCCAGCAGGAAGGAGGTCCGTCTGTGTGTAGGCTTTGTCTACTGGGCACAATCACAGTTGCCCTCCATCTACCTGGCAGCCGTTGAGCTCACCGGGTCTCAGAGATTCTGCGAACAACAGCCAGGGAAGGGACAACAGGATGGTCTTATCCTCAGAAGTCAGATTTGCTTCCTCCATGGGAATGGGTTGGGGGGGGAGGGGAAGGTGGGTGTGCAATCCAGACAGAGGAGTACTACACTGCCATAAAAAAGAAGGAGAACATTTTTTGGAAGAAGACAAAATGAAGAACAGTGTCTATAATATGTGCAGAAAACAGGAGGGGAGGCTTTACATTCATATTTGCTCAAATATGTGGAAAATTATCTCTAGTGGAAACACTGGTCCCTTCCAGAATGGGAATCATGTGGCTAGGAGCAGGTGGGAGAGACTCACTTTTCATTGAATCCCCTTTTGTGCCTCTTGAAATTTTGAACCCTGGAAATGCATTACCTATCCAAAAACTAAGCTAAATTTTTTAAGTAAATTTTTACAATATTTATTTTTTCATTTTTTTTACAACAATATTTAAAAAAACATCTATACCTCAGTAAAAGCTGTTTCCTCCCTGACCAAACAAGTCAGCCTATTTGCCTGGATACCCTCTCTCCCACATCTAGCTCAGAGAGGGAGAGGGCCTTGGTAGTCATCAGCAGAGCAAAATACGAATGTGGTGGTCAGTGCAGAGCACATTCTACCCTTTGTGAATGCTGGGAGGAAAACAAGCATCCTCTGCTTCGGTCCTGGGTTTGTCGGTTTTTAGCTGTGTGTCTTTGGGCAAATTACCTCATCTTTTTGAGCCTCCCATTCCCCACCTGCAAACCAGAGATCATCATATTGTCCTACCAGAGTCCAGTAAAGCTGGAGCCAGGTACTTGAATTCCAAAAGGTAGTTCAATGGTGGAACCCCAGGCACCTTGACCCTAACAGTAAAGCCACCTAAACTTTGGCCTTCAGAAGTAGCCCTTTTGTAAGGTGAGGGTAAGCTTTTTTTTAAAAAAGATTTTATTTATTTATTTGAGAGAGAGAATGAGAGAGAGAGCAGGAGCAGAGGGCAGGAGCAGAGGGAAAGGGAGAAGCAGACTCCCCACTGAGCAGGGAGTCCAATGTGGGGCTCGATCCCAGGACCCTGGGATCATGGCCTGAGCCGAAGGCAAACGCTTAACCGACTGAGCCACCCAGGTGCCCCAGAGGGTAAGCTTTTTATGTGATCTTAGATCCCCAATACTTCAGCAATGTTGGTATAATTAGCCCCATTTTACAAAGGAGGGCACAGGGGTTTCGAGAGGTTAACTGTCTTACCCAAGTTCGCACAGCCAGGAATTATCAGAACTGGCGTTTAAACCCAGATCTGCCCAGCTCCAAGCACCCGCAGACAGCACTGCCCACACAGATCAGCTAATATATTTATCCCGTTTGTGCTCCTAAGACCCTCAGATGGGTCATTTCCCAGCCTTGTATTAATTCTGAATTATTAATCACTTCAGTAAGTAGGGCGCAGGCCCAGGGGGTTAGGGCAAGGGAGGGGCGGATCTGCACTCAGGCCCTAGTCTGCAGAGTGCTGACTCCAGAACTTGTCTTAATGGCTGTGAGCTCCTGACAAGGGAATGAGTCTCCCTGGCAGCAGAACTGTGAATCACTGCTGTCTGCACCCAGATTGATGAGCTCCACAGCCAGGCGGCCCGCTGCTCAGAAGATGACAGGGCCAGGATGGCTGAAGGGAGAGAGGCAAACTCACCAGCACCAAGGTCAAGAGGCGCCAGCAGAGGAGGGCAGTGAGGAGGGCAGGGCACAGGAGAGGAGTGGCAGTGGCAGGAGAGAGAAGTGACATGAGGAGGATGGACAGCGTGATTGAGAAGAGGGTGTTCCTGTTATCCATTGTTGCAAATCAGGCCACTCTAAACTTCAGGGGCATAAAACAACCATTGTGTTATGGTTGCGAATTCTCTGGGTCAGGAATTCGGGCAGGGCAAAGGGGCTGTCTCAGCTCCGTGATATCAGGGCCTCAGCTGGGAAGACTCGAAGGCTGGGGCTGGAATCATCTGGAGACTTCACTCACTACTGCCTGAGGTGGAATGACTCAAAGGCTGGGCTCCGCGGAGACCGTGGCCCCAAATGTCTGCCAATGGCCTCTCCATGTGGCCTGGTCTTCCTCACAGCATGGCAACCTCGGGGCAGCAGAACCTCTTACATGGGGCTCACAGCAAGGCATGCGAGAACAGGTGTGCCGCAGTTCAAGGGAGAAGCCTCATCCCCGTTCATGGGCTAGCCTCGGAAATCAGGGAGCATCACTGCCTGTTCTTCTCAGCCTCCCAAATTCCAGGGAAGCGGCACGGACCCCCTCTTGTGGGAGGAATGTCGAAGGATCCAAGTATGTTTGAAACCCACAGAAGGGAGATGTGAGAGGAAAGAAGAGGAGGGAGGGTAATAGAGCAAGTCCTATCCACTGGAGGAGAAGTAAGAGAAAAAGAGTAATGTGAAAGAGTCAGAGGAGAAATCCCTTACTGGGAGGAGAGATGAAAGGAGTCGTAGTAGGAGGAAGGGAAGAGAAGAGAAACAATGGGTGGAGAGGTAACATTAAGAATAGTAGCAAGAAATGTAATAGCAGCCCAACCAGGAATTCCTGAACAGCAGTAGGAATAGGAGAGGCCCTTCTACAGTAGGGAGAGGAGAGAGAGACAGTGTGCAAACAGAAGAGCAGTATTTGGGGCATAACAGAAAGGAAATAGTAAGAAGAATGACCGCAAGTGAGCAATCTTGCAATGAAATAGGACAGGGGAGATGTAGCTAGTGGTAATGGGAGAAGCAGCATGGGGATGTAATCAGAGAAATAGTGAGAGGAAAAGGAGTAAGAATGGGGGAGATGTGGGGGTGCCTGGGTGGCTCAGTCTGTTGAGACTTCGGCTCAGGTCATGATCCTGGGGTCTTGGGATCGAGCCCCGCATCGGGCTCCTTGCTCAGCGGGAGCCTGCTTCTCCCTCTGCCTCTGTCTGCCACTCTGCCTACTTGTGTTCTCTCTCCTTCTGACAAATAAATAAATAAAAATCTAAAAAAAAGAATGGGGGAGATGTGAATTAATGAATGAGGGCAGGAGCAGGAGTAACAGGAGGGGGTGTGGCAGAGTGGTTTTGGACCCGAAACACTCCAGAACCTGGTACCTGCTTTCAAATCCACCTCCAAACTGCACCTCTGGTGAGTTTCTGAACTGTGCCTCAGTCTTTGTATCTGTAAAATGGGGATGGTGATCCCAATCACATCTCCCTGATAAGGTTGTCATGAGGGTCGGTGAGTTAATACATTGAAACATTTAGTGCCTGGCTCATAGCGGGGCCGATGTAAGCGTTAGACATCATTCCTAGTTCTATTAATACCCTAGAAATGGAAGAGATCCCCCGAGCAACAGAAGCAGCAGGGGCTACCTGTCAGGGAGGTAGGTCCAGCTGACTCAAAGGCCTGCCTGGCCTGTTGCTGCCTCGCTGGTGACCAGGGCATGGCGCCTCCCCAAGGGCCTAGCCCGCCACCCAGCGCATTTAGTTCATGCCCCGCCCCCCCTCACCTCAGGGCCTCTCAGCAGCTTCCTGGGCAGAAGGTGGTGAGGACTATAAGCCCTGCCACAGGCAGGAACCAAGAACCAAAGCAGGGACAGAACTCAGCCAAGATTACTCACCAAGGCATGGCAGGACCCGGGCTGCACCCAGGCTTCCAGGCTCTCCCCTCCCAGAGCTCTCAAGGGAGAAGGGGCCCATGTATGCTTGGTTCCAGGTGGTCAGGACTGGTACACTAGAACCTTCTTGACTCCTGACTCTGACTGCATTTCATGGGAACCTAACAGGCTTTGGTTGGGAGGGTAGCAAGCTCAACCTGGTCTGATGACGTGTGGGAGCTGAGCAAACCACTGGGGTGCGGGAAGGAACGAATATGACTTCTCTTTCTCCTTATTAATAAAGAAAGCAAGTTTACTGGTATTTAATATATGGATTGAGTGTAGTACATATATTTAACTTATAAGCATGTACATATTTTGGGGGTACATGCTCCCCAGTTGTTTTACCAATAGTGTGTGAGACTACCAAAGTTCAGAGAACCCTGTGCAAAGGTAATCACATCATGCAAGCCAGCCCTTTAGGGGAAGGTTAAGTGCAATCACCCGCTAACATTTGCTCTGCAATTACTGTGGGACCCCACTAGGACTCCAGAAAGACCTCTGTGTTCTGGCCTGAGCTCCTGAACAGGACCTCATGCTTCGCTTCTCTTTTCAAGCTCGAGTCTGGGATTGGCCTCCACATCATCCTGAGCTTTTATTTCACTCCTTCCCTGATTATTGCTATCAAACCATCAGTAATCTACATTTTTATACGTCCTTGCTCCTCCAAGAACATTATCCAAATAATTCCAAACAGATTACCTGGAAGCAGCATTGAGCACTAGAAAGAACAACGGCTTCAGAGTCACTCAGGCCTAGCTTCAAATCTCAACTCCACTGTTGTATTCATTTACTCGATGGTTATTTGTTGAGCACCCACTACGTGCGAGGCATGACACAAAATCCTTGCTCTTATGCAGCTTACATCCTGTGGGGGCAGCTTATTTGCTGCATGACCTCAGGAGGGTCACTGTACCTCTCTGAGTGTCATTTACCTCTCTGTGAAGTGGGGCTCATAATCCCCAACCTTGCAGGACAGCTGTGATAAGAGGAGGTCTGGGACCTGGGGCATCCGACGGAAGGCATCCCAGGTGCCTAGACCTGGAAGGAACCCCCTTATTCTGCAGCTCTTGACAAATGCAGTCGAGAAAGGGGCAACGACTCATCCAAGGCCACTCGTCCAAGGTGGGGCAGAGCAAGAACTGGAGTCCAGAGATCTTCTCTTATTCCTCTTTCCTCCAGTCTGAAGCTCTCTGCATGGTCCAGCCAGGACTGAGGGGGACATCATCGTCCTGTGTAGAAAGAAAGCACTCTGACTCCCAAGTCTACCTTCACCTTGTGTCAGCCCCCCAAATTAGAAGCCAACTTCTCCCCCTCACTTCACCACCAAGTGGTCATTGCAGGGAAACATCCCCAGCTCCCTTTGAGAAACAGCAGCATCCAGTGTCTGGGCCAGAACAATGGCTTGGGAGCCCCAGGCAGCCCAGTGTCTGAGTCTCCCATAGAAATGACTGTTCTTTATATACCTACCCCGTGCGGTCACAGACATTCAGGGAAAGGCCAAACACAGCATGGGGAAGGGTGAGGAGGAGCATGCAAGGGTCAGAATCGGTCTTTTCTCATCCCCTGAAGCTTGTCTCCAGCTACAAGCCTGCACATCTTACTCAGCAAAGCAAAAGCCTGATTCCTGCCCCACCCTTTTGTTAAAAGACCAGTTAGTAGGCATGCTGGGATGCCTACTCCCAAGAGTCTTGGGATATATCCCAAGCTTTTAATTCGGATGACTGTGTGTTATAGCCCAGGAGTAAGCAGGGAACCACAGGCAGGCCAAGACTTAATAAAAATTGCAACCCAGACTTGAATCAACTCAGCCTCTGACTGGATTAAGATGATAAGCCCCAACTCTAGCTATGTCACAGGAAAGGGCAAAGTCTTATCTGGAGGTAGGTAACAACACAAAGATCCTTTTCTATATCTCATGTACGATATCTGGCCTTCAATTTAGAAAAAAAATTTTTTTCACCAGACACATAAATACACAGAACCCAAATGAAAAGAATAATAGAAAATAAAACCTGGTAGAAATAGACTCAAAGATGACCCAAATATGAGTGTTATCAGATGTGGACTTTAAAACAACTGTGATTGATATGTTCAAGAAGATGCAACAAATGAAGAATTTTATCAGAGACCTGGGATCTGTAAGAAATAACCAACTGGAAATTCAAGAGCAGAAAAACACCATCACTGAAATTGAGAGCTCAATCAATGGGTTTACAGATGATTTTGCACATCTGAAGAGAGGATCTGTGAGCTGAAAGGTAGGTCAGTAAAATTTATGCAGAAAAACATCTCCAAAACAAAGAGGAAAAAGAATGGAAAATACAGGAAAGAGATGCATGGGACGTGGTGAAGAGGTAGCATGGAGCAGAAGCACTAGTTCTGGTAATGACCAAGAATCTTCCAAAATCGGTAAAAACACATCAAGCCACAGTTCCAATAAATGCTATAAACCCGAAGCAGGAGAGATATAAGGAAAACCACACCCATATGCCCGTAAGAGTAAAATTGCTAAAATCCAAAGGCAAATACAAACATATATACATACATACATACATACAAACACAAACAAATAACTTAAAAGCGATCAAAGGCGAAAAGACACTTGACCTTCAAAGGAACAACAGTTATATTGACAGTGAACTTCTTAATAGAAACATTGTAAGGTGGAAAACAACAGACAGCATCTTTAAACTACTGAAAGAAAACAACCGCCAACCCCAAATTCTGTACTCAGGGAAAAAAATCCTCCAACAGTGAAGGTAAAATAAAGATGCTTACAGACAACTTAGAGAAAACATTCCCAACAGACCACATGAAAAAACATTCTATAGAGTTCCCCAGCAGAAGGTCAATAAACCCGGAAGGAAACATGAACATGCAAGAAGGAATGAAGGGTACATTTGGAGTAAATTGAAATGAACTTTGTACAAAAAGCTATAGTGACGTCTTCTGGGGGTTAAAAAGTATATATCATTAAAATGCACAACAACAATGGAAGTATAAATAAGGAGTTCAAGTAGTATAAGGTCCTAGCATTGTCTGTCATGTGATAAAAGCATATTGTCATATTGAGAGTAACCACTAAATTACCAAAGAGAGTAAAACTAACAAACTAGCAGAGGGGGAAATGAAATAATAAAAATTGCTTTTTGATTAGTCTAAGATAAGGAAAGAAAACAGGAAACAGAACATAAAACTGGTGGTACAGATGGGAAACAAAGAATAAGTTTGTAAACATAAAATGGAATCATTCAATAAATATTTTTAAAGTACTTACTAAGTGCAGAGACTGTGCTTAATGCATAATACACAGATAAGGGAGTCACAGTCCCTTGCACCATATCATTTAGTAGGAATTTGAAAGAGAGAGAGAAATCTCCTCTTATCCTGTTGAAATTCAGGCTAGGCTTCATGAAGGAGGCGGTATTTGACCCAGGCCTCAAGAATGGGAAAGATTTTCACAGGAGGTGGAGCTGGCCTGCTAGGAGGACATGGGCAACATGGCCAAATGGCCAGGGGCAGTCAGGAGAGCACAACAGTTTGAATATTGGTACACACAAGTCATGGGAGAAGAATAATGCAGCCCTATTGGGTCAGATGAGGAGCATCCCTTTGCTGCTAACCCAAGGGGTGAAGACCACATTCCATATCATGAAAACAAATATCTAGAAGGAGTCAGAGAGTTCATCTTCTCAACCCTCCCATTTTACAGATGAGAAAATTGGGACTTGTGAGCAAAGAGAAACTTTTTCTGTACAAGCATAACATGGACTGATAAGGGTTTTACAAACTGCATTCTTGTGGCCTTTGGTGAGGATAGATTGCAGAGGCAAGATCAGAAACAGGGACACCAATGAGGAGGTTGGTGTGATGGTCCAAGTGAGCATAAGGAGGCCTGTCCCGGGGCAGTAACCACAGAGAGAGCTGTAGGGAGAGAGGCTCATATGGGTGACATTGTGTGATATGGCTATGTTCCAGCAATGAAGGCTGGCTGAAAAACCCCATGTGTATGAGTCAGGGCTCTCCAGGGAAAGGGAACCAATAGGATGTGTGTGTGTATATATGAAGATTACATATACATATGAATAAGAAATTGGCTGATGTGATTATGGAAACTGAGTAGTCCAGACCAAGGCAAGCCAATGATGTGAATTCCAGTCTGAGTCCAAAGGCAGGAGAAGAGCAATGTCCCAGGTCAAGGACAGTCAGGCAGAGAAAAAGAATTCTTTCTTACTCAGCCTATTATTCTATTTAGACCTTCAACAGGTTAGACGAGGCCCAGGCACGTTGGAGAGGACAACCTGCTTTACTCAGTTTACTGATTCAAATGTTAATCTCATTCAGAAACACCTTCAGAGACACACCTGGAATAATGGTTGACTAAATATGTGGAAATCCCATGACCAGTCATGTTGATGTATGACATTAACCATCATGCCATGTTAGCCGTGGGCTCTTCTAGCCAACATGCTCAGGGAGAAGTCCCGGCCTAGGCCTAGAACACATAGTGTGAAAGCACCCCCTAGAACTTGAGATGATGACCTTGTGAAACTTTCAGGGAAAGGAACTAGCATTTATCAATCCCTGGCAACTTTGTGCCAGGCCAAACACAGGGCTAAAGTATGATCTTATTTAATGCTCATAAATCATTCTCAGATGATGGTCTGCATTTTTTTTTTCCTTTAGAGATAAGGGAACTGAGTCTCAGAGAGGTAAAGTATAGCAGAGCTGGAACTCAAAATTTGTCTAACTCCAAAGCTTGCATTAGTTCCCAGCATCAGCCAGGACATACAAATGACTGAAACCCACATGTGTTTGTTACAGTAACATTTCCTGCTGTATCAAACAGACCCCCAAATGTATTAGGGCTCAAATATGATCTCAGTTTATTTCTCACTCATGTGAAGTTCAAAACTACCTCCCCCAGGCAGGGATTCGGAGATGGAGTTTCTTGCATGTTGTGACCCCACCATCTCCACATGGTCATCTACGTTATGCTGGTGAAAAGGGAAACGGGAGGCAGGAAGGTTTGAGAGGGCTTTGGAGTCCAGGCCTGGAAGAGGCTTCCGTCGCATGAAGTGTATATATGTAGAGAGAGATGCATGATCTTAGGTTAGGTTTCCTCAAGGCAAAGCCTTAGCCAGACTCTTATGCATGCATTTATTTAGGGAGAACTCAATTGTAACTAGAAAGAGTGGGGGGGGGATGGTGGGCAGCAGGATGAGGCAGGAAAGAAATCATCCAAAGATGTGGTTTCAGGAAAAGCCTAGCCCCAGCCTGATCCCACAAGTTGCTCTGGAGCCTGAGCAGTACTGGAGGGGATGTCCCACCGTCCCGCGGGAAGAGTGTAACTTCCCAGAAATTCCCCGGGGAGGCTCCTGTTGGCTGAAAGCCATTCTCCGTGGAAAGGTGCAGCTGGGAGCGGTTAGCAGCCAACACTTACCGAAGCCGGGAGGCGGTGCACCACTTTGGTGATGGGGATCCGGGTGGAGCACCAGCAGTGTCTGCGGCAACAGGAGAGAGAGAAAAGGCTTCCATGGCAGAGAGCACTGGACCAGGGTCATGAAAGATAAGCCAGGGTTTGCCAAGAGTGGGGACTTCCCAATATTGATACCTACTATGAGATGAGCACTCTCCTCACATCTGAGCTCGTTTTGTCCCCAGCACAGCCTTGTCATCCTGTATGTTAATGATCAGACTCTCACTGTCTCAACTATGGCCTCTTGAGGGCAAGTTTGGGCCCATTTCACTTTCGGTCAATGCCCCTTTCTCCAGCTCCACGATGTATGCCAGGCCCACAGGTGCCAGAGTCTCTCAGACAAGTTCCCTGCCCCCAAGGTGCTGGGGGACCAGTGAGGGACACAGACAGCTAGGTAAATGGGTCACTACAAGACAAGACTGGCGGAGAAATGCCCCCAAGAGCGTTCCCAGCACTTGACCCCATGCTTGTGCAGAACACATGCTAGGTGTTCACTGAATGAAGGGGAAGAGGTCCCCAAGGCCTAGCTCAGTCCCTGGCACAGAGTAGGCTGCTCAAGAGAAATGTGTGGAACGGATGTCCGTGGGGCTGGATTTGGGCTCAGAAATTACTGTGCTTTCTGGTCACTGATCCATCCTGGCTAAGCTGGATGTTGAGCTGAATGTGTCTATTCAGACCCTAGAGCTGCCATCCTGTTTGTCGCCCCCACCCCAGCAGACAGGCCTAATGCCAGACCCCAGCTGCTCTCCACCATCCTCCCACCCTCTTCCTCATGTCTTTGCAAGAACCGGATATTAAGAGCCTTGAGCACTGGATAAAAAATGTTCCTTTGGTCCTTCATCCACTGTGATCATTATCTTTGTCAGCTAGGGCTGCCACAACAGAATGCCATAGACTATGTGGCTTAAACCTCCAAAATTTATTGTCTCACAGGTCTGGAGACTGGAAGCCCAAGATGAAGGTGCCACAAAGGTCTGATGAGGGCTCTCTCCCTGGGGTGCACATGGCTACCTTCTTACTGTATCCTTAATGGCCTCTCCCCTTAATGGCCATCGTTAATGGCTTCCATGGAGAGAGAGTGCTCTGGTGTCTCTGCCTCTTCTCATCATGAGGACCTGTAGAAATGACTGTTGACTCATGACCTCATCCAACCCTAATTACCACCCCAAGTCCCCAGCTCCAAATACCATCACACTGGGGTTAGGACTTCAACTTAAGAATTTGGTGGGGGGGGGGAGGGGACAAAATTCAGTCCATAGCCGCCATCTACTATGTGTTGGCTCAGGGCATAAAAAGTCAACAAGAAGGACATAGTCCTTGCCCTTGTAGAGTTTACATTCTAGTGGGAAAGGGAGAAGAAAATGGGAGAAAAGTTAAAATATATATGAGATACAATGAGTGATGGGGAGAACATAAATCAGGGGGACGATGAGGGGCTGGTGTTAAAGCTGAGATTTGAGTGGTGAAGAGAAGGCCATCATGAGACACACGGAACACCGAGCGATGGCCCCAGCAACTGGAAGATCAGGGGGCAAGAGATGGTGGTCAGCAATGAGGCCAGAAAAAATGGCAAAGCCTTATCCCACAGGCTCTGGAGGCCCCCACAAGGCATTTGGATTTCACTCTAAGGGCAACAGGAAACCACAGAGAGGTTTTAGGCAGGGGAGAGACATGGTCAGATTTATATTTCTAGAAGTTCCTTTGGGATTCTGGGTGGGGTCCATTCTGCAAGGAAGTAGACTTCAAGAGGGATGAAAGTGGGGTGGCAGTTGGGAGCTGGTTTGGGGTCTAGAACTGAGCTAGTGGCTTTGAGAAAAGCAGTGGCATTAGGGACACAGAGAAGGTGGAGAGTCAGCATCATTCGGTCCCAATTCTCTCCCCCCTTCCTGTAGTCTCACCCTTTGTCGCAGCCTGCTCCTGCATGCTGGGCTTGGCCACGTGACTTGCTCTGGTTGATGAGATGTCAGCAGACATGGCAGCAGCAGGGGCTAAGACAGGCCCATGCACGTGGGGTGTGCTAGTCCTGTGCCTCTGACGTTGCCATCCACCGGGCCACCCTGGTGCAGGATGAGAGATGTGTGGAGTTGCCCCCAGCCAGGGCCAGCTTAGACACTGCCCCCCTCAGCCAGCCAGCCAGCCAGCCAGCAACCTTCAGACATATGAGTGAGCCCAGCTAAGGTTAGCAGAATGGCCTAGCCCACCCCCAGCTTATCCTAGACACAGAATGTTTATTGTAGGCACTAAGGTCCATGGCTGTTTGTTACACAGCAGGAGCATACTAGGCAGCTGATACAGAAGGAAACAGACTGGAGTGCCCTGCAGGGGGAGTCAACAGGAGGTGCTGACGTTTGCATGTGAGAGTGAGGGTTGGGGAGAGGTCAAGGAGGACCCCCAGGTTTCTGGGTGCACAGGGTCCCCTAAATCTAGACAAGGAAGAGAAGGTCCGGGAGGCTAGCAAGAGCACAGGTCTGGTGGAGAAGATCAAAAGTCCCATTCTATTTGCTCTGACAACAGGGAGTCATTGAGGGCTCTCCAAGCAGGACAGTGACCTGGTGACAGTGATGAAGGGAAGCCTCCTGAACCGAATGCTCTCTTCACTAAATGCCTTCCCTGCCGTGGGGCTTTCCCAGAAGGTTGAACTTAAACAAATGTCTTTTGTCCATTCTGTTCCCGGAGAGAAACAGACCATATCCCCCCTTTTCCAGTTGCTAGGACACTAATCTGTTTGAGAAAAGCGTGGGAACATCTGGTTGGTGGGAACAGTGCTTCTGGGAATTTCCTTTGTATCTGTGATTCTATTGATTCTCCCGGTGCTCCAGGGTTCGCCACCGAGGAAGGGGTGGCAGCTCACGGCCAGTCCTGCTGGCAGCAGAGAGGAGGGCAGACAGAAGGGAATGGAGTCCCTTTCAGTGAGCACTGACTGGATGCCAGTCATCATTTACCCCAGAGGGGCCAGCGCTCAGAGAGAAAAAGAGGCATCTGAGCTTTATCTTTCTTTCCAAGAAAGGTACTGGTTTTGCATCTGGTATCCTCCATCTCCTCACTAGAACATAAGTTCCATGAAGCTAATCCTTTGTTCATTCCTGCACCCCTGGTGCTTCGAGAAACGTCTGAGGTGGAGTAAGAACAGCACTTAACATTTGTGGGGTGGCTCCTAGCTGCCTGGCACTTCAGTAAATGCTTTGCATGTCCTGATTCTTCTAGACTTCAACATGACCCCAGGAAGTGGGTATTGTTTTGTCCCGGTTTTATAGATGAGGAAACTGAGCACAAAGAGATGAAATACCCTGCCCAGGGAGTAGCAGAACTGGCAATCCCAGGCAGTCTGGCTCCAGAACCTGGGCTCAGAGCGGTAAGACAATTTGTTGACTGAATCAATGACCTTGCCCCTGTCACACAGAAAAACTGTGTTCCTCACTAGGACCTCCCATCCCCCTCTCTCATACACACAACAGACGCAGGCTTCATCTGCTCTCATCTTTGTGGGGTGTGGACTTCCTGGAGAGTGGGGCTGAGTTTCCCCACTGCTCCCCCTGGTGGGGAGACCACAGGTGGGCTCTGCTCAGAACCACCCAAGTGCAAGGTCACTGGCTTCCCTTCAGGCCATGAGCAGCTTGCAGGCTCCAGGCACTTTCATCACAGTAGATGGAGTGGACAAGTAGGGGGCTGTGCACCCACGGAAGTCAGATAGAGCCGAGAGATGCCTCAGGGCTCAGACAGTGTCCTTCCTGCTGCTTCTCTCCAGCAAGGGTCCTCATAAGGTACCAGTGAGGACAGCCAGACCCTTCAGCCTTGGGCCCCTTGTGTGGACCCTGCTGACCTCATCCATCATCATGGCCTCACCTCCCCTCTTCCTCAATTCAGAAAACTCTTCAATATTCTGAGGCCCAGGTCACCTGGCTCTTCAACTGTTCTTCCCAAATCTATTGATTAGAACATGAACCTATGCTCTGAATCAGGGTTTCAATTTTTGAAACCCAAAAGGCCAGACTCAGAAAAACCAAAATGGCATTTGAAACTTATCAATCTTGGCCTTGGAATTTAGAGTTCCTGGCATTTGAAACTCAAAAGTCTCAACTTTTCAAACTAAAAAGTCTTAGCTTCTGAAATTCTTGGCATTTGAAAGCTCAAAGTCTAGACTTTTAAAACTGAATGAATGGCAATGGGAGATGGGGAGAGGACAAAGGATTCAGGGATAGGGCAGGTGTGTGTGTGTGTGTGTTCACATGTATGGGGGAAACATCAGTAAATATTTGTGGATAAAAAGTTAACAAAACTCTTTCCTTCTCTTAAGAACAGATTTGACCTTGGGTTAACGTACTAGCTCTGTCAACCCTAGAAACCAGATTGGCTGTGTTGCCAGGTAACATTGCTTATGTTAAAAATGGCTCTTGACTGGTGAATTCCATCTAGACTAGAAGGACTATGAAGGAATTATAAGTGCCTGATGGGGATGCCATAATGTTGAGCTTTCTTATGTACAAAGACTCCTAGAACTGGCGTGTCTTTGCAGGCACCCTGGAAGCTTTGTATACAGAGCTGTTGTTACAAGAGACATTGGCTAGTATGGCATGAGTCTTGAGGCCCACACCCACCCAATGGACATCTCATTTCCTAGACCGAAGTTGTCACCTGGGGACCAAACATGACTAGCTCTTGGACTGCTGTGGAGACTCCTGGGGATAGGAAAGTCCTGGTGCTACCCTTACGCAGGCTATTTCTTAGACAGTGTCCTGAGTGACAAGCGTATCTTACGGTCAGGTGTGAATTTCCTTGTCTTGATGAATCCAAAGAAAGCCCCTCCCCCTGTGGCCTTCCCCCATTAGCTCATGTCTCTGCTTCAGTTACAGCTAGGAAAGCACTTGGAATATTCAACTTAGCTAGAACAACATCTAAAGGGAGGGGAAGGCAATGCCCACTATTTGCCTAGGACTTCCACGTACTGTACAAGAGTTCATATCATCACATATCACTCCCTTCAGATGAGGAGAATCATGCCTATTTTACAGATTGGAAGACTGAGACTCCCAGAGGTAAAGAGACTTGTGGAAGGCCATGCAGAAAACCAATGGCAGAGCTAACATCTGGAAGACTCAGATTTAAGTCCTGGTCTGTTGGGTGTGAGCTGGCAGGTCTTGTGGGCTATTCTGAACCTCAGTCTCTCCCTTGAAATAAGTGGATGCAATTCTATTACCATACAAGGAGGCTGTGAGGCTTGAGATAGTCCACTTTCAGATGTCAGGTGCTAAGTGCAGCAGAGTTTAAAATCTCCGCCCTCTATCCCCATCCTGTCTGCTGCCAACCCACCCCAGGAATGTACTATCTAGCAACAGTCTCTTGTTGCCATTGGCTGCATGGCAGATGTCCCCAATTCTGCAGAGCAGCATTTCCATGGCACGGATTATCCCAGAGAACAGCTAGAACAGAGGTTCTGGCGGTGTCAAAAGCCAAATCTGATTTAAAATGGGGACCCTGATTGCCAGCTTTCCAGAATCACCTCTGGCAACTGTGAGTAAACGTAGCTGTTGTTAAAGCAGTTAGAGAGAGTCCATCCGTTCAATAAATATTTGATGAACACCTGCCACATGTCAGGCATTGTGAATACCATTTTCTGTGGGCACGCATAATCCTTGCCCTTAGAGTTTCAGTCTAGTTAGGGACACAGACATTAGTCAAGTAGCCACTCAAATTAATGTATAGTTTTTGAAATCTAGCAAATGTTGCAAGGCAAATTGCAGGGTACTACGAAAATTTGTCATAGGACATCTGTTGCAAACTGCTGTTGCTTTTGCCCGCCCAGCCTCATTCTCTCGTTTTCTCAATTTTCATTTGGGGACTTATGTTTCTCTCTCATCAGCCCATGTGATTCAGGTGGGGATGAGTTAAAGGTAGGCACGTAACCTCAGCCAGTCAGAGTATTCCACTTCCTGACCACTTCAATGATTGGTCAAAGATTTGCATGTGACCTAAGTCTGGCCAATGAGATTCAACTCTGGGACTTTTGTAAGGACAATTAGGGAAAGTAAGTTCTCTCTGCGCTGGGGTTTCTAAACTAGAAAGGTAGAAAATCTGGGTCTGCTATGCGGACCCCCCCAGGACAGCCTACCTAAGCCTGAAGTCCCACAGAAGAAAGTTGAGAGATTTGTCATTAGGCAGCTTCCCGGAGGTATCATTTGAGACCCGAGGTCCAGCTCTACCTGAAGCCATTATCCCTAGGCTTTTCTGTTATCTGAACCTACTGTCATCGTTTTTGGCCCAAGTCAGTTTAAATTTGTTTTTTCACCACCTGCAATCGAGGGCTCTGCCTAGTACAGGACCGAAGGGTCTTAGAAGTCTTCCCTGAGAAGTGACATTCATGCTGAGTGCTGAAGGACGAGAAAGAGTAAACTAGGCAAAGAGGCCAACTCTGGAATCAGCAGTTTGGGGCCTTGAAAACCTTGAGAAATTCAGGAAAGGGGAGGGCCCTCATCTTGTGTGCAGAAAAGGTATTCATGAAGGGAGATCATCGTGGGGAAAAGGCAAATCACAAATCACACCTAATGCTTCAATAACTCATTGTCTTTCATTTCAGTAGAGACAGACATGCTCATCTCTATTCGTTTTTGATAAGACCTACCTACATTATAACGATGAGCTCCTTTTGCAGACAGAAAGACACCCTTGGCTGCACTGGCCATTCGCCCAGAGGGCAAGGCCCAAGCCTGCCTTTGAAGCACCTCTGCTTCTGGCTTTGGAGGCAGAAGTATTTTTTTTAAGGGAGGGGGCAATTAACATAAAAAGTAATAACAGACCGAAAATGGGGCCTGTTTCAAATGCAAGTAACCATTTCTTAACTTACCAGTTTTATAACATTGTGTAATTTTGTGTTTCAGATTTTCTTAATTTTTAAGTGTTAGTTTTTTTTCATTAGGAAAGTAATATAACCACATTTTGGGATATGCAGAAGAGGGAAAAAACCCCCAACTCCTTATAATTCTCTCATTTCCACCCAACCAAAGTTAGTTTTTTTGGTGTTTTTCTTCTGTCTTTTTGTTTGGCTGGTTCCATGCAGTGTGTAGCTCAGTTTTTCAAACTCTGATGTACCGGCAGATCACCTAGGGATTTGTTAAAATGCAGATTCTGACTCAGTAGGTCAGAGGCAGGGCCAGGGATTTTTAATAAGCTCACAGATGATACCACTGCTGGTCCTGGACCACGTGCTGAATCACACGGAGCTGGGGTCAACTCCAACCCACTCAGCCTTCTTGCTCCAGTTCCTAAGTCCTGGTTCTTGGAGGGGGAGGGGTTCCACCATTGACAGCAAGAGGTGTCCAAGGCACCCATGTCTAAGCACCGCTAAAATGTCACTGCGAGGACCGTGCGGGTTTGAGAAGCCACTGAGGTAGGGGTGAGATTCCTGAGAAGCCGGCTCCAGTGGGAGGCTCTAAGGAAGGTGGGCCCTGGTACTTTCTAAGGAGGGTGGCCCAGTAACTTCAGGGCTCTGTCTTACCGGGACCAGAGTAGAACTGCTCAGGGTGTGGAGCAGACACCGAAGCTGCCACCCACATCTCCCCTTCCCCTTCCCCCTACAGTGTCGCCCCTCTGTCACGTGAACGCTACACACGGATTTCATTAATCTTGGCTGCCGAGGTGGGACAGATGATTTCAGATCTCAGCCTTGCCCCTGTCCACTGGGTGCTTTCCCAGCTAAAATCTTAGCATATTAAACCCTTAAGGTATCTGCTTGGGAGGGGGACACTTTCAACAAGAGACGTGTATTAAGTCTCCACAGCTCTAGTGAGGGCGGATCATCTCCCTTCTGCCTACCACACACAGCATCTGCTCCTCTCCCCAGCATCCCACAGTAGAAAAGCGCCCCCTCCTAGCCTGGTGCTCGACAGTCTATGATCTGACCCCTTGTAACTCCCCTGCCTCATTTTCTTCTGTCCCACACTCTAGACACACTGAAGGGCTCCCAAACCCCACTTCCATGCCACTGCCATGTTACTTCCTCTGTCTCAAATGCCCTTCCCTGCCTTGATCATCGAAGAACAAGCTTCAATTTAACCCTCAAAACCTAAGTCATAGGTCTCCTTCAGAAGCCTTCCAGACCCTCTCATGCAGTGGCTGACCTCTTGCCCCGAGCCTCCTTCGTGTCTTGCACGGACCTGACACAGGGCACGACGCTGGGTAGCAGGTGGCTTAAGAAAAAGCCAGCGGGAGGATTCATTGCTTTGTGTAATGGAAAAGTCCGGGTGGTAGAGCTGCCACTGGGACCTGCTTCTAGCTGTGGATTGGCTCTGCCTTCCTTTGTGTGGCTTCTCCCTCACACAGCCCCCCCAGAAGCCCCTCAAAGCCCAACACCGGACCCTCCTAGCTTTAAGTTCCGGGAAGACTTCACGCTCCCAGTAGCCCTGCAAAAGCCCCAGAATCGGGTCTCATTGGTCCGGCTTGGTCACATGCTGGTCCTTGACCCAATCACTATAGCCGGGGGAGCAAGAGCTCCCATTGGCCCAGCCTGAGTCACATGGCCATCCCTGGAGCTCGAGGTACTAGAATAGGGAGAGTCAGCTTCTGGAGGGCAATCAGAGCTCTGGAACCAGAGGCCAAGTGGGGCCAGGCCACCCAAACCCGTAGTGCCTACCTTGAACGTCTCTTAGAGCACTTTTCACATCGTATTACTTGTTTATATCTCCCTCCTCCAGCTAGTAGGGAACGAGGGTCTTTCTAATTTATAATTCCAGAACACCATTCCAGCCTAAGGGAAAAGGAGCCTTAATAAATGGTGATTAAATTGTACATTTTAGGCATTGCCTTGCTATGTGACCTACATAGCAAGGAAATCAGAACAGGGTCTGACAAAAAGTTTTGTGACATGTATATTAGGGTAATGCTTCCTGACATTTTTTTAAATCATAAATTGAGTTTTTGCTCAGTGTCAGTGCCCAAACAGGGTGAGTCCGTGGGTCTCTCGTGGAATCCTCACAACGCTGGGGAAAGGAGTGCTCCCTCCCTGACAGGCGAGAAAACTGAGAGGCCCAAATGCCCTAAGTCGATTATCTGAGGTGACACAGTTGGCTGGTGGAACTGTTGGGAGTTAATCCTGCGCAGGCTGACTTTCCGGGCCTGGCTGATGGTCTGCTGAAGGGGTTCTCAATTCAGAGGGACAGGGAGAAGGATCTCGGAAGCACCTTCTGGGGCTTTTTGAAAATATTTCCTTTCGTTTGGGTTCCCTCAGAGGCAAACACTGAGATGAAGATTCAAGTGCGTGCGTTTTACTTGGGAGGGGGTCCAGGGTACGCTGCTGGGAGAGTGACGCGTGAGTCCCAGAGGGAAAGGCGGCCAGTGAGCAAGTGTCAGGTGTAGACACCGCCGGGGGCACCTGGAGCGGAATGTCGTGGGGACTAGCTGAGGGTCAGGGAAGAATGGAGCTCAGAGCTGTCCCACCTGAGGGGCAAGGGATCTGGCATGTTTTCACCCTGACTCTCTCCAGCCATTGGTTGGGGCTGCTCCCTGGGGCAACGCTTTGCCAGCCTGTCCAACAGCTAGAAAAAGGCCTCTGGCACCGCCAGATGGCCAGGCCAGGGGCCTCACATGGGGCACTGACAGAGGCTGCTGCGACCCTCGTCCTCCCAAGCTGGAAACTGCTCTTCAACAGAAAAACAGGCCAAAATATTTGAAATCCAGACCCTTAACGGTGGAGCACATCAGGGGCCCGCCTCATCCCCAGAGCCTGGGAAGGCCTGGGGGGGGGGGGGGGGTGGCTGGCTGAGACAGTGTTTTCCCCAAGCTGTTTCTTCTTCCTGCTCTCCCTTCACTTTTCTTGCTGTTTCCCTCAAGTTTTAATTTAAAACAAAGAAGCTCCAGAAGAGCATCCAGAGGATTTGAAATGCAGTGCCTGGGGTTCGGTAAACAACACGGCTTGAGTCTTTTTAATTTCTTCTAAGAAAATTGTGATCAAATATTTCAGACATACAAAGTGGAGGAACAGTAACATCGCAAAGACCCACGTACCCACCCCCAAGCTTTAGAGCTAGACCTTTTCAAGCTGATTCCATTTTTTTCAAGAACCACCATCCCATTAGGGATGTGGATGCAGGACCTGAGCTTCCAGGCTCCACTCTGCCCTTCTCAGCTGTGGTCTTGCATGGTCATTGAGCCTCAGTTTCCTTATCTATGAGATGGGGATCATGGCAGTACCTACCTTAGGGGGAAACCGAGCTGATGGGGAAACAGGTGGTCGGTGCCTTTTTTCTGGCAAAATGTTTCATTGCATTTCTTGATAAGCCTGAAGAGTCTCCATCTTTTTTCCTTTTTCAATGGCTGCAATCTTCACTCATGATGTTTCTAGCACAATAGAGTTCTTAGTGAAAAATGAGTATAGGCAAGGCTGGCCATTTCTCAAGACTTGTCAGCAAGCAAGTACAAGAATACACACTTCCCACTATTCTAGGAAGGGTCATGTAGGTTGGCTCACGAGTATAAGTCTGTTCCAGTGGAAATACTCATTTATTTGTTTACACAGGTGTCCTCATTGTATGTGTGTGTGTGTGTGTGTAAGGGGCAAAACATGTGCATGAACTTCATGTCAGTGGATACTGTCCCCTGACACACTTTTATCTGGTTACATTTTTTTCCTGTCACAGTAATTTTTGGTCATTTTTATCCTGTTACAGTAATATCCAAATATCCTGACATTACTTCAGAAATCCTCCAGTTTCTATTTTTCTCCTTACTACCAAGAAAAAAAAGACTAAAAGACCTTACATCCTAAGTCACACTGCCCAGCCCCATCAGGAACAACTTTAGAACAGAGGGGTATCAGTTAGCTCCTGCTGTGTAACAAACACTACAGTCTCAATGGCTTGAAACAATGAACATTATTGTTCCTGAGACTACAGGTCGGCTGGGTGATACTTCTGGTCTCAGCTGGGCTCATTCACATGTCTGAGGTCAGCTGAGAGTCATGTAAGGAGCTTTCTGATCTGCTCTGGGCCCTCTTGTACTTTTGGGGCTCAGATGGCTGGAAGCTAGTCCAGGATGTAAACTGGGACATCGGGGCTCTCCTCCAAGTGGTTTTACATCCAGCAGACTAACCTCTTTTATTCACATGGTATGAGAGAGGAAGTGTGCAAGTACTCACAACTTGCACAACTCACACCATCGCTTCTGCCACATTCTGGCAAGAGCAAGTCATGAGTTCAGCTCAGATTCAAAGCGGTGGAGAAGTAGACTCATCTCTCAATGAGAGGGGCTGCAAAGACATTGCAAAGGGACGTGAGGACAGGGAGGCCGTTAATACAATGAATCTACTACAAAAGGGAAGCATTCTGGAATGGTCAGCCTATCCTTTGCCACTACCCACAGTTGAGGCACGTGGGTCTTCAAATTGGCAGATTCAGCCTTGATCCAGAGAGGAAGGGAGGGAGAGAGGGAAGAAGGAAGAGAGGATTGGGATCTTGGTAACACTGTGTTCCCTCCATGTCCTTGCCAACAGCCAAGGGTCTGGGAGGGATTTGCTCTGTCACTGCGTGTTCCAGGCATCCAACTTGGAGCTCCTAATACTTAGTGAATCCCTGAGACAGTTCTAGAAGTTGGTTTAATAGGGCATTACTGGTGCATAAACTAGCAACTAATTGTTTAGCATATTTACCCACGTCTTTGAGCAACCAGATAAACACACAAAATCCATTCTACTGTCATTGCTGCCATGATAATCATGCTCATTTAATCCCTCTTTCAAGAACTATATGGTAAGGGGTGTTCCTTGTGTGAATTTAGGATGCCTGAGCTTTAGGGGATTCCATCAGAGGGAGTTAAAGGAGGTATCACTCTAGTCTTGCTGACCACCCTCTGGACTTCAGAGCCTCCTCCATGCCAGGTCCCCCACCAGCTTCTGCCTCGGCCCTGGCTAGGCACTAAACATCATCCCCCACACCAATCACTTGTCTACCTGCTTTGGGTGACAGCAGCCCTGGGAGTCAGATTTGGCTCCAAATCTGGGCTCCGCTGCTCTCCTGAGTTGCTTTGGGACATTTTTAAAAACCTCACTAAAACTCAGCTTTCTCATTTGGAAAATGGGCATCAGATGACCAAGATTGCTGTTGAGGTTCACTCAGAGTAAAAATCAAAGATGGTAAAGGTTGGATAATCTGGCCCCTGTTCCCTCTCTGAACTCATCCTCTATGCAGCACCCCCTTGCTCATTTTCCTCTAGCTATGTGGGCCTCCTTGCTCTTCCAGGCAGGCTGCTTCCTCCGGGCTCTTGCATATGCCATTCCCTTGACCGGCAGTGCTCTCCCCCAAGATAGCCACGTGTCTCTCTCCCTCCCCTCCTTCCTGTCTTTGCTGAAACTCACCTTCTCCCTATCTGCCAGGTCTGTCTAGAGAATGCAGCCCCCACTCTGCGGCACTCCCCATCCTGCTTCCCTGCTTGATTTTTCTCCTCATTACTTAGCACTGTATAATTTACTCCACAGCTCATCAAATTCACACATCGTCAAAAGCAAGAGGATCCATTAGTTTTGTACCACAAAGGAGGAAAAATACCACCAATTAAACCGTAGAACAATGCGAAGACACCATTGAAGGTAGGAAACACCCTGATTTCAGACATGTTAAATGGGTGGAAAAAATCCACATCATAGAATCGATGAAATAGGATGTATTTTACTTATTTATGTGGTTTCTTTTCCATTCTCCCCACTGGAATGGCAGCTCCAGAGGACAGGATCTTTGCCTGTTTTGTTCAGTGCTGGGTCCTTGGCACACAGGACACTCACTGCCTGGCACATGGGAGGTGCTCTCACAGTATTGTTCAACATTGAATGCCTTCTCTTCACCCCCTACAAAATGCAAAACTTAGCATTGCCTTTATACTGCCCAGATGGGCTGTATGAATCCCCGATGTGAGATGCAGCATGTCAAAAAGGTGGGAAAGCAGCCCCCTGGACAGTGGGAGGGAGGGAGCTCTATGTACCAGCACAGCCTCCGGCAGGTCGTAAATGCTCACTAAATATTTACTCACCGGATGCGTGATTCGATGGTCTGAGATGTCTTGGATCCCAAACTGAAGACTGGTGTGGGGTCACTCCAGAGCCTGGGAGCAAAGGGCTTGCCTCTGCAGGAACTCATTGCTACAGTGTGGATTGCACCCCCTGGGGTTGGGGGGGCACAGCCATCCTGGCTTCATGCCTCCATGTCCCCGGGACGGGACCCAGTGAGAGAGGGGTGTGAACAGTGAACATGGTGACTAATGGGACCTGTCACAGGTTGCGGAGTGGCAATTCATCCCATCCTCACATTTACGTGGGCCGGAAAAGAATTGTAAGTTGCCCTGAGCTGCTGCCACAAGATGGCGCCACGCCAGCCGGAGACACAGGTTGCCTCTGTCTTGTCCTCTTGGGTCTTGAATTCTGAGGGTTGAATTATGCAAGGTCTTCAGCAACACCTCCCTCACATAACTCCTTGCTGTGTTGCTCAAAGCTTTCATTCGTTGATTTGTACCATTTAAAATATATCACTTTGTAACACCATCTCTTCATTATTTGGTCTATCAGGAGCCCCCAAACATGGAAATGGCTGTCTCTGGGCTCTGAGAGGCCCCAGAGATTTACTTTCATTGACCCAGAAGAGGTAGCTTCTCCTTCCACCATCCATACATCCCCGGAGACTTCCATGTGCACATGCACAAAGCAAATACTCCCCAGCACGTACCCTAGGAAAGGTCTTGTACTGGGAAGCAGATGTCAGAGATGGACCAGATGGGCTCCCCAGCACCTAGAGGCTGGGGGCTCCCAGGGGAGGCGTCATGGAGCAGATGATGCTTGAGCCGAGTCTTGACCTTTATTAGGTTGAGAGTGTGAACGTGAACATGAAATTATTAATTACCCACCTAAGTCTTTGTCTCAGTGGCTGAACTATGAGCTTCTTATGGTTGGGAAATACATTTTATTATCCATTTTTCTGCCCTTCTATTTAACATAGGAACTGGAAAGTGAATTAACTGTGCAAAGCGTGCCTCACACATAGTAAAGACTGTATAAGTGTTAGCCGCTGTTATTGGTCATGTTGTTATGTTGTAATTTGCCAGAATCAGCATAAACAGAATCAATGAGTGGTGTGGTGGCAAAAGGCTCAGATCAGAGACCTAAGGCTTGGATTCGAGTCCAGGATGTGCCCCTGACTAGCTCTGGTCCTCAATGCAACATCTATAAAGTGGGGATAATAAAACCATTCAGGCCTGGTGTTTTGATGGTGAAATGAAGTTTGAGAACATGGACAGAAAGCAACCAGCCTGTAGAAGATGCTCCATTTTAATTCTGTTCACCCTTCTCATGTTATGGCTCCCCAGAACCTAGCACAGGACTGGGCATGTGTATGGGTTCAATAAATATTTATTAATGGATTGATAAGGAGTATTCTCATTGCTTTAAGAATATCAGTCATGAGGGGTGCCTGGGTGGCTCAGTCGGTTAAGCATCTGCCTTCGGCTCAAGTCATGATCCCATAGTCCTGGGATCAAGTCCCGTGTAGGGCTCCCTGCTCAGCAGGGAGCCTGTTTCTCCCTCTGCCCCTCCCCACAGGTGCTCATGCTCACTCTCTCTCAAATAAAGAAATAAAATCTTTAAAAACAGAATATTAGTCATGAGACATGTTCAGTGTCTCAAACTCTTAAGCAGGATTGGGAAGTATCTGACATATGAAGTTCTGCTTGCTGCTCATGACCCAAGGCAGACATTACTAATCAATCATGAGATTCTACCAGTCAGGATTGGCCAGCTAGGGTCACGTATCACCTGCAAGGTGCCTCAGGTGAGGGCAGTCAACAGAACTGGAGTCAGCCCTCCTGTTGGTCCAGGGGAAGAACAAACAGAAGCCTTGCATACAATTCACTTTGGGTTATTGTCCAGAACTGGTTGTGAAGAAATTCTGTGTTGATTCACTTACATAAAGAGAAACCCAATTTCTTTATGATAAAGTACCTGTCACACTAATGAGTCTCCCAAGAGCCTGTAAGAGTTGGGATTTGATTTGGGTTTTTTTTCCTCTAAATTACTAGGAAGATTTTTTTTTTTTCCTTTAAGTGGCAGGAAGCATCATTCCATCTGAAAAAATCATCATCATGATGCCTCCCTTTCCTGGGTGGCTGACTCACTTGCTCGGCTCTAGGAGGTGCTGCCACTCAGTTCTGGTTAGGGGCTGTGTGCGCACGAGTGTGTGTGCACGCCCACAAACCTCGGGCATACACACACACACACACACACACACCTGCCAGGAGCACAAACACGCCATGCTTGAAGGGGGTGTGTCCCCCACGCCTGGGGCTGCTGACAGAAGCCATTCGGCAAAGGCTTGTTAATTCTTGGATGGCGGGGTGTGACTATCGTCTGACATTTCTAGCGCGTCTTCTCTGTGCTCCGTCTCGCCCACGCTGAACCATGCACCTGCAGAAGGGAAGGCCAGCGTGCTTGTAGCAGATGTTGTGTGCCCTGGAAATGCTTAAATATGTACTCTAACGAAGGCGTTTGTTACCCAAACACAGGACCAGAGGGAGGAGGAACTGGTGGGGGGCATTGCTCTGGCTTCCCCAAGTCTATGTCTGGGTGACCTGGGTGGGTAGCCTGTTAAATCCCAGCCTTGGATAAAAACAAAAGGCTATCCTGGCTTTATGTTTTAAAACAAGCTCAGGGAGATGTTAGAGTTTATTATATAGAAAAACTCCAAAGAACACATGGACTGTTGAGTCAGAGAAACCTGACTTTGAGTCCCAACTCTACCATTTAAGCTGGGTGAGCTTAGGCCAGTTGCTTAGCCTCTCTGAGCCTCCTCACCTGATATCTTAGATGTATTTACTTCTCAGGATTGTGGTCAAGGCCTGCTAGGTTAGTGATTCATAAGCTGGAAGCAATGTTGGATATTATTTTCTTTATTTGAGCTTTAAGTTAAGGGTGGCTTGTCAGGGCAACTTTGTCCTGATATTAGAGATATTAAGAACCTTTTCTAGTTGGCCCCGGTTCTCGGCTTTCTGTCCCCAACTCTCGCATTCCTGTGCATCGTGGGAGGGTTCCACAGATACTCAGTCCTGCAGATCCAGCCCCTTCCCAGGGCTTGAGGGGAAAATGTATTATGTTGCTCAGTACTTTGCTGGTTGCAAGTGATGGAAATGGGAACTTACTGATTTGTGTATTGAGAAAGTTCAAGGAGTCTATCTGACTTCCTGAGGTTAGACACAAGGCACAAATAGGCCATCTGAACTTGATTTTACTCTGTCTCTGTCTTTCTTCTCCACTTTCTCCAGGTTGGCTCCATTCTCAGGATTTTCCTCCTGGCCACAAGATGGTTGCCAGCAACATTGGTTCACACCCAGCCTGAAAAAGGTGAGTCTCTGTCCCAGCATTCTTAGCAAAATCTTGAGACTGACTTTGACTGAGCAGGATGAGGAGACCATGAACCAGGCACCGTGGCCCAAGGAATGCACCACACTCACTGGCTGACACTGGACAGGGAGACTCAGTGTGCAAGGCTACCTCCCCAAATAAAAATTGAGGGTTCTTCCTCGCAAAGGAGCGTGGGATGCTGGCAAGACAAACTGCAACCCTCTATTACCTGTGTCAGCCTAAAGCTGCTATGGTCCAAGGAGCCCAGCATTGAGCCTTCTCATTGGTGTGCTCCCCTGGGACCCAGTGTCCCTGCTCTGATGACAGGCCCATGACTCAGATAAGTTTTGGGAAAATGGAATTAAACTACCTGCTTGGGTGTTGTGAGCAATCAGTGGGTCACTGTAAGTAAATGCTTAGCTCCTTGTATGGAGGCGGTGCTTTATGCCACCAAGGGCATGTCCATCTCCTGGGTGCATGAGGAAAGAATGCTCCTGCCTCCCTGCAGGTAGACTGGGGCCACGGGACTGAGTTCTGGCCAGTGGACTGTGGGTGGGAATGGCACACGTACTCACATCCAGCCTGGCCACTATCCACACTGTCTCTCTTCCCTGCCTGTCAGGTGGAAGCAAAGCGTTCTGAGAAACTGGAGCCACCTGCTGAATAGGCCCTCATACCTCAGTCACTGTGTGGAGGCAAGCCACCCAGGAGAGCAACTGGACCCAGCGACACTGGACTTTGTGAAAGCAACAACTAAACCTTTGATATGTTAAGTCAGTGGTTCTCAAAGACGGGCATTTGATAATATCTGGAGACATTTTGGTAGTCACAGTGAGATGTGGGGTGGGGTGAGGAAATGGCATCTAAGGGGTAGATGTCAGGGATGCGCTAAACATCCTACAATGCCCAGGACAGCCCACCGCAGAGAATTACTTGGCCCAAAATGTCAACAGCGCCAGGGTTAAGAAACCCTGCTCTAAAATGTGAGCACCTTGAGAGAAAAGATTTGTTACGGCCCTGGTTAGAACCCTCCAACAGCTTCCATCACACCCAGGATCAATTCTGGAGCCCTCCCCTTGATCTACAAAGCCCTGTATGACTGGGATCCTGCCCACCTCTCCTACCTTACATCCTGTCCCCTCCCCCTCCCTCACTCGATGCTAAGCACCTTTGCCTTCATCTGACCTCTTTTAGACCTCAGGGCCTTTGTACATGCTGTTCCCTCTATCTTAAATGCATTTCCCCCTGCTCTTCCAATTATCCAGGTACAAGTTACATGTCACCTGCTCAGTGACCTTTCCTTCCACCACCTCGTGATTCTCCATTATCACACCACATCACCATTATCTCATAAGTGATCATGACAAGGCTGATCTACAATGCGGTAACGCGCTGGTTACCCAGGAGGGGAGGGATCTGTTTTCCCTGTGGAACGGGAGGACATGAGGAGAGCGCCATGCCTGTGTCATTTATTTCTGTCTCTCCGGCACCTAGCACAACAGCTGGTGCGCATGCAAAGGTAAAAAATAAATGTGTTGAATGAATGAGTAGATGAGTAATGGGTAGAAAGAGCAAAGTCTTTGCAGTCAGCCACCCCTGGATTGAATTCTGGCTCCACCACCAGCTGTGAGTCATCTTCCCTCTCCAAGCCTCCATCTGCTCATCTGTAAAATGGACATAAGAATCCCATCTCCCAGGCTGCTATGAGGATGAAGGAGGACAGCATATCCAGAGCGCCGGTATGATTCCCAGCACAGAACAGGCCCTTGTAAGGTGTGCGGTGAATATCAGATGCTTGGATAAACACACTTCCCTGTGTGCTGTCATTTTGAGGATGAACACTGGGAAGGAAGGAAGGTAGGAAGGAAGATGGAGTTGGGATGCCAGAGCCCAGTTTATCCAGCAGCTTCTGCTTCTCTCTCTCTCTCAATGATCCTACTCTATACCCCACCCCCTCCCGTAAGACCATGACCCTAGGTCCCTCCACCCAAAGTCACAGGACCCAGGCTGATGCCCCAGTTTTCCTTCAGTCTGTGTCTCCCTTGCAGGATCCAGGAGCGATGCAGCCATCACTAGGGTCCCTCTAGTGAGATTCACAGCCCCTCCCTGTGGGTGCCTGTCACTCCCTGCCTCTATCTGTGTCCATCTAGACCATGCAGGAAATGAAAGTAGGCAGCAGGTCATTTGCAATAAAGAGCTCCGTGATACCCTGTGATGTCTGCAAAAAGGAATGTGATTCGGGGCCTCTTTCTTTCAAGTACAGTCTCATAGCAAACTTGGGGCCATAAAGAAACTCTGAAGAGTGGGGACAGCAGACAGGACACAGAGAAGGGGTGAACTAGGGGAGAGGTGGGTGCAGGAGCCCCATCTTGTAGGAGAGACAGGTGTGTGAGGTTGGGAGCTCCTGCATGGTCTCAGTGCAGACACTGAACTTCCCTGAGTCTCATTGCCTTCAGCTGTAAAATGAGATGGTAACAGGCCCTGCCAGGTTAGGTCATTGTGAAAATCCAATGAGGTAAAACTTGTACAGCCCTACTTGACAGTGGGCTGACCCAGGTGATTTGCTTCCAAAGAGTTAGGTATGCAAAGGGTTAAAGATGCCTTACTAGTAGAGAAACCTGCAAATCCGGCCTCAAGCCAGGTGATCAAAGTTAATGTCAGTGATGAGTGACTTCAGCAGAGAGACAGGCTTCCCAAGCTGGCCTCCAAGCAGCCTGAGCTGGATGGGGGCGTACACACAAACCAGCTTTCTCTTGTCCCATCTCTGCAGCCAGGCTCTCTGGCCCTCCTTCGGCACTTGTTAACGAAGCCCCAGGCAGTTTACAAACCCGGGCTCTCTGGGGTAGAGATTTTAGATTCCTTCCTCCCAGCCAGCACCTTGCATCCACCGGCCGCCCTTTTCCAGACTGGCCGTGGAGCCTGTTCTGGGTTGAAATGTGTCCCCTCCATCAAATGATGTATTGAAGTCTGAACCGCAGTATCTCTAAATGTGGCCTTATTTGGAAATATGGTCATTAACCGATGTAATCACTTAAGACAAGGTCATATGGAGGAGGCTGGGCCCCTAATCCAAAATGCCCAGCAGCCTTAAAGGCGGCCATGTGAAGACAGAGACACAGGGAGAAGGCCAAGCAAAGACGGAGGACTGGAGTGATGCATCCACAAGCCAAGGGACACCAAAGATTGCCAGCAAACCCCCAGAAGCTAAGAAGAGGTAAGGAATGGGGCGCCTGGGTGGCTCAGTCAGTTAAGCAGCTGCCTTCGGCTCAGGTCATGATCCCAGAGTCCTGGGATTGAGCTCCACATCGGGCTCCCTGCTCTGCGGGGAGCCTGCTTCTCCCTCTCCCACTCCCTCTGCTTGTGTTCCCTCTCTCGCTGTGTCTCTCTCTGTCAAATAAATAAATAAAATCTTTAAAAAAAAAAAAAAAGAAGAGGTAAGGAATGACTCCCCAACAGACTGCAGGGTTGTGGCCCTGTCGGACCTTGATCTCAGACTTCCAGCCCTCGGAACTGTGAGGCAATGTCTATTGTTTTGAGCCGCCGGGTTTGGGCCTGGGAAACTAACACGGGGCCAGAAGGAAGGGTCTGCTTTTCCCCACTTCACGGCCTTCACCATCCTCTGAGGGATACCCCCACCCAGGCATTGCCAGGTCCCTGACTTGCCTTCTGTGCCCCTCCTTGGAGCTCCTCACTTGGCTTCAGGCTCTTCTGCTCCCTCACAGCAGCGGGGCTGGTGTGGGGTTGAGTGTGGCAAGGCATCTCCCCTGTTCTTTTCCTCAGAGCCACTGGTTGAGGTTGGGGGCAACACTCAGGCCCCAGTGATGGGCAGTTTCCTCCAGGCCATAGAATTCTTTGTACCTCTTGTGTTCAACTGTGGCCTTAAGCACCAATTTCCCAGGCGGCAGGACAAGCCCTACTCACCATCCTGTTATTCCAGACTTGCAAGCTCAGGTGGGTTCTCCAGGCCACCAAATAATCCTTGTCCTGCCCCAGCCTGCACCTTCAGGCCTCTCCTAGCATTCACCTGCTCGGCCCCTTCCACCTACAGTGACCTAAGGACAGGTGCCTCCTGCAGAAATATTCTGGGGTCCGTTCTTACATAACATTTTCTCCCTTCCTCGGTAGGTTTAAATGGATAAATGAATAAATTAATGAATGGAAATCCACTGGGGGAGGACAGTGTGAGTTTCTGGAACTAGGCTGCCTGGGTTCGAATCTTGGGACCAAGAGTAGGTATGTGACCTTGGTCAAGTTACTTAACTTTTCTGGGTCTCAGTTTCCTCATCTACAAAATAGGGAAAATAACAACACATACTCTTGAGGTCGTTGTGGGGATTCAATGTGGTATTTTGCCAACAACCGATTTTGTGCCTGATGCCAATAGAGGTAAAGCTTCTTTGTCATCCAGGGTCTAAGCTTCATCCCGTGTCTGTGCTTAGAACCTAATTTCTTTAGGTCCAACCTAATCTTTTTTCACCCACTGGCTTTGGCTAATTCATCCAGTGCTGAGTAATTTATTATCACAGACAGTGCTCTGGAGACAGAACAAAGGTTAAGATGCTACGGGCTGGACGCATGGGGGAGAGACACATTTTTAGTCTGAGGAAACCAGATATGTAGAAAAATGGTACACATGCCAAAAGGGGGCCTGGATGGAATTAAACCTCTTGACTTAACTGCCGATTAAAGCCCTACAGCGGCAACACAGGCTGCAGCCTGCGACTAAGCTGCTCTGAGACTTCCTGTTGGAAAAAATGACTCCAGGGCCCCCTTTAAAAATAAGAGCATGGCTCGGTGGCCGTGTCCACGGGGAAATAGCTGCTGTGTGTTTCAGAAGGTCTCCTCTCTCCCCCTTCTTTAAAAGGCCTAGGAGATTTGACAAAATCCACTTAAGAGATGAGCAGGAAGAAGATAATTGGTCTCCCACCCAGTCCCACCCCCTGGGGACCCAGCAGGGGGACAAAATGGACCTCAGAACACTGCAAAATATGCAGCATCATAACACAGACTGTCTTTAGGTGTGTGCCTTCTGCTGTGAGAAAACTGGCGCTGAGCAAAACTTCTGTATCCTGCAAGTGATGCGTGCACAGCACCTGTCAGCAGGCAAGCCATTTCTGTGCTCTGTATCTCAGACATCCTGTGGGCCCAACTAGGTACAGGGGCTGAGGCAAACAGGGGTGAGGCAATGTTCTCGAGGTAGCTGAAGGGGTGCAGCTGGGACTGATCCCAGGCTCCTTGGAGGGAAACCTGTGCTCTCTCTCACCAGGCTAGAGTAGCCCCTGTCTGCCTCTTTCTTCCAGAATGAATCCAGGTCCGTGATCTGAGATCCGGAGGAGAATGGCCTGGTAAAGAACATGAGGGCTGTGGCCTCAATTTTTGTATTTGGTAGCAGAAGGCAATTCCAGATTGACCCACGTTTGGAAAGCATCAAAGGAAGAATTTGAGGAAAAGGATATGTGAAAAATCAAGGGTGTGCTCAGAGGGCATTCTGGTCAATCCAAGAAGAAGCTTTCCCTGCTTCTCCAGACCTTGAAGTGTGTGAAGTTGGGGTAAATAAAAGAGATGCCTTGTTTTTTTTCCTTGGTAATTTCAACGTCTTGGTAGGTAATTAAAATCAGCTGGATGCCACTCTGGTGAGAACTTCTGGTAAAGGTGATGGTATAAACTTGCCTAATGAGCATGAAGATGACAGCAAAGGACCATGACAGGCATTACACAGAGAAAGGTCAACTCTTGAGGTCTTCTGGGCATCTATAAACAACTAAAGTTTCTTTCTAGCTGCCCAAGATCAGAACCCTCTGAATGGCATCATTGCTGGGCAAGAAAACTAAAGTTCATGGTTTCCAGTTTGTCTTTGTCTTCTCCTTCTCCCCTCTTCCCTCTTTCTTTTATTAATTCCTCTCTAGCCATTTTCAGATGGTTCCCCTCTTTACAAGGAAATAGCATGCAAAAAATTAACTCAATGTCTTTGAGTTATTCTTTGACTCTAGGCTCCAGCACTAGCTAGCTGGCAAAGGCCCTTTGGTGCATCACTTAACCTCTTGGTCCTTGTTTTTCTCCTCTGTAAAATGGGGATAATAGCTCCGACCTCTGAGATTATTCCAAGGATTAAGCCAAATAGATAACCCATGAAAAGAGTTACACACATGTCTGACATCCAAGTGCTACGGCTAAACTCATCATTTCTATCAGTTTCCTATGGTAACTGTCGTCGAAAACTGACCTCCGTGCCTCAGAGCCAAAATATAACGCGTGAAGACAGAGTTTGGGGTAAAGCGGAACAACAACTTTATTGCTTTTGCCAGGCAAAGGAGGCTGCAGCAGGCTAAAGCCTTCAAAACTGCAAGCCCTCCCAAAGGTCAGGGCTGGGGTGTTTCCTAGGGAAATCAGGATCTAGCTGTTTTTTTTGTTTTGTTTTGTTTTGTTTTAATCAAAGTGGCTGCTTCTGGAGAGTGGGAAACAGGTAAGGTGGACCAGGGGACCCTTTTTTTGTTTTGTTTTGATTTGGGGGTGGGGGAACCACTGCTTTTTTTTAAAAGATTTTGACAGAGCACAGAGGGACAAGCAGGCTCCCCGCTGAGCAAGGAGCCCGATGTGGGACTCGATCCCAGGACCCCGGGACCATGACCTGGGCTGAAGGCAGCTGCTCAACAGACTGAGCCACCCAGGCGTCCCCAGGATCTAGCTGGTTTTGACAGGAATTGTTTATATGCTGCCAGCCTCATTTGCCATGTCTTCGGGGTGATACGGGGTTCCTGAAACAAAAAAGCTAAGAAGAGAGGAGGGGAGGTTTGGGGAAGAGAAGAAAAAGGTTGCTTAGCTTAAAAATCGAGACTTTCTGAAACATTAGTGCAGCCATTTTGATTTTTGTTCAACTTCGTGCTTCTAAGCCATTTCATAATTAATTACTACAGATTTACTGGCTTAAAACAACACAAATTCTCCTATTTTTCTGGAGGTTGAAAGTCTGAAATGAGCCTTACAAGGTGTGATATTGGGATTTATAATAAATATATATTTGGTCTTCAGCCCAGTTCCTGGCACGGAGCTCCTAAACCCTCGGAATTTCCTAAGGGAAGACAGCAATAAAGGAGTCTTTTGTTATGTTGATGATGACTTTTGGAAAGCACCTAAGGATAGGGCTGGTTGCTAGGAGAACCATAACCCACAGTGTGATTAGAGAGTTGGAATTTTTCAGTCCCACCCTCTGACCTCCATGGAGGGGAGAGGGGCTGGAGATTGAGTTCAATCACTAATGGCCAGTGATTTAATCAATCATGCCTACGTAATGAAGCCTCCATAAAACCCTCTAAAAAAGTTCGGAGAGCTTCCAGGTTTGTGAGCATGTGGAGATTTGTGGAGATTTGTGGCTTGCCCAGAGAGGTCAAGGGATCTCCATCCCCCTTCCCAAATACCTTGCCTTAGTGCGTCTCTTCCATCTGGCTGTTCTTGAGTTACATGCCTTTATAATCTAAACCAGTAATCTAGTAAGTAAAATGTTTCTCTGAGTCCTGTGAGCTGTTCTAATAAATTAATCAAACCCAAGGAGGGGTTCACTGGAACCTCCAATTTAGAAGCACAGGTGACAGCCTGGACTTGGAATTGGCATCTGAAGTGAAGGCAGTCTTGTAGGACTGAGCCCTTAACCTGTGGGATCTGAGGCTATCTCCAGTTAGATAATGTCAGAATTGATTTGAATTGTAGGACACAGCTGCCATTGAAGAATTGCTTGGTGGTGTGGGAAAACCCTCACACATCGAACTGGGGTGCAGAATCACTACAAGGCTAAAATCTAGGTGTCATGGTGCTGCACTCCTTCTAGAGGTTCTAGAAGAGGATTTCTCTTTTCCTTCTAGAGGCTGCCCGCATTCCCTAGCATGTGGTCTTTGATCCTCCTGCCTCCTTCATAAGGACCCTTCTGATTACATTGGGCCTATCCAGATAATCTCCCCATCTCAAGATCTTTAATTTAATCATGGCTGCAAATTCCCTTTTGCCATAGAGGTAACATATTCACAGGTTTTGGGGATTAAAAGACGGACACCTTTGGCAGGGGGTCAGTAGTCTGTCTAACACAATCAGTATTTTTATCAAGACTAGCTCATTTAACTTATTTCATTCTCATTAAATCCCATGAAGTAGATACTGTTTTATTCCCATTTGGAAATTGAGGCACAGAGAAGTTAAGTAACTTTCCCAAAGCCACATGAACAGTAAGTGCGATTGGAAGCCAGGACACTGGCCTCTGGAGTTCATGTTCTTGCCAGCTGAAATATGTAAAGTGGCACATAGTAAGCACTATATTAGTGCTTTCTATTAAGCTTTCTACCAAGCTTAATATAATAATCCTATATAATATAATCACATGTGGTTCTTGTGAGAATTAAATAAGTTAACGTGCGAGAAGCACCAGACAGTGCCAGTCATACCGCAGGTCTTCAAATGGCATTTAGATCTTTCCAGTCCCACCAATCCACCTTTCTTTTCATCACGAACATCTGTGGTCACTACGCCCTCCCCAAGATGGCGCCACCCCAACACCCAATCTGCCCCACTCAAGATGGCGTCCATAGCTCTGAAAGCCACAATGCGCCCTTCTCAAGATGGCGCCAACACTAGCCCTGTTATCCTTCCTCTTTCTTCAAGATGGCCTTAACCCTGGGCATTCTTTGACTCTCTCAAAATGGTGGCAGACGCAGTACGCACAACATCGGACCTTTCCAAGATGGCGCCAGCGTCGCATACTTATCGTCGCTATTATGACAGACACTTCCGGTTGTGCCGAACACAGGCATTTGAGGCCTGCGGGAGACTGTGCGGGGCCCAGCTTTGCGCTGAGACGCTCTGGCGCCAGAATGGACCGGAGGAAAAAGCCTTTGGATGTTACGGCCTCCTCGGTGAGTGCGGGCACAAATGATGCTACGGGGCTCCGAGTTCTCCTCATGTCCGCTAGACGAGAATCTCGACCTTGTTTCTTCACTCGGGAGACCCAGACCTGGCCTTCCCGCCAACAGGAACCCAGGCCTGGCTCTTCTCAGTTGGGGACCCGGGCCAACTTTTCTTACTTACAGGACCCCGTACTTGGCTTCTCCCCTCGGACGTACACCGGACCAGGAGCCCCTCCTTAGATCCTGAACCTGGTGTCTTTTCCCGTTTAAGAGTGTCCCTGCCTCCCCTCTGCGACAGCCGGGCCAGGCCTCCTTGCCAGTCCTGTCTCTCTCTGTGCTTGCCGTGCTGACACATTCCCCTTCCTCGTTTCCTTTCCAGTCCGGGGACCAGCAAGGTCCTCCCAGAACATGAGCGAGGGTGACTTATTCCCCGGGTCCGAGAGCGCCCAGCGTCCCGATCAGGAACTAAACAGTTGTGAATGCGCTCATAGGTTGCGGTGCCTGCGGGCTGTAAGGTCTAGCAGGACGTAAGCGGTTTGGGTAAAGTAGCTACTTCGGGGAAGAAAACCTGCTCGGAGTACGTTTCTGTGCATTGTCTTATTGAATCCTCTCAGCCGCTTTAGAGAGTAGGTGCTATTAATATCCGTGTTTTATGGCTGATAAATTTGAGGCCCCGTAAGGGAAAGTGGCTTTCCCCATCTCGCATACAGAATTCTTAGTGACAGAACTGGCGCGCTCAGGCTGTTTGTCATCAGAGCTACTGCCTTTTCTGTCACATGAGAGCAAATTGCCTAATCTTTGATTTAATCTTCAATTACCTGCAAAGTATTAGGATGCAAAGGGAGTGCAAAGGAAAACCACTGTGTGTCCCAATATTTGAGTCTCTTTTCCTTGTCTAATATTGAAAATTAGTACTGGTTATTATGGTTGCGCCTAAGGAATCAAAAAGCTATAAATATTAAAGTTATTCTATCCTGACAGGTTAAAATTTAGCAATAACCGTAGTAGAAATGCCATCTGGAAATGGGTAGTTTTCAGAGCATCTTCCTTTTAAAACTCAAAAGTAGTCATAGAAGAGGAAAATGTGTGGCTAGAAAATTGTTACAGTGAAGAAGGCTCAGAAGAAGGGACTAAAGTTTTTGTGTTTAGAAACTTAGTATGTCCTGGGATGAAACTGCCCTTAGCGTTATTAAATCCCTGCCAAGGCTGCTTTTAAATTGATGTCTTCCAAAATAGATCATTGAACTCAGTCATTTTGATTTCCCTTAGAAGTCAGTCTGTGATGCTGGGCTTTATAAGTATCTGATTTATAGGGAGCTGTATCTGGACCTTTAAAAAGGGAACTGTCATTTTATCTTTCTTTGCGGAGTACACAGTGGTGATTGGTACAAGTGAGAGATAGGCATGGATATTCACCCAACTGCCCTGTTCCCTTTGCCCTGGCCTTTCCTGTTCTTGAACCCTATGATTCAACTAAACTTACAGTTTCTAGAACATACATAAACTTGGAGCTCTTCTCATTCACTCAATCCACTTTATTTCTGGCTGTTGAAATCTTGCCTCTCTCTTTTTTTTTAAGTTTTATTTATTTAAGTAATCTCTACACCCAACATGGGGCTCAAAACTCATGACCCTGAGATCAAGAGTTACACACTCCTCTGACTGAGCCAGCCAGGCGCCCCTTGCCTATCTTTTAAGGCTCAGCTCAAAGCTGTCTCTGATCACTGTGGACAGAAGGAAATGCTCCTGTAGCTGAACTTTTATGCTCTTTTCTTCTACCACCTCCCCCCACCTTTTTAAAGATTTTTTTAAGTAATCTCTACACACAATGTGGGGCTGGAACTCACAACCCCAAGATCAAGAGTCTCATGCTTCACCCCCTGAGCCAGTCAGGTGCCCCTGTTTTCTTCCACTCTTGAAGTCATTTATTACATTTTACTGGTATTTTAAGTTACCTTTTTTTTTTAATTAGGTTGTAACTGTTTGAGGCAGGAGAATGTCTGTTTCATGTTTGTATCCTTTTCTTTAGTGCTCAGATAGTTGCTGAACAAAGACATTTTTCTGCAGAAATAATAAATTTTGATGATTAAATGAGATTACAGTATAAAAAAGCCAAGTACAGTGTCAGGCAGAGAGAAGGTATTTAAAGTTGTTAGTTCTTTTTTTTTTTTTTTTAAGATTTTATTTATTTGTCAGAGAGAGAGAGAGAAAGCACAAGCAGGGGAACAGCAGGTGGAGGGAGAAGCAGGCTTCCCGCTGAGCAAGGAGCCTGATGTGGGCCTTCATCCCAGGACCCTGGACCCTGGGATCACGACCTGAGCCGAAGGCAGCCACTTAACCGACTGAGCCACCCAGGTGTCCCTTAAAGTTGTTAGTTCAGTGTGAATCTAACAGATGCAAACTTCATTTACTTTGCTTAATCACTCTCCCCTTAGCCCAGTATTGAAGGTTAGGGTAGAAATACATTACCAACAGAACTGGAATGCAGTATGACTTGGTTTTATTTTGTACATTCAGACATTTAATTTTGTATCCATTATTGTCCATTTATAGGAACTTTAAATCTTACTTTGAGAATTACAAGAACTTGGAAACCTAGTCAGTCATTAGAATTAATTAAATGTTTTTGTTTGCTTATTGGTTTTATTCTAGTTGGTAGACCTTAAGGCTGAACTCTTCCGAAAACAAGAAGAATTCAAACAAGAAAAACTTCTCAAAGATTCTGGCGTTTTGGGAAAACCAAAAACAACTAATAAGGTAAAAATAAGATCTAGTTATCTCCATTAATTCCAAATATGGGGGAATTATACCATACCTAGGTTTTTTGAAAATGTCCTGGTCTCTGCTACATATAAAAAATAAAGGAAACTCCCTTGTAGCTGACCATGTGTATAAAATGTTTTATATTAAAATAGAAATTAGAGCATTTAAAAGAAATTAGAGCATTATAGTACTATAATTACTTAGCTCTTCTTTTGGAAGAGTGCATGTGTTTTTTTTTTTGTTTTGTTTTGTTTTGTTTTTTAAGAGTGCATGTTTTAATTAGTGGTTTGTGTACATTCTCATGGAAGATCAGCTGTATAGGTATTATTAATCCAAACAGATAAACAATTAGATAATATAGCAATATAGCAGAAAATGTCAGGGTCTTTAACAGTTGTGAATAGGTTGTGGTATTTATTACTTATATTACTAAATCTATTGAATTAAGTTGTAATCATTCAGGAGATAATAGATAAGTAACTATCTTGTAAAGGAATTCTTTATATAATTTAGGGCTTTTTTTTTTTTCAGCACTAGCTTTTCCTTGTATAGTCTATTTGCACGACATAGGGTGGCTGTCAGATCTAGTTTTCTCCATTGATTCATAAGATCTAATCCGGTTTTTTTTCTTCCGATGTGTAAGTAGAGATTTTTGTTTTGCAATCACTTGGTTCTGTTTTGTCTTTTTAAATAAATATGCTGCAGAAACCAAGTATCTGGAGCAAACAGAATGCAGGAGTTTCAAATCGAGCTGAGAAGGATGCAGAACAGAAGATCGAGGAACAGAAGACTTTAGACAAAGCAAGGTAAAGTTAAGCTCTGCTAACTGTAGTTGCCTCTGAGGCTACCCAAGCAAAGAAGTGAGAGTTCCACTTTTAGGCTTCTGGATTTACAGTTTTAATTTTGTCATCTTTTCAGTCATATGCTCTATAAATATAAAATAGACTCTAAGAATAATATAATTTGCAGATGTATTTGTAGTCTTAAGAGAAGACATAACCGCAGTCTGAAAGATGAAACAGAGTCCCACTTTGAGCCTTTGTTAGGCTCTAAGATCATCAACAAGTGTTTAAGAAGTGTCCGCGTGGTGGTGTGGCTCTGGCCTACTAGGTAATGTGACAGTAGCATTTAGAAACTAAATTTTCCCCCTAGCTTTTTATTTTGAAAAACTTGAAAACAACAGAATAGTTGAAAGAAGGGTACAATGAATCTTCTAATACTTTTTACCTAAGTTCACCAATTAATGTTTTTCCACATCTGCTTTTGCTTCTCTCTTTCTCTCCTCTTTGTGTGTGTATAGAGAAACTTTGTTAAACATTATGATACTTTGCCTCAAAATATTTCAGTATGTATCCACTAAGAGCAAGGACATTCTCCTACATCACTACGATAATGCTGTCATACCTAAGAAATTTAACACCAATAAAATAATATTATCTATTATATGGTCTATAGGCAGAGTTCACCAATTATCCTGATACAATTAAGTCCTTTATAGTTTTTTTTTAAATTTAATCCAGAATTCAAAGATTGCACATTGAATTTAGTTTTCGTATTTTTCTTTCTTTTTCTCTTTAAGAGGGAGACATTTTGGTTATAGCATGGCTTTCTTTCTTTTTTTTAAAGTTTTTTTTTTTTTTTTTTTAGTAATCTACACCCAACGTGGGGCTCGAACTCACAACCCTGAGATCGAGATATACACTCCTCTAAGCCAGCCAGGCACCCCAGATGGCATATTTCTTTAGTCTCTTTTAATCTAGACTAATTCCCATGCCTTTTTGTTGTCTGTTATACCATTGCTGTTCTTGAAGAATCCAGACCTGTTGATCCGCAGTGTCCCATAATCTGATTGAGTCACATTAACTGCTTTTGCTTAAGAATATGATGTGCATGGTGTGTCCTTCCTGTTGGATCACAGCAAGAGGTTCACAATGTCAGTTTGAGTTTTTATTGGTGATAAAGTTTGATCACTCAGTTAAGATAGGCCTGCTAGATTTTTCCACTGTAAAGGTGCTTGTCCCCATTTGTAATTAATAATAATCTAAGGAGGGAAACTCTGAGACTATGCTTGTTCACCAACATATTTCCACATCGTTATTACATTGGTGATTTCAAAGTGATGATTTTTCTAATTCTTTCATTCCATTTATTAGCTGACATTCTTCTGTAAAGAACTCTCCCTTATTTGCAGTATCAGTCTAGATTCAGAGAGAACCCCAAGTTTTAATGTCTGTCATGACTCATGTCCTTTTGGATCTATTGCATAATAAAAACTGCAGTAGCAAACAGTGGTCGCTAAGGTTGCTCAGCTCTTCTGGGTCTGAAAAAAAGAGGCAGGATATTAGCACATTTGGGGGATTGTTTTTCTTGGCACTTGACCTGTTCCCAGCAGACATGGGATATGTTAATTTTTGAGACATCTTTCTCACCTACTGGACATATTCTCAGAATTCTAATTTGTTGAAAGGTACTGTAATCTTTTATTCTTTATAAATGTATAAACTCTGTATAACAGAGTTTCCCTGGGTACTTTGCTGTGATTTTTTTTCTGTTCAATGACCTGTTAACGTAATACTTTGGCTTCACTGCGCTTGTGAGGAATCAAGTCTTTCCTTGGTCTGCAGGACTTCTGCGTCTCCGCAGAGCTCAAAACAGGCAGGGGCAGTCCCATGAGGGTGTAAGGCCTTAGGCAAGTTACTTCTCCATTGAGATTTTTCTTATCTGTGAAGTGAGGCAGTTTATACTCAGCTCCTGGAGCTCTTGAGGGGATTAAATGAGTTATGTAGTGTCTGGCACATAGTAGTTTCAGATAAGTGTCCCATGCTCTTGCCCTCTGAATTCCATCTTTCTTACTCGACTGAAGAAATTATTCCTTGAAATCTCTAATGACTTCCTCATCTACTAAATCCAGTGGCCATTTCTCTGATATCTTGCTTGATCTCCATTATTCATTTGTAGACTCTTCTGCCATCTTCTTTCTGTTACACTGCATCCAGACTCCTTATCCTTTCCCATGCGTTCCTGTACCTGCCTTTCTCTGTCCTTATTTTGTGCCCCTCTCTCCTGTGCTCAGCATCCTCCACCGCTCTGGTCTCTGCTTGAACATACCAAGCTCATTCCCACCTCCTCTTTCCTCTGCCTCACTTGCTTTCTTCCCAAGATCCTCTCATGGTTGGCTTCTTGCTCTATAAGCCTTAGCTCAAATGTCACCTTCAAAAAGGTTTCCCCGGGCTTCCTTTTCTAGCTTAGTGTCCGCCCGGTTACTCTGTCCTGACACCTGTTTTTTTGTGTGTTTTTTTTTTTTTTTTTTTTTAAGATTTCATTTATTTGAGAGAGAGAATGAGAGACAGCACAAGAGGGAAGAGGGTGACAGGGAGAAGCAGACCCCCCGCTGAGCAGGGAGCCCAATGCGGGACTCGATCCTGGGACTCCAGGATCATGACCTGAGCCGAAGGCAGTCGCTTAACCAACTGAGCCACCCAGGCGCCCTGTGTTTTGTTTTTTTTAATTAAAGTTTTATTTTCATGAAAAAGTAAGAGTCTATAATGACAGAGGTTATTACATTAAGCCCCCTCTGATATAGGGCAAATTAACCTTTTGGAAGTTGAAGGGCCTCCAGTGGTGAAAACTGCTTTTATTTCCTCCCCTTCACAGCACTTGTCTGAAATCCTCGTTCTCATTGATTCGTTACTGTCCTTCTCCCCTTCTATAACAAGAACTCTATGAGCGTGGGGACTGTGTCTTGTTGACTGCCGAGCCCTTGGTGCCTGAAACAGTGCTTGACACAGAGGAGGCCTGGAAGCAGTGCCCGTGGAATGAATGTGTAAAATGGGAGAGGACTCTTTCTGACCCAGATGGCAGAGAAGCACATGCCGTAACTGACGGCAAGCTTTCGGGTGTGGTCTAGGCACTCTTCATGGCCACCCTAAGAGGGAGTGCTGTTTTTTTCATCTATTCCAGATTTAGGAATTGGGGGTACAAGAGAGGTGAGGTAAGTCGCTCCAGAGCACACAGCCGTGTGACCAAGGGACTTTATTGTCTCGGGACGCCATTAGAAATGAAATTTTCCATTGTGATTAAGTGTGATTCTTCACAGGCAAAAGCTCAGATGACCTTTTTGGGACTTCTCTTTGCCATCATTAAGTATTTCCAGAATAGAGAATTGCCAGCCATCTTACTGGGTCTGTACCCACTAAAAAATAAACGTCATCAGAATTAATGTGAGCAGAGAGGCTGCTTTATTGAAATACCAGGGTTGATGTTTGTTTTTTATTAGCTGTGTGTCACAAATAAATTATTCATGCTTTGTATAAAACAGATACATATATATTTTTTGACATTTTTAAAATTTAAATTCCGTTAATTAACATATAATGTATTATTGGTTTCAGAGGTACAGATCTGTGATTCATCAGTCTTAGACAACACCCAGTGCTCATTACATCACATGCCCTCCTTAATGTCCATCACCCAGGTACTCCATCCTTCCACCCCCCTCCCCTCCAGCAACCCTCAGTTTGTTTCCTTTGTTTAAGAAGAGTCTCTTATGGTTTGTCTCCCTCTCTGGTTTTGTCTTGTTTTATTTTTTTCCTCTCTTCCCCAATGATCCTCTATTGTCTTTCTCTGCTTGACTTATGTCACTTAGCATGTCCTCCAGTTCCATCCCTGTCGATGCAAGTGGTAGGTATTCATCCTTTCTGATGGCTGAGTCATATTCCATTGTATATATATATACGGACACACCACACCTTCTTTATCTATTCATCTGTCGGTGGACATCTGGGCTCTTTCCACAGTTTGGCTATTGTGGACATTGCTGCTATAAACATCGGGGTGCAGGTGCCCCTTCGGATCACTACATTTGTCAGATACTATATTTTTAAGAGACTTGTAAGAAGTTGGTCTTTAGCTACCTTAGAGAAGCCTAATAAGCCATGGATGACCAGGGACCCTTGTCTGAAAACAGTAATGCAAAGAGTTTTCATTGAATTTGGTGTTCTGTTTGGAAGGTTGTGTATAGAAAATGTTTTTGTTTGGACATCTCTCTCCTTTTTTTGGCATTTAACTTAGGTTGTACTTGGCATTTGCATCTGGAATCTTACTTCATTATTTATTTTCAGGTACTGATTGAGAACTTGTGCCAGGTATTGTTTTAGGCCCTGGGCTACAGTCATGAATAAGAGAAACATGGGCCTGTTCTCACAGAACTGACACTTAGTCGACAAAGCGGGCGTCGCTGGGTCTGAGGGTCCCCTTAGGGCGGGGTGGTCAGCTCGAGGTACAGCCGCTGCATCATCAGACGGGCCTCTTGTGCAGGGCACGACACGCAGGCAGCCTTAGCAGGAGTGGCAGGTGTTGGACCATTTCTAATACTTGTCTTTTTTTCTCTAGGGAGAAATTGGAAGAAAAAGCCAAATTATATGAGAAAATGACTAAAGGAGACTTTATAGGTAAACACAATAATTTATTTATACTTCTCTATTTTCTGTAACTTATACAGCCCTATAGTATTTTGTTATTTGTTAGGATAACCGTAAGAACAGGGAGGAAATTGAAGGAATAATACAGATTATTTTCTCTGCTGGCATGGAGACAAGAAAATCCGCAGTAATTGTTGATTGCCTAGTGTGGGCCAGGCTGTGTTAGGTGCTCTAAGGGGACAAACAAGGGCAGTGTAAGCCAGATTCTCTGCCTCTGCCCTCAAGGGGGTCGTCATCAATGGAGGCCAATGATGCAGACTGAAGCAAAGGTAGGAAACGAGGTCTAAATAGACTATCATTATAAACTCTTATAACTATGTTAAAAAAAGACTGAGAGGAGTTATGGGTATATCAGCGTGTTGGAGTTATGTTTCCTTTTCCTTATTTTCTATTTTTTCTGTGATGTGCCTGTAATTCCTTCTAAAATAATAAAAAAATCCCCCTTTCCTCATACCCTGCAGAAAAATAAAACCCAGCCTACAGTTAGATAGCAGAAGAGATTTTACAAGGCAGTGTGTATTTCATTGCCAAAGGCATGTAGGGAAGTCTTTAGGGAGAAGGTAGGCTCTGATAGGGTCTTAAAGGCTTTGGATAGCTGGAGAAAGGGATTCTGCAGGGGAAGAGTGGTGAGAGCAGATCCTCAGAGGGAGGAGAGGGCCAGTGTCGGCAGGACAGACTAGCGTGGCTGGGCCTGATGGGCTGGGAAGGGGGCAGCAGTAGAGAGGCAGGGCTGGAACCCTGGTCATTGGCTACCCAGACAGCCAAACTCCCTCTTCCCAGATGGCAGAGGCATGTTCCCTGCATGGCAGGGAGCCCCGTGGGGGAGAGTCAGGCACTCTCAAAGCTAGGGGACATGGGGAGAGGCCATGTCTTCTTCCTGAAGAAGCAGCAGGGTGTCCTTTAACCGGGAGGCCTCACTATTATGTGGTCTTATAACTCTGCTCTGGGAATGCACATCTCTTTCTCATGTGAGTTATTTTGTGGCTTTAAAAAAAATTAAAGTCTTTTACTTTTGATGCAAACTTGACTTGTATTGTTAATCAAGAAATCAGGTCCAAAGGCCTGTGGATGTGGGGATTTGGTTCTGTCCAAAACAGCAGGCCCTGATGGGCATAGTGGCCCCACGTGTCTGGGCAAATTGAGTTTTGGAGCCTCAGTTATTCTCCCCTCTACACTGGGGCTCAACACCAGTACTGGGGACATGGAGCCTAGTGTCTGCTCCATACAGCTCGGTACTGTCCTCAGAGAAGAACTGAAGTGACTGTCTAAAATCCAGCATAGTGGGGCGCCTGGGTGGCTTAGTCGTTAAGCGTCTGCCTTCGGCTCAGATCATGATCCCAGGGTCCTGGGATCAAGCCCTGCATCCGGCTCCCTGCTCGGCGGGAAGCCTGCTTCTCCCTCTCCCACTCCCCCTGCTTGTGTTCCCTCTCTGGCTGTGTCTCTCTCTGTCAAATAAATAAATAAAATCTTTAAAAAAAAATAAAATAAAATCCAGCATAGTGAAACTTCACATAAACCTTATTTTGAGTACATCAACTATCTTGGGTTAAATTAAAGTCGTGGATTGTTATTTAACTTTCAGTGTATGTTTTAGCTCAGGCAGATCACAAGCCACACGTCTCTGTGTGCCCTGCAGATCCTCGCACTATGCCTTGCCTGAAAGTGGTGTTCATCAGGTTGAAAAGAATTCAGATGACTTCTTTTACCCTATACAGTGATCCTTAAAACCTATACCATGGCAGTATAATTAGGACTAAGTAATGTCGCCCCTTAATTGGGGAGGACTATGTAGCAACAAAGGTCTATTGCTCTGGTCTGGCAGCGTGAGCATTGCAGTTCTGCTTCGGCATTTTATCATCGGGTGGATGAGTCTCTTGAAATCAAAAGGTTTGATCTTAAAATTGCATTCCAAGACCGTATTGCTCTCTCATTCTGTTGACGAGGCAACAGAAGACTTTAAGCACTTTTAAGACTTTTTTGTGTGGTATGTGTTTCTGATGGCCTATTTGCAGCTTCCCTGTCAGGTCCATGGTGGCTCTGTGTCTTTGAAGTGTTCAGGGAGTGCCGGGGGTGGTGGATGCATCGACTAGTGAACTGTCCAGGGCCAGTGTAGCTGCCCAGTGGTGAATGTGACTGCTTCATATCAATTCCATCTGTGGTTTACTTCTTTGAAAAGAATGTCAAAAATCTGAAAATTGATTTTTCTGTCTTAGATGAAGAAGTGGAGGATATGTACCTTGTGGATTTCACGCAGAAGATCATAGACAAACACAAAGAAATGGAGGTGTTTGGTGCCAATAGAGATTCTAGAAAGGCAGCAGAAAGAGATGATGATGAAGAAAATCTTTCTGAAAAAGATATACCTCCTCCGCAGGACCCCAGTGAAGAATGGTTGGTGATAATGACACAATTTGGTCATGTTAACATTCTCAGACTTGCGTTTACTTTTTTTTTTTTTTTTTTTTTTTAAGTAATCTCTATGCCCAACATGGGGCTCAAACTTACGACCCCAAGATCAAGAATTCCTTGTTCTCTCGACTGAGCCAGCCAGGTGCCCCAACTTGTATTTATTTTCCAAAAGTGTATTTGTTTGCGTGTTACCAAACCACTTCTTATTCTTCCTCAGTTTTCTTTCTTTTAAGATTGGATTTACAGATGCAGAAACAGTAACTCCAAAGAAGAAATAATTACAAGACTGAGCCAAGTGCAAAAGGCATTAATACACCTGTTTCATTGGTGTGGAAGAGTTGTTTAGACAGAAGCATGTTCCTTTGTTACCCAGGCTGCTGCCCATGTCATTATTCAGACAGGGAGAGTCACTGTCTAGCCGTTGGCGATGTTCATTTCCATAGACAAGAGGCAGGCAGAGCCGGTCCAGTAAACCTTACTGTGGCTGGGACCTTTTCCAGCAGTGAGATAGACGCATTGCGGACCTTGGACCTGCGTAGCACTGGCTCCATCTTTCACTGGCAATACCACCTTGATCAAGTTCCAGCCTTGCTGAGGCTGTTTTCTCACCTGTAAAACAGGTGATTGTTTGGCCTTAAACTCCCTTGGAAATCAGAGAGTATTCTAAGCTACCCAAGAAACTGCTGTCTGTGGAGTATAAGCAGACCTTTCGTAAACTTTTATTGAAATTATCCTGAATTTTATCTACGTGTAGGTGAATGATGGGGAAGCCAAACTTGTCTTTTCTTTATGAGACCAATACGTCAATAAGTAAAGAGACCAGAATGAAAATTCCCTTCTGATGATTCTCTACTTAACACTTTGTTTAAGACTGGGAATAATCCTACCTGCCCACCCTCCTGCCTGTGCATCTTCCCTTCCAGGCTCAGATAGTCTCATTATTGTGGTCTTAACAAGGAACTGCTTAAGATGGTTTGTAGCACTTGACCTTCTGTCAGCTATTGGCCCTGCTGGCAGGAGTTGGTGATGAGCATGAGAGAGCAGTGCCAGCTACTGAGGATCACAGGGACCCCACATCTTCATACAACTGGGGGTGTTCCCAGTGGTCCAGAAACAACATTCACGTTGGGATAGAACAGATGTTTGCTTAGCTGCTTTCTAAAAATTTATCTTTGGGCTAGGTTTTCTGGCTGCATACTTGGTACAAGCAATCCAAAGGAAAGCACATACAGCGCAGTCTCTACCATGGATGCTTTTCCTCATCCTTTTAGTGTGAGTGATTTCTCCCTCACCCGGACTCTGGTAGCACTTAGATACGCTTCCAGCTCCTTTGGGTCTTAACCTTTTATTTAGTATTGACACACAACTGGCCTCATTACTAGAAGGAGATTTGAGACAAACTTTGGGTCCTTTTTATATCCTCCCTGCTGTTGTTAGGAAGTGTTTCATGGGCACATGCCTTAACTTCCCCCCGGAGCTCGTTGAAGATGACATGACTCTGAGTCCTCCTTTATTACTCTTGTACCTCAAGTAATTGTTTCCCTGGGGCTTGCTCAGTGATTGCTGATTACACAGAGCACTTGCTGACTACTGTCTTGCCACTTCTGTTTTGATGGGATCTGTACATTTTAGAGACCTTCTTCAGAAACAGAATAGCCTATGATTGCTTTTCATAGCAGAAATCTCATCTCCTTTGAAAGGTTTAATGTCTTTTTTTTCCCTTACTAATGCCTGTATGATTACAAGCAATTTGTCAGTGATTTGAAGAGTTTGGAGGGCAATTGAAGGTGTCACATGCCACCATATGGTGAAGGAAGACGCACTGCAAGCAGTTCTAACACTTTTTGTTTTTAAATTAAGCTCCAGAATTGTAACTACTTGTAAAATCCTTTTGGTAGTTAAGTTCCAGGTGGTGGAAAATCTTCCCGCAAAAATACTGTAAATAATTACTCAGACCATCTGGCTAGATGATTTTCTTTTTCTATTCATTAGAAAAAGGGTTGGGGGGGGTGGGAAAGAAACTGCTTTCTGCAGTAGGAGGTTTTATTTCTTGTGGTAAGTAGCGCTAGGACTATAGTAGTAGATTCTCAAACATTCCGTTTTCAAGTCATGGGCTAACAATTGGAATCAGCATGTGGAAGAGGAAAGAAACTGCTAACAAAAGCAAAGCCACATATGTGAGACTCTGACCTTGAGCTGCATGAGCAGTACTGACCCCTTTCTGTGTTTTTAGCACCCTGCTAAAGCCTGGGAAATTCCTTGCCCATAATTAAACAATAAAAAAATCTGTTGCATCATAATGCAATTGAAATGTTTTCTGTGAAAATCTGTCCATATTTCCTGTTGTGGGAAGTTGGTCTTTCATTTTGCCTTGCCGTCTGCCTGGTTCTCTTGACTGTCTAGTTTGGGCAAAGATGAGGAAAGAGGAACTAAGTAAAAGATAATAGACTGGCCCACTGCCAGGATGCTTTTGCAGTACAAAATGTGTGTTGCTTGGCTTCCTCCTAATTAATGGGTCCTCAAAATATCATGACTTGAGAAATTACTAATTGGAAAGAACTGTACCAATTAGAAGAAATAAAAGAATAAAAAATCAGATTTGGGAAGACTGAGAAAATGAACAAGTTGAGAATGGTACAGAGCTCGGTTATTCTGATGCTGATAAAATATGGGGAATTGTCTAAACCAGATTGAAGTCAGTTCTGAGATGTTGCAGCAAGGGTCTATATGGGGTATTTATTTTTGAAATCAGAGACATACATGATCAATCATTTTCTGCAGTTTCTAAACCTAATGTTTAATAAAGGGCATAATGAGCTTATTGTGTGTCAACTTTAAACTTTAAAAATCATGTTCTTATCAGTGGTAATGGTCTCTCAGGTGGAGGGTTTTTCTTGGTACTGAGGCTGACATTAATTTTTTTATTGTACACCAACTCCCTAACTTAGGGAACCATATGTCATGTACAAAGCTGCCTTCACATGTTTTCACTTTTATTTCAGGGTGGATTATGTGGATTCTTTAGGACGATCTCGGCGCTGTATGAAAAAGGATTTGCCAGATTTGCTGGAGATGGATAAAAATCTTCAAGGGAGGCTGTAAGTGTGTGATATGCAAAGCTTTGCCCAGGTCTGAAATGCAGACACAGGGATTGTTTTGTGAGTGAGGCTGCTTTTAGTTCATTATTTTTGATGGTCCAGTAAGGAGGTTTTTTCTTAACATACAAAAATATTTGCTGAAGTACACTTTTGTGGCTAGCATACACACATAATACACACTCAGGGAACAACCTGAATAGTTAATCACCCATACTGTGTAGCTACTAAAACGGATGGATGAGTTGGAGCTGTATCTGTTTATTTGGAAGGGTGTTTCATATCAGAGTCAAAAATATAGAATGAACCCAATCCAACAAACAAACCTCTGTGGAGAAAGATGTTTAGGAATGTATACTTGGTTATCCCATAGCAAGTGGGAGCAGAGAGGTAGTTAGCTTTTTAACTTTTTCTTTATACATTTTTGCATTTTAAAGTAAGGGCCTTATAGCTAGATTTTTTTTTACAGGGCCTAAGACACATCGAAGAGATAACTTGTTCCCATGCTCCAGGGAATAAAATTGCCCTCACCAAGGGCAGTTTTTATGAGGAAAATGGTGGGAGAAGGTCCACCTTGTCCAAGTCCTTTAGGTTCAGATAGGCCCGGGGTCAGCACAAGGAAGGAAATGCAGAAGCCCTGAGCTATCTGAGAGAGGCCAGGGGGCGCTACCCAGACTGCAGCATGATGCAGCTTCCTCGGCCCTGTGCAGGTAACCATGCATAGGAGGCTCTGCTGCCTCCTCCCCTTTAGCCCAGAACCAGGGTGGAAAGGAAAGGGATTTGTCTCAAGTGCTGAGGCAAGATTCTGGTGTGCTATTGTAACAAGTCAGCTGCTTGATTAAAGAAAGGTTAAGACTGTTTTTGCAGTTTCCCAGTGGTATTGGGTCAGAAACTTCTGTAAGGAAGTTGCTTGTCCATGATCCAGCTTACTGAACTCCCTTATTGTGTGAAGAGAAGCACTGCTGTCTCACGGCTCTTATCTAAAGAGTTTTGCTCTGTTCCCTTACTAGTTTCGTTAGTCCTGCTAATGAGAAAACCTTATTATCCGAAGATATGAGAAAAGAACTTCAGCGCCAGCAATGGGAGGAAGAAGAAAGAGAGGCCTTGAAAAGGCCAATGGGGCCCATCCATTATGAAGACATTCGTGAAAATGGTATGATCATCTTGCAGCTTTTTAAATCTTTTTTTTTTTTAATCTTGAACTAATGGCAAGCATAAAGGGAAGTATAAAGCAGCAGCTCTTATATAGAAATAAAAGATTCTGATTTTGAAATTGAAAATATCTCCTTTGTTCACTTCATAGCCTAGAGAATACTCATATTGGGAATATCATTCCTACAGAGGGTCTATTAATCACAAGGAGATTTTTTTGGCTTAGCTGCTTTTTTTTTTTTTTTTTAAACTTGTGCCAAATATCACTGCGTTTCTTTTAGCTTTGGTAGGAAAGTTAGCCTGAGTCTAATTCATTAATCAGGAAACTCTAATCTTTTGAATAATTTGATTCATTTCAGAGGCCCGGCAACTTGGTGTTGGATATTTTGCTTTTGCTCGAGATAAAGAGTTGAGAAATAAGCAGATGAAAACATTAGAGATGCTGCGTGAACAGGTAAAAATTAAATTCAGAATTGATGTTAAGAAGTATTTGAGCGATTGGTTTCTTGTTGCACCATATTACAAAAACAATCTATTGGGGCGCCTGGATGGTTCAGTTGTTAAGCATCTCCCTTCGGCTTAGGTCATGATCCCAGGGTCCTGGGATCAGGCCCTGCGTTGGGCTCCCTGCTCAGTGGGGAGCCTGCTTCTCCCTCTCCCACTCCCCCGCTTGTGTTCCCTCTCTGCTGTGTCTCTCTGTCTCAAATAAATAAATAAAATCTTTAAAAAAAAATCTATTATTTATTTAAGTCAATTAATTAATTTTTGAGCAAGAGAGAAAGAGAATGAGAACCAAGTAGGGGGAGGGGCAGAGGGAGAGGGAGAAACAGACTCTCAGCTGAGCAGGGAGCCTGATGTGGGGCTCCATCCCAGGACCCAGAGATCATGATCTGAGCCGAAGGCAGACGTGTAACTGACTGAGCCACCCAGGCACCCCACAGTCTATTTTTCAAATTGGTATTCAGAATGGCTTTTTTTTTTTAAAGAAATGTTATATTTAGGGACGCCTAGGTCACTGCCTGTGCCTCTGCCTGCCGCTCCTCCTGCTTGTGCTCTGTATCTCTCTCTCTCTGACAAATAAATAAAATCTTAAAAAAAAAAATGTTATATTTATTTAATAGTTAATACTCAGAGCAGTGATGGACAAAAGTGCATCAAATTTTCAATTTTATTAAAGATTGATATTTCTGATATTTAATAATGTTATAGCCGTAAACCAGATATTTTATTATTACTTTTTAATTGAAGTGAAATTGACACATAGCATTATATTACTTTCAGGTGTACAACATAACTATTCAATATTTGTGTCTATTGGGAAATGATCACCACGTTAAGTCTAGTTAACATCCATCACCGCATAGTTACAAAATTTTTTTTCTTGTGTTGAGAACTTGTAAGGTCCACTCTCTTAGCAACTTTCAAATATGTGTTACAGTATTATTAACTGTGGTTGCCATGTGCTACATTATATCCCCATGACTTGTTTATTTTATAACTGGAAGTTTAAGTACCTTTTGATTCCCTTCACTCATCCCCTCCCCCCTCCCCCCCACTCTGTCAACCACCAATCTGTTCTCTGTATCTATAAGCTTGTATTTGGGGATTTTTGAGGGGGTGGAGGTTAGAGTCCACATATAAGTGAGATCATACTGTATTTGTCTTTTCCTGTCTAACTTATCTCACTTAGCATAATGGTTTCAAGGTCCATCCGTGTTGTTCAAATGGCAAAATTTCCTTCTTTTTTATAGCTGAATGATATTCTGTTCCACATATATATAAACACACACACACATACATGCACACACACGCCTTTATTCATCCATTGATGGACACTTAGATTGTTTCCATATCTTGGCTATAATTCTACAGTGAACATGGGGGGTGCAGATATCTTTCAAGTTAGTGTTTTTTTTCATTTTCTTCAAATAAATATGCAGAAGTGGAATTGCTGGATCATATGGTAACTCTATTTTTAATTTTTTGAGGAACCTCCATACTGTTCTCCACAGTGGCTGCACCAGTTTGCATTCCCACCAACAGTGCACGAGGGTTCCCTTTTTTCTACATCCTTGCCAATAATTTTTATTTTCTGTCTGTTTGATAATAGTCACTCTAACAGGTGTGAGGTGATATCTCACTGTGGTTTTGATTTGCATTCCCTTGATGATTAGTGATGTCCGGCATGTGTTTATAGGTCTGTTGGCCATCTGTATGTATTCTTTGGAAAGATGTCTATTCAGGTTATCTCCTGGGGGTTTTTTGTTTTTTTGTTTTTGTTTGTTTCTGTTTTTTTCTCATCTGCCTGTTTTTTAATTAGATTGGTTTTTGTGGGTTTTTTCTTTCTCACTTTTTTTTTGTACTGCATTGTATGAGTTCTCTGTATATTTTGGACATTAATCCCTTATCAGATAATATGATTTGCAAATATTTTCTCCCATTCAGTAAGTTGTCTTTTCATTTTGTTGATGGTTTCCTTTGCTGTGCAGAAACTTTTTAGTTAGATGTAATCCCATGTGTTAATTTTTGCTTTTTTTTTTTTTTAAAGATTTTATTTATTTATTTGAGAGAGAGAGCATGAGAGGGAGGAGGGTCATAGGGAGAAGCAGACTCCTCGCTGAGCAAGGAGCCCGATGCGGGACTCGATCCCGAGACTCCAGGATCATGACCTGAGCCGAAGGCAGTCACTTAACCAACTGAGCCACCCAGGCGCCCTAATTTTTGCTTTTGTTGCCTTTGCTTTTGGTGTCACATCCAAAAAATCATGGCCAAGACTGATGTTAAGGAGCTTACTGCCTATGTTTTCTTCAAGAAGTTTTATAGTTTCAAGTCTTATGTTCAAGTCTTTAGTCCATTTTGAGTTAATTTTTGTGTATGACGTAAGATAGTGGTCCAGTTTCATTCTTTTGCATGTGGCTGTCCTGTTTTCCCACCATTTATTAAAGAGATTGTCCTTTTCCCATTATATATTATTGGCTCTTTTGGCATAAATTAATTGACCATATATGGTTGGGTTTATTTCTGGGCTCCCTTTTCTGTTCCGCTGATCTCTGTGTCTGTTTTTATGCCAATATCATACTGTTTCAGTTATTATAGCTTTGTACTATAGTTCAGAATCAGGGAGCCTGATGCTTCCAGTTTTGTTCTTCTTTCTCAAGAATGCTTTGGCTTTTCAAGATCTTTTGTGGTTCCATATAAATCTTAGGGTTGTTTGTTCTATTATTATGAAAAATATTTGTTGGAATTTTGATAGAGATTGCATTGAATCTTTAGATTGCTTTGGGTAATATGGACATTTTATCAATATTAATTCTGCCAATCTATGAGCATGCTGTATTTTTCCATTTCTTTGTGTCTTCAGTTTCTTTCATAATTGCCTTTAGTTTCCCTTGGTTAAATGTATTCCTAGGCATTTTATTCTTTTTGATGTAATGGGAATGTTTTCTTAATTTCTTTCCGATAGTTTATTAGCCTATAGAAGTACAACAGATTTGTGTATGCTGATTTTGTACCCCATAACTTTTTTTTTTAAGATTTTATTTATTTATTTGAGAGCGAGAAGACAAGCAGTCTGAGGAGCAGAGGGAGAGGGAGAAGCAGACTCCCCGCTGAGCAGGGAGCCCGACATGGGGCTAGATCCCAGGACCCTGAGATCATGACCTGAGCTGAAGGCAGATGGTTAACTGACTGAGCCACCCAGGTGCCCCTGTACCCTGCAACTTTACTGAAGCCATTTATTCTCACAGTTTTTGGGTGGCATCTTTAGGGTTTTCTATATATAATATCATGTCTTCTGCAAATAGTGACAGTTTTATCACTATTACTTATCAGTATCAGAATGCTCTTATAGTTTCACGAAGGTACTTGCTGTTCTATTTTGGTGTTTCAGACTTTAAAATTATAGCTGCTCAGAAGTAACTTATGTAACTTTGATGTTTTAAATTTGGTTTTAAATATGGTACTTTTGGAGTGGCCTGGGTAAGAAAATAGAGAGTTATTTAAGGGATTTATTTAAGGGATTAAGGAGTAGAACAGAATTGGTTGGTTTCCTTGAATGTGAAGATTCCAGGATGCTCTGTGAACACTCGCTAAACTTAGAAAACACACCCAGAGGGCTTGTATAAGAGGACCTCATAGGTCTGCGTTTTGAAGAGCTCAAGGCTAGCTTCTTAGAGGTGGCATGAAAACCAATTAGCCTCTTTTTTAAATAAAATAAATTATTTCATCCCTTTAAACAGAAATATTGTGAATTTGGCTTACAGTAAATAATGTTCTAATTTTCTTTTGTATTCAGACAACAGATCAGAGAACAAAACGAGAGAACATAAAGGAAAAGCGAAAGGCTATGTTAGAAGCAAGACTTGCTAAACTCCGGCAAAAAAAGATGAAAAAGTCAAAAGAAGATGGAGCAGAGGAAGAAAATAGAGGTATATCATGGCGCATGTATCTGACCTTCAAAAGGAAAAATTTTAGTTCCATTGATGTCTCAACAAGTAGGACTGGCAATATGGAAAGGAGTCATTTCGTTTTATTCTCTAAGCAAGCAGAGTACCTCTGAGGTACTGCCAGGAACAGGTTTTTATAACCAGAGTGGTGCAGGGTGACACTCCAAAGAATCTTTTTCTATAGACAAAAATACTAACAAACAGGACATTGTGTTACTTCATAGAACGGCATGGTTTTTTAGTAACAGACTTAACTGAGAGAAGAGATGTTTTAAGATAAAGTTGAGTTGTACACACACGTTTTGGACCGAATTTCTTTTGCTATAGCTGTATGTTTTTTGGTTATTATACATTCATTTATTTTAAAGAAGAAATATATTCACAAAATCAGATAAAAGAAAGAATTTACAAATATGAGCCTGGATGGCTCACAAAAGGTCACAGTGTGTGGAAACACTGTTACATGTGTTCCTGCTGGCTTGCTGCCTGCAGTGTGAGTTACCCTAATCTGGGCTAAGCTGTGCTGACCGAGACCCCTGCATGGACTGGCTCACACAAGGTGGAAGTCTGTTTTCTATTTTAATGCTTTAGAGGTGGTGGGTTTTCAGGCAGGTAGTGGCTCTGCTCCAGATGGTCAACCAGGCCCAGCTTCTTCCTGTCTTCCTGCTTCTGCCATCCCTAGAGTGTTGCTCTACCTGCAGGGTGGAGGCTTGTTCCCTAGCACCTGTTCGCAGCCCAGCCCGAGGGAAGGGGAAGGAGGGGGGAGGAACCAGCTTCTTTAGGAATGTGAATCGAAGGCACACACAACCCACGCATTTACATCCCACTGGCCCGAATGCAGCTGCAGGGGGCTGGGGAATGGCCCGTCTAGTGAGGTGGCCACACCCGCAGCTGAAACTGGGGGCGTTGTGTTCCCAGGAGGAAGAAGGGGGTGTGGGTGTCAGGGGCATGTACCAGCCTCTCCAGCCCTAACAGAGGCCTGTGCCAAGCCACTGGCCATCTTCAGATCTGAACACAGCTTCAGCTGAGCTCTGAAAGGAGACCAGAAACACTGAGGAATTGGGAAGTCACCAGTGCCGTTTTGTATGACGCTAGGTCCCTGAAACATGTTAAGCTCTGCATACTGTTTCTCTGTTTTTGCTCTACTCCTCAACATCTGTCATTTCCACAACATGTGAAGTGCCAGCACAGTGGTTTTTAAAAACCCATTTTCTTTAAAAATCTGGCCAAAGGTGAATAGCCTGCGGCCTGTTGCCATGCGTCAGCTCTTCATCACCCTATGTCCCCTTGCTTTGTCTGAGACTCCTTCTTTAGTTGAGTAATTGGGGATTTCTGGCCCTTCAGTTGTTGGTCTGGGGAAGCGGGGTGCCATAGTGGGAAACACAGACTTTGAAATCCATCCAACCTGGGTTTGGATCCTGGCTCTGTCTATTTCTCCTTGTGTAGCATTTCTGAGCTTAATTTTCCTCATTTATAAAGTAGAAAAACCAATACTGACTTTGTTAGGGTTATTACAAGAATTACACGATAGGTGCTCATCAAATACTAGTTACTGCTTTTACTCTCAAGATTAGTGTGTTATATTTATTGATTATTTTTTAAATAGCTTTAAGCTTTACTATAATAATGTCTTATTCTCTGGCAAAAAATAGATGTTATTGGACCTTTGCCACCAGAACCAGAGGCTGTGCCAACTCCACGTACTGCTGCCCAGAGTAGCAAAGTGGAAGTCATTGTTCAGGAGAGGAAGGATACCAGGCCCGGAGTGCCCCATGTCCGAGAGTGGGACAGAGGAAAAGGTAAGGGGGCATGGGCTTCAAGGTATAAATCCTTTCCAGTGATGGGCCTTGCACAGAAGATTTTTCTGGTTCATCTCAGTATGATTCTCATGGGTCTTAGTGGTCCCTTGAGGTTTAAGGAATTCTCCAGATCTTTCGACTGGGTTCTTCTTAGTACCCAGGCACTAGCTGTTTGTAAACAGGGGTACTAGAAAGTGTGATCATAAAAGACCAGGGTCTACAATACATCATTTCAAAAGGACAATTTTTTAGAAGCACTGGGTGAAGTTTTGTAAATTCGTGCTACCTCCATGTGGCTTTACAGCTTTGGAATGCCCTTTCTCAGGAGCCACTTTTAAAAATCTTACAAGGTTTGGTATTTTAATGTCCTCTGTGTTCTTTAGCGTCTCCTTTACGTTCAGTTGAAAATAGTCTGCATCTGTACACCGTGATGCCCACAGCAGCTTCTTGTTGGAAGAGGCTATGATTTATGTCTCTTCAAACGAGATGGTTAGAATAGTACATTAGCTCATGCTGTTTGAGCTGATGAGGTCCAAGTGTCAAGTAAAAGATAGGCAAATAGGCGAGTGCCTTAGGTTAGTGCTGCTGTTAGCAGTAGAGCTGAAATACCAAATGAGATTTGGACAGGTGTCTTTTTGTGTCTTCTAAAACTCAATAAAGGTCAAAATTTGTGTTTGGTTGTGAAGTACCTACATCATGTCAAGCAAATAATCTGAGGGTGTGATTTTTCTAGATTTCTCTTTCAGTTATAATTTTAGTGCCTTTTTGGCAATACTTCCAGAACCCACCAGCCTTCCCCACAGAGCCTTCCTTGAATTTTTCCCCATCTGGAAGTAGGCACTCCCTTTTCCTTATATTTTTGTAGGCATTACATAGACCTTATATTATGTTATTGCTATCCTTGTTCTCCAGAGAATGGGAGTTGGCTTTTAATATATAATAATAGAGAAGTAATAATGATCAGTTCTAATAATACTCTTTCTTATTTTTACTAGAATTTTCCTTTGGGTACTGGTCGAAGAGGCAGTCAGATCTCCGGGCCGAGAGAGATCCTGAGTTTGCTCCACCATCAGATTACTTTGTGGGTCAAAAGAGAACTGGTACCTTTGGTAGCCAGACATGGAACAGACCTGCACCTGCACAGAGTGACTCAGGACAGCGCTCTGGCCAGAGCCATGACCCCAGCTCTTCACATACATCATCCACTCCCGCCCCCAGCAGGCCACCACAAGCCGCCACAGTCACTTTCGAAACTCTGGATGATATGATATCATATTATAAACAAGTGACATGAACTTCAAAACCATTCTCACTTGGGTCTATACTGTGATGGTGCCTTTTTCTCCCAAATTAGGGAAAATATAACTTAGAGACAGAATAGTATCTTTCTCCTCCTGTCCTTTCCCTAGATGATACAGACTTCAGGTTGGGTTTGTCAGCAAGGAAGAAAGTGAATGGTACTTCGGGAATTCTGTGGCCACTTGGCTGTTCATTTCTTTCTGATTGATATGGTGACCTGTCTGCCTGGATTTATGTGTAAGCTGTCATAATATGACCCTGAGGAGTTTGTAATCCTGTTTCCTACCCACTCCCTTGGCTTATTTGATTTAAGCGTTCCATTCCTTTCCTTTTGTAAATACTAGCATGCAGCTCTCTTTGTTCCAACGATTCAGCTTCCATATCAGTTGATGGAGCATCTGTCAGGAGGCATGTTTGCCTGTCAAAGTGGCAAATGAGGGGACACTGTGTGGGGCAAGTGGTTTAGTCTCTAAGGGGACCCTGAAGCTGGTGGACTGCTAAGCAATAACATTTGAAATGATAAAGAAGACCAGGAAAGAGAACCTCATAATCCAGAAAGGTAGAAGGTGAAGTCACTTTTATTGTCAGCACACAGGCCTTATGGGCATTCATTGTGTGTGGAGTGCCTGGGGCCCATTTGGAGGCTGTTCGCTGAGTCAGAGAGTGAGAGGCTCCTTAGCTTAAGGGTTAGTTTTTCAGCTGGGCCTGTCTCTCTGCTGTGCCCCCTGTAGGCCCTCATCACTTTCAGGAGCCACATCACCTCAGAAGTCTAATTAAAATAGACCTGGGCTGGAGTGAGAGGCAGGGAGGTCTCTTCATCTTTACTACCAGTGAGTTAGTGAGCAGAGCTCCGGAAGCATTTCCTGTGCCTGAATACATCCCGTCCTCTGCCTGCTGCACCTCCGTGTCTTCTCAGCTCCAGACAAGCAGTGGGAGTTGGCCACCAGGCCCATAGGGCTCCAATGGCTGCCTCCCAGGCCAGTGAATTCTGTAAGAACATGCTAGAGCAGATCTTCCAAGTGCCAGAAGGAGCCTCTACTCCAGTGGGCTCTGATCCACATAGTTTCAGTGGTGTTGATGGGAGTGCTCCTTACAGATTGCAAACTAGAGCCCAGAAAGGGTCAACGATTTATCCAAGGTCATGTGGCATCAAACGGCAGTTCTGGGACTTAAATGTAGCTTGTTTAGGCTCATGTTTGCTCCAAATTCGATTTCTCCAGTGCCCTCTGCTCTCAGTCTTGTCACTCCAATATCAAGTAGTACTAGACAAAAATCCCAAATTCTTGCAAACTTAACCTCTGAACTCTGTGCCAAGGGTAAAGTTGCCTGTCCTAAGGGTCATTCTGTCAGTCTGATCAGGCAAATACCTCTTTTTAAAAATAATACATTAAAATCAACTGACCCAGCCACCTTTTTGCAGAAATTGATAAGCTGATCCTAAATTTGTATGGAATTGAAGAGACCCAGAATATCCAAAACAATCTTGAAAAAGAACAAAGTTGGAGGACTCACACTTCCTATTTCAAGACTTACTACAAAGCTACAGGAATCAAAGCAGTGTTGGTACTGACAGGATAAGCACCTAGATCCATGGACTAACACTGAAGTCCAAAAAGAAAGCTATATTTCTGTAGTCAATTGATATTTGACAGTGGTGCCGAGGCCATCCAGTGGGGAAAGAATAGCTTCTTCAACAGATGATTTTGGGACAGCTGACTATCCACACGCAAAAGAATGAATTTGGACCCATAACTTGGGCCATAAACAAAACCAACCCAATGTCAAAATGGATTGAAGACCTAAACATAGGAACTAAAACTACAAAACCAACTGAAACAGCTTGTAGGACGAAGGGAGAGGAGACAGAAAAAGAAAAATTGGAATAGTAGAAAGAAAAAATAGAATTATTAGTTATACTGGAATCAAAAAAAATGGAAGAAGGGAAGGAAGAAAACAGACAAATGAGAAAGATGGAAAGAGGGTATGGTTATAAGGTAGAGCAGAAGGACTTGAGAGGCTGTTTGTGGAGAAGGGACAGGAAGTCTGGTCAGGCAGCAGTAAGCCCTGTGGGAGCCAGTGGTCATGAGAGGGATCCCCAAATAACCTTTTGTCGCCAGGATGGCCCAACCTAAGGTGGACGGCGAAGCACTCTGCACGTTGGCTCATGGTCACTGTCGACTAGTAACTGTAAGTCATTTTCTCTAGGATTTCAAGACTATATAAACATTTCTCATTTTGTCTTAGCATACAGGTAGTTTAGTGTTTCGGGAGCCCAGTTGTTACATCCTCTTGCCTTTCAGACCCAGAGTTCAAGTGTTGACGCAATTCTGGTTTTACCATTTCTCATGGGCCTGTTTTGCACATGTGTATCCAGCAGATGGCGCCAGCATTCTCAAGACTTCAGATTTCACTCTGCAACAGCACCGCCCAATAGAAATATGATGTAAGCCGTTTTCAGTTTTCTGGGAACCACATTAAAAAAGTGAAATTAATTTTATGACATACTTTAACCCAGTATATCCAGACTATTTCAACATTTAATTATATTAAAAATACTGAAATATTTTATATTTCTTTTCACACCAAGTGTTAAAAAATCTGTATGTCCACTGATGGACATCTCAATTCAGATGCTAAATTTTCATCAGGAGTACTTGGTCTATATTTATATTTCTTAGAATATACAGTGAAAAAGTAGATTCACACACCCAAGTTGTTCCAAACACACAAACCTTTCCGAGTTTGCCAGTAACTGAATCAAATATCAGTTCTTAATACAATTTTAGTTCCTTAGTCATACTAACCACATTTCAGATGCTTAGAAGACATGAGGCTAGTGCTACTGTCCTGCATAGCACAACTCTGATCTGTTTTTATAGGCTTTAGGGTCTGACTACACATAACCCTTCCCTTAGTAACTAAAGGATTGATAAACATTTCTTCCAGGCATGCATTAAGCACGCAAGCTATTCTCACGGCAGTGTTTAACTCGGAGGCAAGGAGTCGTGAAAACATGACCACACCTTATTCATTTTTTTGTAGAGCTAAGCGAAATGTTTTGGATCAGAAATTGCTTTGAATTATTTGTTTTCATTGTAATCTTTCCTCTAGGCCTTTGTGTGTTTTGATACAGTCCCTTTGAATTGGCTAAATAAATCATTTTGTTTGCTTGCAAAATTCCCAAAGGAGAAACTTTAAATCCATATACATGAGATTGCTGCTATGTTTAGCCATACATTTGCCAAAGATTTGTGGGATCGTTTATTTCCTCTTAAAGCCACAGTGCAGCCTGCAGGATGGTTTTCAGCTAACCTTGTTGTGACATCGAGATGAGGCAGTAGAATTTAGAATTTGGAACAGGGGTGGGTACTGGTCTTTACAGTTAATACCACATAGAGGAGCCACGCCATATGTGCTTAGTTTCTTTTTCAGCCAGTGCATTGAACTAAGTCAGTTATATGTCAAGCAGTTCCTGTAAAAAGCTATATGGCTAAGGTAAGTGATGATAATTAGAATTTGTTGACCTGCTGAAAATCGTGAGAGAAAATGAAACCCCCTGGCCCTCCCACCCAGCCCTTGTGAGCTGCCTTGGTGAGGCATTTAGCTAGTGTAGGTTATGGACATCTAGCTTAATGTTTAACGTTTAGGGTCGGGGGAAGAGAATGATGTAATAGGTGTACATTATTGTCTAGGAAAACTGGAAAAAAACGAAGCAAGGCGTTTTAATGAAAACCTGGCTCTCAGGCCCAGTATTGATCTGTTACTGTGTTTCTTAATAAATCCTGGGCTGCATTTATATACACATGCATATTATTAAGTGCATGTTTGTCCAGTGATGGGAATGGTCAGAAATATTCTCTGTCAACCTCAATTTAAACAGCTTCTTTCTCCACCACATTTCTAACTGCCACGTTCTTCCTAACTCTGAAAACTCGCCTGCTTGGTGGCAGTTTTGCCTGGTGGTAAGCATTTTCACTGGGGTACGTTGTTTTCTATTTCTCTTTCTGATCGTTATCAGCAATGAAGCTTCCATGAACTTGAACATGGGGGGTAGTTTTAGACACTTGACCCCTCAATGCCCCTTGCCCTGCCCCACACCTCTCTGTACATGTTGTTCAGGGTTGTTTATGTAAACTAGAAACACAAAAGTAGGCCCTGTTCACAGCCCAGTTCTCCCAGGTCACAAATACGTCTGAGAACGGCACTGCTATCTTTGCAGGGGACCCAGGATTTATTGTCTTCTTTCCAAAAATGAATTGATTTTTTTTATCGAGGTTTAGTTTACATATAACATACTAGTTTCAGTTGTACAACCTAATGACTTGACATTTGTATATATTACAAAGTGATCACCATTTTACCATCCATCACCATACATACAGAATTCTTTTTCTTGTGATGAGAACTTTTAAGATCTATTCTCTTAGCAACTTTCAAATATGCAGTACAGTATTAACTATAGTCACCATGCTGTACATTATATTCCCATGGCTTATTTATTTTATAACGAACGTTGCAGTTTCTGACTCCCTTTACCCATTTCGTCCACCCCCATCCTCTCCCTCCGGCAACCACCAGTCTGTTCTCTGTTTCTGTGAGCTTGGCTTTTTGGTTTTTTGGGTTTTTTTAGATTCCACTTATAAGAGAGATCATATGGTATTTGTCTTTCTCTGTCTGACTTATTTCACTTAACATAATGCCCTCAGGGTCCATCCATGTTGAAACTGGCAAGATTTCCTTCTTTTTGTGGCTGTGTAATATTCCATTATATATGTGAGTCACATTTTCTTTATCCATTCATCTATCAATGGACACTTAGGTTGCTTCCATATCTTGGCTGCTGTAAATAATGCTGCAATGAACATGGGGGTGCAGATATCTTTTCCAGTTGGTGTTTTTGTTTTCATTGGATAAATACCCAGAAGTGGAATTCCTGGATCATACAGTAATTCTATTTTTAATATTTTGAGGAACCTCCATATTGGTTTCCATAGTGGTTGCACCAATTTACATTCCCACTAACAGTGTACGAGGGTTCCAATTTCTCCACATTCTCTCCAACACTTGTTATTTCTTGTCTTTTTGATGATAGTCATTCTAACAGGTGTGAGATGATATCCCATCGTGGTTTTGATATGCATTTCCCTGATGATTAGGGATGTTGAGCATTTCTTCATAATTTACAAAAATCATCTTTACCTTAGAAGAGGCTTTATATCTCTGCTTCCAATTATAATCTACATAAGTTTTAAGGGATGTGTGACCAAAGTAAACATACCATTTTTTAAAATAATGTTTTTAAAACTGAGCTGTGCCGATATTTTTAATTGTTATCTAATAGTTTATCAAATTAATCTACATTGTTGTTAAACACTTCCTCAGTTGTTGGCTGGCTGCATTATTTCACTATTAGAAATGAAGAGGCTATAAGCATCTTTTTGTTTGGCTCAACCAGCATTCATCTGTATCCAAGTAGCTTCTCTCCCTCTTTTAAACTGTCCCCCTGGGCATTACTTTCAGAAGTGAGATCACTAGGTCAAAGGGATGATCATTTTTATGTTTCTTGGTGGGTCTTGCCGGGAGACCCGTCTTAATAAGGGCCCTTGACGTCCTGATAAATCTCCCTGGTGGAGGTTGCAGGTGGTTTGCAAGTGAATTCTGCTCCAGGATGAGGGGTGACCATGAGGTTTCAGTCTCCTGTGTAAACCTTCCTTGGTGGCAGGCAGTTAAGCTTAATCGTATGTAGTGGCCCCCATTCTGCTTCCTCTTCAGATCACTTCTCTCTCCAGCTCAGCCCTTCTGTCTTCCTCATCTGCTTAGAGAATTCAAGCATCTGTTCAGAACATGCTTTATATACTGAACAACAGAAAGCACAGTGTCTTAATTTTCCTAGTCTCATCTCCACTTCTTCGGTGCACCGAGCGAGGGCTTATTCTCATGCCTGTCCTAGCCGACAGCTTGGCTTGCTCACAGACTGCAGGCACGCAGTTACATCTACACTGCTTTCTGTCTTTATCAAAGCTTTTCTGATTAAAACTACAGAGAGCCAGAAACTAGAGATAATAGTAAAGAAAGCCAGGACCAGATGACCTGAGAGAGCAAAGTTTAATTTTGTTTTTAAGTATACCACTGTATATTCTTTAAAAAATAAAAAAAAAAGATTTTACTTAATCATTTGAGAGAGAACACGCACAAGTTGGTGGGGGGAGGGAGACAGGGGCAGTGGGAGAGGGAGAAGCAGGCTCTCTGCTGAGTAGGGAGCTTGACTTAGGGCTCAATCCCAGGACCCCGGGATCATGACCTGAGCCGAAGGCAGATGCTTACCCGACTGAGTCACCCAGACACCCCCAGGTGTATGTATTTCTAAAAAATATATTCTTGGGAAGGAAGGATGCCCTTTTCTCTTCTAAACCTATACCCGATTTCACCCCTCAGCTTCCTTCTGACTACGGGTCCTTGCTTTTCCCAAAGCCTGTGCAGAATTTTCCCACTTTTCACCCCTGTTGTGCTTGTGCTCCTCGGCACCCCTGGCAGTTCGCCGTGTCTGTGCTTTTTAAGTACTCTTCTGGGTGCACCAAGGACTGGGAGTCCCTTTTCACTGTAGGCAGAAATCAGGGTGCTGTGGGTGTGGCCCCTCTCCTTGGCTAATCCCTCCAGCAACTGGGCTGCTCACACTCCTTCCACTGCACTGCCAGCCCCTGGGAGGGGCTCCCTAGAATACAGATGCCGCCTCCGCTTGCAGTCCTTCTGTGCTTTCCCGTCCCCTGCAGAACAAAGTCCAGGCTGATTGTTTCACGGCTGGTCCCTCCCTGCCCCTCTCGCTCCACACTAACCCACAGCATGCTCTGCTTGCTTCTTCCCCAAACTTGCCAGTTTAGAGCCTCCACCCTGAGCAAGTGTCGTGCCCACCACCTGGAATGCTCTTCCTCTCCTTGTTCACTAGTCTAACTGGTTTCTGGGCCAGTTTCTGTCATTTCCATTGCGCAACCCTCTTCGACCACTCCAAATAATTTCCTTTTTCCATTTAACATTCACTGAGCACTTAACTGTGCTAGGCATTGTGCCAACCCTGTACATGCATCATCTCACTTATCCTCACAGACCGGGGCGGTGGGGACTAGGGCCCTTGAGATCATCATGCAGATCAAGTGCCAGGCTCAAGGTCACAAAATTTGAGATTATCACACAGATAAGTGCCAAGCTCAAGGTCACATTGCCTGAGCTCTTAGCTGCCCAGCCACACTGCCTTCTCTGGGCTTCCATTCTGCCTTGCAGAGAGCACTCTGACTTGTCATTGTAGCTTTGTGTGTTTCTCCCCTTGGATCTGTCCTCTTGGGACAGAGCAGCCAGGCAGCAAATCAAATGAAGAAGGCACTGGGCCTGTGGTCATCTTCTATATGCTTTATAAACTTCTCACACGATCTTTTCATTTCTTTGTGGGAGGTGTTTCTTGAAACTTCGCTTATGGCCATCTGCATGGGTCTGTTAGGCTATGCATGGGACTTTGATGCCGCAAATGTTTTTCAGTTCCTAGTATGTAGCAGCACTGTATTTAGTAATATGGACATTATAAAAGGGAGAGAAGACGTGGCCCCTGCCGTCCAATTGCAGAGATGAGAATTACCACGTGGGACAGAGCTAGTGATTAAAGACAATGCATTTGAATATTTGATCATACAACACATGCAAATTCTTTGGCATGACATACAAGACCTTTTGCGATCTGATTTGAGACCACTTTTCTAACCTTACTACTCTCCCAGAGACCCCAGTCATACTTATGTGTTTTGCAGTTCTCTGAACCCACCGTGCTTTAAATGCCTCTGCTCCCTTGTACATCCTGCTCCTTTTGCCTAGAATGGCAACTTCTGCTCATCTTTTATAACCATCTTCAGTGCTGCTTCTGTGAGACGTTTTTCTTTGGGTTTTCATGGCTCTTGTACATTCTTCTGTAGTGTGACCCTTATTATATTGTCTATAAGTCAGTTTTGTAAGTCTTATGTGCCTGTTAAATGTTGAGCTGCTTGGGGGCAAGGCCTGTGTCTCAGTGATGGAAAAATGAATGACAGAATTAAAATTGGATACATAGAAAGGAGGGTGGGATGATGTTCCAACATGGCTGGTGGTCAGTCCGGAATCACACTTGACTGCAAGGAGAGAGATCTAAACAAAGGGGCCCATTCTCTCCTGTGAAACAAGTTTAGAGGTAGGTAGCCAAGCGCTGGTGCAGGGGTGCTGCTGTGTCCTCAGGAGCCTAGGTTCTGTTACTCTGCTCGACCACCTTCAATGCACGGCTTCCCTCTCCAAGGTAACTTCATGGCTCTAAATGGCTGCTGGACCTACAGTCATCTCATCCATCCCAAACGAGAAGGGCTGTGAGGAAAGAACAAGCTATGAAGGTAGCCTCCTTTAAAAACATGTCTCAGGGCCGAACTTAGCAGCTCCACTTTAATCCCATAGGCCAGGATTTAGTCACATGGGCACCTCTAGCTGAATTTTGAAGAGATAACCCATATGGCAGTAAATACAGGTCAGGGCACCTGGGTGGTGCAGTTGGTTAAGTGTCCGACTCTTGGTTTCGGCTCAGGTCATGATCTCAGGGTCATGGGATCAAACCCCGTGCCGGCTCTGCCCAGTGCGGTGTCAGCTTGAGTTTCTCTCTCCCTTTCCCTCTGCTCCATTACCCCACTCTCTAAAATAAATAAATAAATCTTTTAACAAATACAGGTAAATATAAATTATAAATATAACAAATATTTGTGTTGATTATATTTATTATAATACTTATATATAATGTAAATATAAATAAATATATGATAACTATTTGATTTTAAATGACATTTCTTTAAAAAAAAAAAACAAAATAGCTTTTAGAGCCAAATAGACTTTTCTCAAAAGAAGGTATAAATTGGTTCATAAACACGTGAAAGGATGCTCACCATCATTAGTCTTTAGGGAAATGCAAATCAAAATCACAATGAGATACCACTTCACACCCTCTAGAATGGCTCTAGAATCAAAAAGACATAATAAAAAGTGTTCACAAGGACATGGAGGAATTAGAAGCCTCCTACATTGCTGGTGGGGCTATAAAATGGTACGTCCACTTTGGAAACCAGTCTGACAGTCCCTCAAAATGTTAAACACTGAGTTACCATATGACCCAGCTAGCTGTTCCACTCCTGGGTGTACATCCAAGAGAATCGTGGTGAAAACATCTGTCCACACAAAAACTTGTACATGAATGTTCACAGTATTACTATTCATAATAGCCCCAAAGTGGAAGCAATCAAAATGCCCATCAGATAATGAATGGATCAACAAATTGTGATATATCCACATAATGGGATATTATTCTGCCAGAAAAATGAATGACGTAACTGATACGTGCTCAACATGGATGAACCTTGGAAATATGCTAAGTGAAAGAAGCCAGTCACAAAAGACAACATAATGTATGATTTCATTTATATGGAATGCCCAGAACAGGCAAATCTATAGAGAGAAACTAGATTAGTGGGTGCCTAGGAGTGAGAGGGAATGTGGAGTGACTGCTAATGAATTTCTTTTGGGGGTGATGAAAATGTTCTAAAATTAGATAGTAGTGTCAGTTGCACAACTTTGAATATACTAAAAACCATTATACACTTTAAAAGGGGCACATTGTATGACATGTGAATTATATCTCAATAAAACTGCTTTAAAAAGCTCTTATCTGTTTGTCAGACATATCTTCAAAATTAACCTCAAAAGAAATGAGTTGGTAAGGGGTGGGATGGGGAGAATTTCCTCAGACCAGTTAACATTTCAAGGACTGTATTTGTCTTCTCTTCATTTGAGTCCTGGCTTAAAAAAAAAAAAAAAAAAAATCTGCCCTTCTTGGTCAGGGTCAGATCCCTCTGGCTGGTCGCCCAGATGACTGAGATTCTGAGTGGTTTCTTTGTTCTACAGACTTATCATTTAAAAAACGAAGTATTTTTCTGAGTCTCCAAAGCGAAGGAATAAAGATGCCAGGGGGTCAGCAAATAGACATAGGAAGCCACTTATCTGGAAACCAGGATGTCAGAAGGGTTTGCTCTGTGGAACTCTTGTTCCTTGGAGATTTTGTTGCTGATAGATGGGCAGAAGCAGTTCAAGGGCTGTGAGGAAATCAGACTGTGTTTGGAAAGCTTCTGTGCTGGGAGTCTGCACACAGGCAACTCCCACCTGACTAGGAGCTCTGTCTCGTCCGTCATCAGGGAAATGGGAGAAATAATCTCACCCCAGGTGGTCACACCAGATCGTGCCTGTGAACCTGCTCTGTAAACGGGGGTGGTGTACCCCAGGGGTGAACTTGGGGTGGCTCCGGAGGACACGGTTTGAAAGGTGAAAGAATGAAGATTGTCTGGCAGGAGAAAAGCACCATGGACAGGGTGGGGAGTGGTTGTCAGGATGGAAGGTGGAATTGACAGTGGGAAGGCTGTGGTAACAAGGATTGTCAGAGGCCCTGGCCAGCAGTCCTTCCTCTGCTCTAGAGGTCAACACTGCTAGGCCCCTAGCACATTCCTAGTTTGCCTTTGGGGCCATTTAAGTCAAACAACAGGGGCAACTGGCCTACACTGCATGGAAATGCCAGCAAAGGTGATTCTCTTAGGTCTACCTTTCCTACATATTCTGGATTCTTTTTTTTTTAAGATTTTATTTATTTATTTATTTATTTATTTGAAAGAGAGAGAACGTGCGCACGCACATGAATGAGGGAGGAGCAGAGGCAGAGGGACAAGCAGACTCTGCTCTGAAAGTGGAGCCTGACACAAGGCTCAACCCTAGAACCCTGAGATCATGACCTGAGTTGAAACCAGGAGTTGGATGCTTAACTGACTGAGCCACCCAGGCACTCCTGTGTTCTGGATTCTTGAGCATCTTTTGCAGAGGCTCATGTTCTCACAAAGCCCCTCAGGAATTAAGAGAAATAAGTCATCATTTTTGTGTAATGCAAGATCAAGAAGTGACCTTACATTTTTGTCAGTGTGTTGATATATGACTGAAGAATGTCCTTACAGGGTTCATTTTGATCAGATAAATGAAACTTTCAGATCTGATTACAAAACCCTAGGGGATTTTTCCAGCCATTTTTGTGCTAATCAAATTGTTCTTCACACTTCCTCTCTTCAGCCAGTGGTCTATTTTTTATATATATTAAGAAGACCAGAATAAAACACAGTCTAGAAATATGTCAAGGTAAAAACCATAGCACCATAGCACCTAGTGCTGTTCAGCTGACCCAGACATGAGTATGCTTATCTGCTAACCCACATATGTCTACTTGATGAGCACTCAGAGCCCTCAAGAAGTTCTATTAAAGTGGGAAAATATTTATTATAGTTCATTGATTTTAAGGTATGCATTTTTTCCATTTTAACATCTCTTAAATTGTGATATCTCTTATAGTCAATGGCATCTTAAATTGATATTTTTTTTCTTATAAGTTGGTGCATCTTACAATCAATTACATCAGACCTTGATTTGATGAAATGTGGCAAATATTAGTCATTGAATTGAGAAAATTTATTCTCCTCATTCTTTTCCATCTGCCCTTGGATATACATGCTGAATAATTGCATCCCCATCCTTGCATTGCCACCAGGAACTACCCCATCCGCATCCTCCAGAGAGCCAATAAAACATCTTTTTTGTGTTTGCAGGTTTTTATCCATAGACCACAAGTAGATCTTCCACTCCCAGGTCTCTAACTGTAAAAGGTACAGTGGAACCTTTCTCCCTTCCCCATCCTTTCCATTCCTCCAGCACCCCAGGGTTCCTCCAAGAGGTACTCAGTTTGTATGACTGTCCCTGGAACCATTTCTGGAATCCGGTCATCCCCAAGGCCCTTCCCAAAGTAACCCACTAATGTGGGTTCATCTGATGCTGTCTCTGGGAAGAAAAAGGAGGAGGGACATCCCTTTACCTTCCTGTGTGAGGAGTGATCAATTATTTCCTTATCCTTCCTGGATAGGACCTGCTGGCTCAATGACCTATAAAGGCTATTTCAGCACTTCCATTCTGTCTGTCTCCAAGGCTTCACCTTAGGTAAGCACTGTCACTCTCGGTCACCTCTCAGGGGGCTCTGACTTTCTACAGCTGCAGGTCCATCTGGTCTGAGATGGACAGTATTACCTAGCAGGATGTATACTGTAGCAACATGACTGACATTAAGAGCAACCGAGAATTGTACCAGCAATACACAGCCTCAGCGCCCAGGCTGCTGGCCCATATCTCCAAACTGCTCATCAGTTGCCGGAACGCAGGTATTTCTGTACCTAAGGGCATCAGGAACATCTTTGAGTTCACTTGGGAGGAGCTCACTGCCGACCCCATGGTGCCTACCCCGTCTGACATCATGGGCCTGGAGATCAACATTGGACCCCCACCCGTGGTGCTCATGGAATCAGTCCCCGCGCAGGCCCCTGTCCAAAAGAAGCCACCTCCAGTACCAACACCACAGTTGCTGCCCACATCCACTGGGCCAGCCAAGTTAACCCAGTCTCCCACCCATGGCTATCTAGCACACTCTGGCCAGGAGACCCTGCACAGATTCCAGCGGCAGTCTATCCACCTGCTGACAGAGCTGCTCACCCTGAAGATGAAGACCATGGTGGAGTCCGTGTCTGGTAAGCCTGGCTTGCCAGATTCTTCTCCATTTTTTCTGAACCCAGAAGGATCTGCCCAGACTGATGTGTGTGTCCACCACAGCCATCCCAGACAGGTATATAAGGATATGCTGGGGATAGGTGGCAGCCATGGGTCTGCTGTAGGAATTGAGTCATCAATTCCTCTCACCCCTCATCCTCTCACCCCTCTCTGTTCTCCACTTTTTCCTCCCATTTCCCCAGCGTTGCTGAGTCCAGACTGGAAGAGGCTGTGGAGAACAGTGTGAGGCCAGAGGTACTGAAGGGTGGAGTTTGTAGAAATGATGCAGAAGTGGAGAGAGGCAGCACCCAGGAGGAGGGGGTAAATTGAGAGGACTGATTAGTGGTCAGCAGGACCATCCATGGTAAGGGTGTAACCCCAAGATCATGGAGGGTAGATAAAGCCATACCAGTAATTGAGCCTTCTAGATGCTTCTAGAGCCTTCTAGATGTTATTTTCCATACTAATGGCATCAGTACCCTGGCCTGTGGGTAGGAAGAGAGAAGGGTAAGGGGGGCAGAGAGCAAAATGCCACCTGATCAGTCTTGAGAGCTCAAGACCCTTCCATTGGGAAGACCCTCATACTTGCTTACTCTAGGAGTAGATCTTCTCTCTACCCTTATTTCCTGGGCCATTTACAGAGGTCCTTTCCTGGAAGCATTAGCCCCGTGCTGAGAGGAAAATGAGTTGCTTCAATGATTCTTTTAGTAGGTGCCAATCCCCTGGACATCACAAGGCGCTTCGTGGAGGCCAGCCAGCTTCTCCACCTCAATGCCAAGGAGATGGCTTTTGACTACCTGATCGGCACAATGGGGAGAAGTAACCGGGGTGTTGGACTGATAGGGAAAGGTGGGTACCCAAGCTTCAGCCCTTAGGTGGAAGCTCCAAGAATACCAATAAGAATGCAAGATAGAAAGGTCAAATCCCCAGTTTAAACATTTGACATCTCCAAGAGTTGAGGTGGATTCTCAGATTCTAGAGAAACAGAGATTCTCAAATGCTGCAGGTGAGTATGTAAAGTGGTGCAGTTTCCCTGGAGAGCAGTTTGATAGTATCTGCAATGTGGAAGATGCTCTAGCATCTTACAACCCAGCAATTTCTCTTCTAGGTTATTCCCTAGAGCTGTGCTTTTCAAACTATCTGTGGTGAAGGACCAGTTTGTAAAATTGCCAATCTCTTGTGGATTGACCTTTTTCAAAAATATGATGTCACAGCAATGTCAAATTGCCACAACGTTTTCTAAATGTTTACTTTTAATTTTCGTGCTCATCTAGTCATGGCCTGGTGTGGCTTCACAGCAGTCCACTGGCCACACTTGAGAGTCACACTGGCACACGTGTGCAAGTTGTACTGAATGTTTATTGCAGAACTGTTTAGAATGGCAAAGGAAAATAAAATTGGAAGCAATCTAAATGTCCCTCAATAGGAGAAATACAAATTATAGTCCATTTAGACAATGGAACATAGTAAGAAGTAAAAATCAAGCACTTGTACAGCATAGGGACTATAGACAATAATATTGTAATAACTTCATATGGTGACAAATGGTGACTACACGTTGTGATGAACATTTTTTAATATATTTTTTAAGTAATATTTATACCTGATGTGGGGCTTGAACTCATGACCCCAAGATCAAGAGTCACACACTCTACCAACTAAGCCAGCGGGGCGCCCCCTGGAGCATTTTGTAATGTACACAAATATCGAATCACTATATTGTACACCTGAAACTAAGATAATGGTATATGTGAACTGTACTTCAGTTAAAAAGAAAAAAAATAAAAAACGAAACAAGCACTAAAACACATATCATATAGATAAATCTCAACAAATAGTGTTAAGCAAATAAAAGAAAGCAAGTTTTAGAAGGATACATTTGGTATAATACTATTTAAATAAAATTTAAAAAATAGTAAATTGCATATGGGTACATTATGCAAAGTACAAGTATAAAAGCATGAAGGGGAGTGCTAGGAGCAAAGTTGGAGGAAGTGTGCTCTGGAGAGGGGTGTAGGGGAACAGGATCTGAAAGACACAGCTATTCATTCTTCTCTAATGTATCTCTTAAGCACGAAGGATATACAAGTACAGTTGACCCTTGAACAACGTGTGCTAACTGCCTAAGCAGTTGAAAATCCACATGTAACTTCCGACTCCCCCAAAACTCAACTACTAATAGCCTGCTGTTGACCAGAAGCCTTTGTGAAAACATCAACTGTTGATTAACACGTACTCTGTATGTGTATGTACCATACACTCTATTCTTACAATAAAGTAAGCTAGAGAATAGAGGATGCTATTAAGAAAATCCTAAGGAAGAGAAAATACATTTATAGTACTTAACCATATTTATCAGAAAAAATTCTCATATATGTGGACCCACATAATTCAAACCCATGTTATTCAAAGGTTCATTTTGAATGCCTAAAAGTCATCGTCACTGTTAGGAGGTTTTGTGGGGTAAGTGTAAAACATTTTATCTCATCACCATTCACCTTCACCTGTAAAATCCATTCCCAGCTAGCATCTCTCCCTGCCCACTGGATGTTTGTCAGGATGTCTTTGATGGTCAGAGGTTCAACATCTGATAATATACATGTGCAGTACAAATAAATGGCATAGTAAAATTGCCATCCTTGGGGAAAAAATGTGGGACTTCATGAAGTCAGTGGAAGTGATGTTGGAAAGCTGCTCAGTTCCCACACAGAGCCTTTGATGCTGGCGAAGTGGAGTGAAACTCGTCAACTGCTGGAAACAGGAAAATCGTCTGGGGCAGTGACTCTGTGGAGAAAGGATGATTTGGGTATCAACGGGTTAAAAATTAAAGCTGATAAAGCCCTTGGATATTTTTGCAAAGGCAAACATGGAGGGACTCATGTTTTATTGCTCTTGTACAGCCATTCAGGAAAAAAAATCACCCCACCTCAAAAAAATGACACATTTTTATTGCTTTTAAGAATTAGTGTACGCTTACAATATCAACAAATTTTTGTTAAATACAAGGTAAAAGAAAGTTATTTTGATTACTTTTTTTGAGAGAGAGGGCATGTGTGAGCGTGAGAGGAGGGATAGAGGGAGAGGGAGAGAGAATCCCAAGCAGGCTCCATGCCTAGCGCAGAGCTAGACTTGGGGCTTGATGTCATGATGATGAGATCATGACCTGAGCTGAAATCAAGAGTCAGATGCTAAACTGACTGAGCGATCCAGGTGCCCCTATTTTGATAACTTTTATTTTTTAGCCTCAATCTAAGTATGCTTTTTTTTCTTTTTCCTTTTATTAAGTTTTTTTAAGTTTTTAATTTTTTGTTAAAGATTTTGTTTATTTATTTGAGAGAGAGGGAGAGAGAGCACAAGCAAGGGGAGGGGCAGAGAGAGGGAGAGAAGCAGACTCCCTGCTAAGCAGGGAGCCCAACTCAGGGCTCGATCCCAGGACCCCGAGATCATGACCTGAGGTGAAGGCAGCCGCTTAACCAACTAAGCCACCCAGGTGCCCCTTAAATTTTTAATTCTAATTCCAATGTAGTTAACAAAGTGTTATATTCGTTTCAGGTGTACAATATAGTGATTCAGTAATTCTATACATTACTCAGTGCTCATCATGATAAGTGTACTGTTAATCCCCTTCACCTGTTTCTCTCCCCCGCCCCCCACCTCCCCTCTGGTGACCATCAGTGTGTTCTCTGTATTTTAAGAGTCTGTTTCTTGGGGTGCCTCGGTGGCTCAGTCATTTAAGCATCTGACTTGATTTCGGCTCAGGGTTATGGGATTGAGCCCTATGTTGGGCTCAGTGCTAAGCATGGAGCCTGCTTGGGGTTCTCTCTCTCTCTCTCCCTGCCCCTCCCCCTGCTTGTGTGCTCTTTCTCTTTCTCTCTCAAATAAACAAACAAATCTTTTTTAAAAAGAATCTCTTTCTTGGTTTGTCTCTTTTTTCCTTTTGTTCATTTGTTTTATTTCTTAAATTCCACATGAGTGAAATCATACGGTATTTGTCTTTCTCTGACTTATTTTGCTTAGTATAATACTCTCTAGCTCCATCCATGTTGTTGCAAATGGCAAGATTTCATTCTTTTTAATGGCTGAGTAATATTCCATTGTATATATATACCATGTCTTCTTTATCCATTCATCTATTGATGGCTGTTTCTGTAATTTGGCTATTGTACTGCTATAAACTTCAGGATGCACGTATCCCTTTGAATTAGTGTTGTCGTGTTCTTTGGGTAAATACTCAGTAGGGAATTACTGGATCATACAGTAATTCTATTTTTAAGTTTTTGAGGAACCTCCATACTGTTTTCCACAGTGGCTACACCAGTTTGCATTCCCACCAACAGTGCACAAGGGTTCCTTTTTCTACACATCCTTGCCAACACCTGTTGTTTCCTGTGTTGAGTTTAGCTATTCTGACAGGTGTGAGGTGGTATCTCATCATGGTTTTGATTTGCATTCCCCTGATGATGAGTAATGTTGAGTATCTTTTCATGTGTCTGTCAGCCATCTGGATGTCTTCTTTGGCGAAATGTCTGTTCATGTCTTCTGCCCATTTTTAAATTGGGTTGTTTGTTTTTTGGTCATTGAGTTTGTTTTCCTTTTCTAAGATAAAGTTCCAATTGGACTCCCCACCCCCACGCCCCCACTATTTACCAGAACTGGAGGTCTTTGTTTTAAGGGAATTTGCTCTGCCAGTTCTGTTCAGGGTCAGCTATGCCCTGATAACACAGGCCCTCTAACTATGCTGTAACTATTTATACAGATGGTTACCAGCATAAGTGGATTCCTGCACCTCGTGTTCTATGTAGAGCTTAGAGATCCATTTCATTTGGCGGGGGGATACTGCCTGATGGTCTGTTGCATGGGTAGGAAAGTCCCACCTAGCCCACCTACCCACCCTCAGATCTGCCCATGGTGCTCTCTTACTTGACTGTAATGTTCCCTCACCTTGAAAAGGAAATGGTTGTCACCATTAGCATTCTACCTCATAAGGTGCTTGAGCATTCTTGCAGGATCACAGACTTTCACCTGTGATACAGTGGCTTCCTGCATCCCTTGTGGGTTGTGGTTAACCTAGTGGAGGAGAATTTGCAGAGAGCTGAGCTGAATTCTGGAGAGGCTTTGATGATTTCTGCATCCTGCTGCGTTAGCAGAGTGTTCTACTACACTCACTAGGAAATCGCTCACTTTTTGGCATGTGTGTTCCAGGTGTTCCTCTTTAAACAAGCCTAGAGTTGGAAAAAAAAATCTAACCAATAAAATATAAAAGAAGGAGTGATCCATTTCTCTTGGAATAGCATTGATCCTGGAAGGGCTTGAATTAGTCCTCACAGGGCATTAAAAAGAAGATTCAAACCCTATTGACTTATTTTGCATGACTTTTGTTTTTCTGGACCATCTTATTGCATGAGGTAGAGCAAAGCTGTAAGTAGTTCTGGAGTAGTCTTCCCTTAAAGCTATAGCCAGAATATTCCCCTTGCTAAGGTAGCATTTCCTTAGTGGTAAGCCTGCTTCCTGCCTTTTCTCCTTTCCAGTACATACAGTCCTGCCGTGTCATGAAAGAAAACTAGACTGCTCCTTGATTTTTAGTTGATGGCAATATTATTAAGTAAAATATATACCAAAAAAAGGAAACAAATAATCTTGCCATCTTTACATAAAGCTATTTTTCATTTTTGCAATCTCCTTTGTGGTTCTTCTGTCTGTCTCTCCCTGTCTCTGTCTCTCTCTCTCTTTTTCTCCATATATATTTTTAAAATACTGCCATTTTCCTGTATCTCAGTTTCCTTTACTGAGACACAGATGTTTGCCAACACAGTTATATGTTGGCTTTTAGTAATTGTCATTTTAAGTGGATGTAGACTTTTAATGTTCATGTTCTATAATTAACCAAATGCTTATGTTTTCAGGTTTCTTACCTTTAGTATAATATGCATTATAATACGCAACTTTAAATTTTATTTTATTATGTTAGTCACCATACAGTACATCATTAGTTTTTGATGTAGTGTTCCATGATTCATTGTTTTCATATAACACCCAGTGCTCCATGCAGTACATACCCTCCTTAATACCCATCACTGGGCTAACCCATCCCCCCACCCCCCTCCCCTCTAAAACCCTCAGTTTGTTTCTCAGAGTCCATAGTCTCTCAGGGTTCGTCTCCCCCTCCAATTTCCCCTCCTTCATTTTCCCTTCCTTCTCCTAATGTCCTCCATGCTATTCCTTATGTTCCACAAATAAGTGAAGCCTTATGATAATTGACTTTCTCTACTTGACTTACTTCACTTAGCATAATCTTCTCCAGTCCCATCCATGTTGATATAAAAGTTGGGTACTCATCCTTTCTGATGGCTGAGTAATATTCCATTGTATATATGGACCACATCGTCTTTATCCATTCGTCTGTTGAAGGGCATCTCGGCTCTTTCCACAGTTTGGCTATTGCGGACATTGCTGCTATGAACATTGGGGTGCATATGGCCCTTCTTTTCAATACATCTGTGTCTTTGGGGTAAATACCCAGTAGTGCAATTGCTGGGTCATAGGGTAGCTCTATTTTTAATTTTTAAAGAAATCTCCACACTGTTTTCCAAAGTGGCTGTCCCAACTTGCATTCCCACCAACAGTGTAAGAGGGATCACCTTTCTCCACAACCTCTCCAACATTTGTTGTTTCTTGCCTTGTCAATTTTTGCCATTCTAACTGGTGTAAGGTGGTATCTCAGTGTGGTTTTGATTTGAATTTCCCTGATGGCTAATGATGATGAACATTTTTTCATGTGTCCGCTAGCCATCTGTATGTCTTCTTTTGAGAAGTGTCTGTCCATGTCTTTTGCCCATTTTTTTACTTGATTATTTGTTTTGGGTGTTGAGTTTGAGAAGTTCTTTATAGATCTTGGAAATCAGCCCTTTGTCTGTAGTGTCATTTGCAAATATCTTCTCCCATTCTGTGGGTTGCCTCTTTGTTTTGTTGACTGTTTCCTTTGCTGTGCAGAAGCTTTTTATCTTGATGAAGTCCAAAAAGTTCATTTTTGCTTTTGGTTCACTAACTTTTGGAGATGTATCTTGAAAGAAGTTGCTGTGGCCAATGTTGAAGAGGTTACTGTCCATGTTCTCCTCTAGGATTTTGATGGATTCCTGTCTCATGTTGAGGTCTTTTGCCTGATTTCAAGCTATATTACAAAGCAGTGACCACCAGGACAGCATGGTACTGGCACAAAAACAGACATATACTCCAATGGAACAGAATAGAGAGCCCAGATATGGACCCTCAACTCTATGGTCAAATAATCTTTGACAAAGCAGGAAAAAATATGCAATGGAAAAAAGACAATCTCTTCCATAAATGGTGCTGGGAAAATTGGACAGCTATATACAGAAGAATGAAACTCAACCATTCTCTACTAACTTTAGTTTCTATTGGTTATCAAGATTGATTTCCTAGGAGAGGGATTATTGGAGCAGAAAGTCTCAGTATGTGTACAGCTTTTGCTAAATACTGTTTTCTAAATGGATTTTGCCTACACCATCATGGTTGACCAGTTTTAGCCTATCTTTACCAGTATTGGCTTTTGTTAATTTCTGCTAAGTTAGAAGGTACTGAAAGTTGTCCTGATTTCAACTTTTGGATCACTAGAGAAGGGTATTGTTTGTGTGTGTGCATCAACCAGTGTGCAGTCTCTGGTTATAGTCTTTGTCTATTTAGGAGGTCAGGTTTGCCATTTTCTTTATGAATTTGAATGAACTGTAATAAATTGCTTAACATTTCCTAACAATTTCATGCCTAACCAATGAAATGACTATATTTGGGAGAAGAATGAGCAAATGATTTGATGAGGTTTATGTAAGGATGATCAAGATTTTCTACTAGTGATGGGGGTGCTAACTTTTTTTTAAGTAGGTGCATGGAGCCCAATGCAGGGCTTGAACTCATGACCCTGAGATCAAGACCTGAGCTGAGATCAAGATTCAGATGCTAAACTGACTGAGCCACTCAGGAGCCCCAGGGGTACTAAATTTTAATTCTCAAGTGGTCAGATATCAAATGATTCTACATTAGACAGTGTGATTCTGCAAGAGACTGATCTGTTGAAGAAGCATCCGATTTCTGTGCCTTGAATAAGGGAATAGCTAGCCCAATGTTAATCTCTTTACCTAGTGCAGCACTTATATCTGTATTTGCCCTCACAGCTATCCTGTCACCTTTTGTTCTTGCTACTCCCTGCTCCCTGCACCAGTGTCATTTCTCTCTTAAGGAATATTGTAGTGGGGTGGGGGGTACTGTAGAAAGGAATATCAAAGATTTCCCTTAATTACTCTGAGCCTGCTCATACATTAAAAAGTCTTTTTCTTCTAAGATCTGGTTGTTTTGTAACAACCAGGGCACTTTAGAATACCCACTCTACCATACTACTAGAACAAAAAGTCCATATTACATTTTTGGTTAAAAAAATAAAAATTGAAAAATTGAAGAAATAATCCCTCTGTCTTCCACTCCAGATTCCTCCATGAACACTCCAGCCATGGGAGTGAACACACCTTACCAGCTTGTCTATGAGTCCTCTACTGGCTGTCTGAGCTTTTCTCTCTCAACTGGAAGGGAAGTCAAGAAGAAAACAGGTAATAGAGGAGTCCATCAAGACCTATCAGCCCATCTTTGGGGGTGGAACTGGAGAGGGGGATAGAGGATTTCCAGTGTAGGTTGATGAGATGGCTTGTTTTAGTTTTCTGATAAGAAGGATTAATGGCCATCTTGGCTGTTGGCAGAAGCTATTGACACAGATTCTGTCCCATGAATTTTGACACATCTCAACCCAGTCACTCCACAATGCAGTCTCATCATTTGAATGTTTACATGCCCTCCACTCCTGGTGATGTGATTCACATAACATCATTTAAACATCTCCCTGATTCACCTGGGACAACATCCCTATCAAATCCACATCTTCCACCCCCTCAGTATCCCAAACTCATCCCTTTTACTCAGAGAGAGATCTGTGTTGCTCCTACTCACACAGCAAGTGAGGCAACCAGTATCTGAATAGAGGCATTTGGATAACAGACCTAACAGAATGTCCCAATTGGGCCAGTTCATGCAGGAAGAAGATAAAGACATAGAGGACCCTCCTATTTCCACCAAGGAAGACACACAACAGAAAGAAAGGCTTAAGAGAAAGAATAGGTGGCAAATGAGACCAAACAATATAGCAGCAACCATGCAGCCAGAAGCTCAGAGGAGAAGGAAGTTGGGGCTGGAGAGGGCAGGGCAGGGTCTCATGGAACTTCTGGTTATCTCCCCACCTCCCTACCCAACCAGCTGTGATGGCAGATGGAAAAATGGGGTAGGCAAGGGAGGGCTGTATTTGCAAAGAGATGGTGGGAGGATCAACATAAGGTGGGAGTGCTCTAAGACTGTCCAATCGATTCCCACAGACACTGGAGGTAAGGCTGGAAATTGAGAAGTTTGGATATTATTTCTGACCCCACCCCTGGATGGCTGTGTGATTTGCCTTCCTCCAGGCCTCATCTCCATATCAAGCTGATCCTATATCCTTTCATTTAGTGACCAAATGTTTAGTGAACAATTGCTAGTTGACATTCACTGTTCTAAATCCTGGGGGTACACATGTGGACTCTAAGACAAAGAATACCTTCCCAAATGGAACTGACTTCTTCAGCTTCCTTGCTTGGAGTAGATTCAGCGACCCCGTCTGATTTCTCCAGTTCCTTTACCTCTGTTGATGTACTTTCTCTCACTGTGGTTCAATAACCCACAGCATCATTTCTAGCATCCCACTTTATGTGCTCCTGGTTTTATTATATCCACTCCTGAAGTGGCCATATTAAACACAATCCCTTTGAAAGAAAACAAAGTATCTTCAAGATACACAGTGATTTCATGATTTTTCTTCCTAATGACCTTGAGGGTAATGCCTTCTGTTGGTCTCTTTGTCTATCTGGCTGTTTTCCTCTGCTACCCCACCAAGATGTGATTTTTCATCATGATGTTGCATTGTTCTCACTAGATGTGTGTTCATGGTGCTGCATTTGTTATAGGTTCTTGATGTGTTTAGAAATTCATCTCACACATGCATGCTAGAATGGATGGTTAACTTTTCCTAATAGTTTATAAGTAACTATGTGACCTATCTTGCCCAGGAGTGTCCCAATTTATGTTTATTTTCCTGACATAACAATTAATGATGCCCATTTCTCTAAAACCTTTGCCAGTTTGGACATACTGCAGAGTTATTCTGGTTTCAGCCACTTTGAATTTTGGACCTCTGCTATCTGTTCATGCACATGTGCTATGACACCTTACCAACTGCCCCCTTTGCAGTTCTAGGGCCAGGCAGACTTGGAGCAGACAGGCTTCAGGAGTTAAGCCTACTCCCTGAGGGGACAACAGCTATTTCTGGAAAGTAGCCCAACATTATAGAAGGAGAACTGAGAGAAGTCTGTCAACAATGGTTCCTGGTTGGAGCAAGAGGCTGTCATCCTCAAGGACTCAAAGCACCTAGGGCCAAGCCAGACATGAATGGTCAGACTAGAAGATGTTCCAGGATGTCAGCCAGCAACTATCTGGGTCCAAGTCTCTGGTCTTTGGTGGCAGAAGGAGTGGGGGAAGGGACCAGAAACCACTCATGGTGGCAGATACCAGATATGGTATCCAAGGACCAACCAGAAACCCCGAGGCTAGCTGACAGTGAGGAAGACTTCATTCTGTGGTGCTCAGGGCTCAGCTGGAGCCTGAGTAGTGGCTTTGGCTTGGAACCAGTTTTCATTCATGAAGTTGAGCCTGTATATATTAAGGGAGAGTACGTGGCTCCATTTGGGTGGGCAGCAGAGGCTCAGAAACATGTGGACCTTGATAGATGCCTCTGGAATTTCAGTCATGAAGGACCCCTCCACAATTTCATGTCACCATATCCTTATACCAACAAATACTTGCCATAAGGGGATAACTGAAAATAAGTGCAATAGGCACAAAACATTGCCACCCACAGATTTGAGCAGGCAGAAGAAAGAATAAGCAAAATTGAAGATAGAACAATTGAAATTATTGACTCTGAAGAACAGAAAGAAAAGATTCTTAAAAAATGAATGGAGCCTAAGCGACCTGTGGGACACCATCAAGGAGAATACATGTGCATTGTGGGAGTCTCAGAAGAAGGGAGAAAGGGACAATGAGAATATTTGAAGAAATGTTGGCTGAAAACTTTCCCAAACTTGATGAAAGATGTGAGTATAAACATCAGAGAAGCTTGGCAGACTTCAGATAACATGAACTCAAAGAGACCCACACCAAGACACATTATATGACAGAGAACCTGGAAAGCAGCAAGAGAAAACCAAATCATTATATCCAGGGAATTCTCAATAACATCATCAGCAGATATCTCATCAGAAACTTTGGAGGCCACAAGGCACTGGGCCTGAGTGTTAAAAAGAAAAAAAAAAAGACCTGTCAACCAAGAATCCTGTCTTTAACAAAGCTGTCCTTCAAAAGTGAGGGAGCTATTGAAACTTTCCCAGATTGACAAAACCCAAGGGAGTTCATGACCACTAGACCTACCCTTCAAGAAATGCTCAAGGGAGTCCCGCAAGGTGAAATGAAAGGACACTAGACAGTACCTTGAAGCTGTATGGAGAAATAAAGTTCTCAATAAAAGTAAAGATATGGGCAATTATAAAGCTAGTATTATTGTAACTGGTTTGTAACTGCACATTTTGTTTCTTACATGATTAAGAGACTAATACATTTAAAGAAAAAATTAGTGTAAGAGCTAGTATTACTGTAACTTTGGTTGGTAAGTACAAATCTTATTTTCTATGTAATTTAAAAGATTAATACATTTAAGAGAATTGTTATTTTGTGTTTTGGTGCACATAATATATAAAGATGTAATCTTGTGACGGCTGAAAGGGTTGGAGATGAAGCTATAAAAGAGGAGAGTTTTTGTGTGTTACTGAAATTAAGCTGGTAAAAATTCAAATTAGAGTGTTAGAACTTTAGGATGTTAAATGTAATCTCCATTGTATCCCCAAGGTAACCACAAAGAAAATAGCTATAGAATATATAAAAAAAACAAATGAGAAAGGAATTTAAACCTTTTATGACAATCAATATAAAGAAAACAATATTGAATGATATGAGGGACAAAAGCCATAAGGCATATAGTAAACAAAAAGTACAATGACAGAAGTCCCTCATCAGTAATTACTTTAAATGTGAATGGATTAAAATCTCCAATCAAAAGACAGAGATTGGCAGAATGAATAAGAACACATGATCCAACAATATGCTGTCTATAAGAGATTCACTTGAGTTCCAAAGACTCAAACAGATTGAAGGTGAAAGGATGGGAAAAAATCTGAAACTGATGATGTTCTATATATTGGTTAATTGAATTAAAATTTTTTTAAAAAGAAAGGATGGGAAAAGATATGCTATGCAAAGAGTAACCAAAGAGAGTAGGGGTAGCAATACTAGTATCAGACAAAATAGACTTTAAATCAAAAAAAGTTACAGGAGAAAAAGCACACTGTGTATTAATAAAAGTTCCAGTACAACAAGGAGATAATATAAGTGTTTAGCACCTAATGACAGACCATAAGAATATCTGAAGCAAAAAAATGTATATTTGAAGCAAAAACTGACAGATTAAAGATAGTTCTACAATAATGTTTGGAAATTTCAATACCCTACTCACAGTAATGGGAAAACAACCAGGCAGGAGATTAGTAAGGAAATAGAGGACTTAAATAACATGATAAACCAATTAGAAAACAACAAAAACAATACACATTCTTCTCAAGTGACATGGGTCATTTTTCAGGATAGGCCATATGTCAGGCCACAGATTGTCTCAACCAATTAAAAAAGATAGATACCATACAAAGTATCTTTTCTGACCACAATGGGATGAAGTTAGAAGGCAATAACAGAAGGAAAATTAGAAAAAAATCACAAAATTGTGGGAAGTAAATAATACATTCTTTATTTATTTATTTTGAGAGAGAGAGAGAGAGCAGGGGGAGAGGGAGTGGGAGAGAGAATTTTAAGCAGACCTGCGCTGAGTGTAGAGCCTGACAAGGGGCTCAATCTCATGGCCCTGAGATCATGACCGGAGCGAAAATGAAGAGTCAGATGCTTAACTGACTGAGTCACCCAGGTGCCCTGTAAATAACATTCTTAAACAACCAACACATTAAAGAAGAAATCACAAGAGAAATTAGAAATTAGAGATGAATGAAAATGAGAACATCATATACCAAAACTTACAGGATGCAGCAGAAATAGTACTAAGGGGGGGGGAATTTATAGTCACAAATGATTACATTAAAAGATAAGGATATCGGGCGCCTGGGTGGCTCAGTTGGTTAAGCGACTGCCTTCGGCTCAGGTCATGATCCTGGAGTCCCTGGATCGAGTCCCGCATCGGGCTCCCTGCTCGGCAGGGGGTCTGCTTCTCCCTCTGACCCTCCTCTCTCTCATTCTCTCTCTCTCAAATAAATAAAATCTTTAAAAAAAAAAAAAGATAAGGATATCACATCAAAAAACCTAAATTTACAACTTATGGAACTAGAAAAAGAAGAAGAAATTAAAACCAAAGCTAGAAAAGGAAAGAATAAAGATTAGCACAGAGAGAAATGAGAGAATTAAAAAAATAACTGAAATTAAAAATTGATTCTTTGAAAAGATCAACACAATTGATAAACTTTTAGCTAGATCAACTAAGAAAAAAAGCGATAAGACTCAGATTACTAAAACAAATTGAAAGTGGGTACTCTATCACTGATTATTCTACAAAAATGAAAAAGATTATGATAGAGTACAATGAACAATTGTACATGAACAAATTGCATAACTTGCATGAAATGGACAGATTCCTAGAAACACAAAACCTACCCAAACTAAATCAGAAAGAAGTAGAAAATTTTGATAGACCTATAGATTAAATCGGTAATCAAAAATCTCCCAACAAAGGGGCACCTGGGTGGCTCAGTCAGTTGAGCATCCAACTCTTGGTTTCAGCTTGGGTCATGATCTCAGAATCCTGCTGTTGAGCCCCGCATTGGGCTCCCAGCTTGGCCAGGAGTCTGCTTGTCTCCCTCTCTTTCTGCTGCTCCCCTCGTTCATACATTCTCTAAAATAAATAACTAAATCTTAAAAAAAAAAAAGTCTCCCAACAAAGAGAAGCCCTAGATTTGATGGCTTCAGTGGTGAATTCTACCAAACATTTAAAGAACTGATTACAATCATACTCACCTTTTCCAAAAAAAAAAAAAAGAGGGAACACTTCCCAACTCATTCTGTGAGGCCAGCACCAGACAAAGGCATTACAACAAAAGAAAACCACAGACAATATCCTTTATGAACATTGATGCAAAAATCTTCAACAAAATGCTAACAACAGAATTCAACAGCACATTAGGGATTATACACCATGACACCAAGCAGGATTTATTCTTGGAATGCAAGGGTGGTTCAACACACAAAACTCAATCACAGAATGAAGGGGAAAACCACATGATCATGTCAACTGATGCAGAAAAAGCAGTTGACAATTCAACACCCTTTCATGATAAAAAACACTCAGTGAAGTAGGAATAGAAGTAAACTACCTTCACATGGTAAAAGTCATATATGAAAAACAAAGCAAAAATCATACTCAATAGTGGAAGACTGAAAGCTTTTCTTACAAGATTAAGAACAAGGCAAAGATGCCCACTTTCACCCCTTCTATTCAATATAGAACTGGAAGTCCTAGGCAAAGCAAGATTGACAAGAAAAGGAATAAAAGGCACTCAAATTGGAAAGGAAGAATTAAATTTATCTGTTTGCAGATAATATGATCTTGTATACAGAAAACCATAAAGATTCCATACAAAAAAAACCAAAACCTGTTAGAATAAATGAATTCATCAAAGTAGCAGGATACAACACCACACATATCAGTTCATTTCCATATACAAACAATGAATGCTCTGAAAAGGAAATTACAAAAACAATTCCATTTACAATAGCGGAAAAAAGAGCAAAATATTTAGGAATTAACTTAACCAAGGAAATGAAAGACTTGCACAATAAAAACTACAAAGCATTGCTGGAAGTAATTGAAGAAATAAATAAATGGAAACATATCCTATGTTTATGAACTGAAAGAGTTAAAATTGTTAAAATGTTAATACTATCCAGAGTGATCTACAGATTCAAAGCAATCCCTATCAAAATTCCAATGACATTTTTTGCAGAAATAGAAAAATTCATCTTAAAATTCATATGGAATCTCAAGGGACCCCTGAAGAACCAAAACAATCTTGAAAAAGAACAAAATTGGAGGACTCACATTTCCTGATTTCACAACTTACTACAAAGATACAGTAATCAAAACAGTATTGTATTGGCATAAAGACAGACATATAGACCAACAGAATCAAAGAGAGTTCCCAGGAATAAATCTTTGTATATATGGTCAAATGACTTTTGACAAGGATGCCAAGACCATTCAATGGGGCATTCAGTCTTTTCAATGAACAGCACTGGGAAAACTGGATTTCCACATGCAAATGAATGAAGTTGGACACTTACCTAATACCATATATAAAAATTAACTCAAAACGGATCAAGGAACTAAGTACAAGACCTACGACAATAAAATTCTTAGAAGAAAACATAGGCAAAACTTCATGACACTGGATTTGGCAATGATTTCTTGGTATGGTACAGCAACAAGAAAATAGGCAAATTGGACTTTGTGAAAAATGTTAAATTTTGTACATCAAAAGACACTATCCATAGAGTAAAAAGGTAGAATGGGAGAAAATATTTGCAAATCATATATCTGATAATTATAATTCAGACTATATAGAGAACCTCTAAAAACTCAACAACAGAAAAAACAAACAACCTGACTCAAAGATGGACACAGGACTTGAATGGACTTTTTTCCAAGGGAGATATACAGACGATCAACAAGCATATGAAAAAATGTTCAGTATCCCTCATCATTAGGGAAATGCAAATCAAAAACTGCAGTGAGATACTCCCTCATCCCCAGTAGGATGTCTACTATATAAAAACAACAACAACAACAAACAACAAACAAAACACAAGAAAACAAGAGTTGGAAAGGATATGGAGATACTGGAACCCTTGTGCACTGTGGGTGGGAATGCAAAATGGTGTCGCTGTTATGGAAAACTGTATGGCATTTCCTCAAAAAATTAAAAATGGAATTACTATATAATCCAGTAATTCCACTTTTGGGTATATACTCAAAAGAATTGAAAGCAGGGTCTCAATGAGGTAAGTGCATACCCATGTTCATAGCAGCATACACACAATAGCTAAATCATGGAAGCAACCCAAGTGTCGATCAGTGGATGAATGGGTAAAGAAAATGTGATCTATCCACACAATGGAATATTACTCAGCCTTAAATTCTGACACATGCTATAATATGGAGGAATCTTGAGCACATTATGCTAAATGAAACAAGCCAGTCACAAAAAGATAAATACTAAATGCCTCTTCTTAGATGAGGTACTTAAGAGTAGTCGGACTCATAGAGACAGAAAGTAGAGTGGTGGTTGCTGGAGGCTGGGGGGAGTGGAGACTGGGAAGTTATTGTTTAATGGGTAAGAATTTTAACTTTACAAGATGAAAAAGAGTTTATAGAGATAGATGGTGGTGATGGTTGCACAACAATGTGAATGTATTTAATACCATGGAACCATCCACAGTAAAAATGGTAAGGCTGGTAAATTTTTGTGATGTGTATTTTACCACAATATGTAAAAAAAAAATTTTCAATCCAAGTCTCAGTCAATATACGCTACCTTCCACAGAAGGCCTGAGATTAGCCAACATCAGAGAAGTGTTACAGTTGATTGAGTTGGAACTGAGACATTCTGTCTTCTTCTTTTTTTTTTTTTTTTGAGAGACAGAGAGTGGGGGGGAGTGGGGGATGGGCAGAGGGAAAGAAGCAGACTCCCCACTGAGTGCAGAGTCTGATGCAGGGCTCCACATGGGGCTCGATCCCACAACCCTAAGATCATGACCTCAGCCAAAATCAAGAGTCGGATGCTTGACTGACTGCACCACCCAGGAGCTCTGAGAGAGAGAGAATCTCAAGCAGGCTCTACACGCAGCACGGAGCTTGATGTGGGGCTCAATCTTACGACCCTGAGATCGTGACCCGAGCCAAAATCAACAGTCCGACACAACCGACTGAGCCACCCAGATGGCCCTGAGACTTTATTCAGAAGTGTGAGAAGGGAATCCCTTCAGCATCTATGACAGTCACATATGCGGACCATCCTGGGGAAACACGGCTGGGTTCGTCACTCTGCACACGTCTGTTCCTTATGCATGCTTAGTTGACTTGCAGAGCATTGTCTCTGTGTTACAAGTGACCTGCCAGGAACTCTTGTCCCTGGGAACCATGAATGATGCCCCCAATTATTTTGACCGTCAGAAGATGCTGCTCTCCTGCTCTCCTTGCCACCTCATCTCCACATGAGCATGATGTCTTAAGAAGCCATTCTCTAAAACTCCTCCCTAACCTCTTCCTCTCCAACCACAGGCAAATCAAAAAACGTAGAAGACATAACCATGCTGTCCTTCCAACGAGGAGCCGGAATCTCTGCCTCCAACAGTGTAGAGTTCAGTGACCCCTGCCCTGAGGCCCGGGAGAAGCTGCAGGAGATGTGTCGCCATATGTGAGTGCCTCAGTGGTTGGGGGCAGATGCAAGAATTGGGTATGGCCACCAGCTACCTGTGTGTGCATGAAGGGGAATTCACAGAAGTGTCTGAGTGGTGCCAGGAAGCACTGGCTACCCAGTGCCCCCAACGACAGTGACAGGGGTCCTGGCCATCCCTCACACGTGCTCCCATCCCCAGTCTCTCTCCACTCACAGTCCTTTTCAGTCCTTACTACAACCTGATGAGGAAGAGGGGGTAGGCCCATTTTGCGGATGAGGAAACTGAGGCAGCCCAAGCAGATGGGTAAGCCATTGCCAGAGGTCCCACAGTTTGGTGGACCTGACACCAGGGCACTGATCTTTGCCTCCTCACCCTTTGCAGGGCTCCTTACACTTTTAAGGCTTTGTGCTCTGAATATTTATTTCTTAACATAATTTGTCAGGTGTCTTCCTATAACAATAGCAGCAGCAAAAATCCTTTCAGAGCAAAAACAAACCATTGACATGGGTGATTAATGATATCTATGATTCTGGGTCCCACGAGTCCTAGTAAGTTAGTCTGTATTTCTCCAAAGACTCAGACCATGGGCCATAAAGGATTTAAAACCTAGCCCCATTTAAGGCATAAGTCTTGGGCTCCCCTGAGCTATTAATACAGCTACAGAACACGGGAGGAGGGAAGCCGCCCAGCTTGCCCCTTACTGTGATATTCTGGAAGGAAGTTCTTTCCTTGTAACCTCAGGAGTGGGGAGTGAGCAGAGCCTCCAGCTCCTCCTACCATGTCCCCCTTCTGTACTCAGTCCCACTCCATGGGTCCTCACCCCATTGCTGAAGATGAAAGTTAGGAAAGGACTAGTTTCAGAGGGGTACTGGGACCTTCCCAGTTCTTCCTAAAATTCCTGGCTTTAAGGGCAAGGGGGAATGGGGTGGGCAGAGGTACTCTGGGGACAGGGAAATGGGATGGGAGTCTTGGGAACTGGGCCGGGGCTCTAGAGAGAGTGTCCCTGGTGACTAAGAGCCAAGTGACTTCTTAGAAGATATGTTGGTCTCCTTCCCTGCAGAGAAGCCGAAAGGGCCTTGTGGAAAGGGAGGAATTTCTCCTGCCCCCTGATCTTTCGCAACTACAGGGCAAAGGTGCCCTCTCATCTAATGTCAGCCCCGAAAGGGGACGCTCAGAGCCCAAGCTCCCACCACCCTAACCCTCCAGGTGCTCAGACTTCCACTTCCACCGTTCACCAGCCCCCTGCCCACCACCATCCTCACTTCGCCCGGCATTCTCAGGAGTGGAAGGTATCCAAGAAGATCATCAAGTTCCATTACGCCTTCTATGATGGGTCCTCCTTTGTGTAGTATCCTTTTATTTACTGCTGTCCCTTCTCCCCAGCCACTCAGCCCCAGAAAATACCCAGGCTTAAATAAGCCTAAGTATTTACTTTGGCTTTTCCACTGACCGGAGAAGCCTGGTGACAGGTTCTCCAGGATATTAGGCGTTTGTCCAGGTCAGAGAGGGTTCCCTTTGGAGAAGGCCTGGGTGGGAAGCAATGCATCAGGAAGTCACCTTGGACACCTGTGTTCCTTGCAGGGGTCCTGTCACCCACTCCCCAACAGGCAGCAGAGCTGGACCAGATGCCCAGCCCATTTGGCAGCAAGGCTCTGAGGCTAGAGAGGGTGAAGCACTTATTCCAGGTTCTGCAGTCTGAGTCGGATAAGACATCAAAGAGGAGCCACTAAGCCAGACATCCTTGTCCCTTCCTTGTAGTAATGGATGGTGTCACTCACTTCAGTGTCACGAAAGGAATTTGGTGGCAGAGCCAGGCCTGGATTCAGGGCCGCTTCACCTCTATTTAGGGCCCTCCTCCTGGCACAATTGTTATGCCTTCCAGGATTGTTTCCTGCGGCAGAGAGCAGGAGAGGGGAATGGAAGGGGGCCTTGTTTAATAATAAAACCACTGGGTACTCAGTGTCCCACACCTTTGGAGGAGAGGGAGCTCTCTGAACTGTCAAACAGGCTGCCCAGCAGTAGCCCCCCCTCACTTCATTTGGCCTCCTCTCCAACTGAACTGGGAATTCAGAATTTAAGCGCCTTGTCAAAGGAGTCCTATTGTTTCTCTGACTGTAAATGAATCCATTCATCACACTCCGTTCGGCCCTGCTTCCAGGGAGCCCTGTGATATTGAACACAGCAAACTCCTTCCAGGGTAGCTGCTGCTTGCTGGGGATCATGGGCTCCCCCTTACCCCTTTTCTGATTCTTCATTGCCTTGAGTAGGATCATCTCCCTGAGCTCGAGAAGCTGTGTCTGTGAATTCTGTTGCTATCAGCAGGAACAGAGCGGGTGGGCTAGAACACAGCTTTCGTTCTCTCTCCTGTCCCAGAATCCCAAGGTCCCCCTGGGTGGGACAACCCCAAACCTGCAGGCCCTGCTACTGGCATGCTTGACTCACACGCAGTGACCACATCCTGGCCATCAACGCGTTTCCTCTTTGCGAGTCCCAGGAGGCTAAGTTCTAGGCCTAGTTCTTCTTGGTGACCCTGCACAGTTCACTTCATCTTTCTCGGCCTTACCTGCCTTCATTATAAGCGGAAGAAGTTGGACCCAGTGATCTTGAAGGAGAAATTCTGTGTTACTGTGTTCCAATGGCCAAAGCTCATGTGTAGCTGTTGGATCCCTTGTAAGCAGAGAAAAATGTTTGGAAGACATTTTCTGGGCTCAGCAGTTACTTCCGGTCTCATGAAGATGGCTGGGCAAAGCTCTCAGGTAGAAATGGCCTATCTGCCCCTGAAGTGCCAGAAAGCTGCTAGCCCTGATTGGTTTGCTCTTTGCACCAGACTCCAGAACCATCCCAGTATGCATTTCATTTGTGTTTCATTCCCTTCATTGTCAGCATCTCCCAGATGTCTTCCCACAACTGCTGATTATCCCATCAAACATCCCTCAAAGCCTTTTTTCCTATGCACAGACTCATCACATTAAAAACAAACCTAATCACTGTGCTCAGCACTGTTCCTTTAGGAATTGGTGGAGCACTCAGAAATACTCTGTGAGGTACACATTTTTTTTTTAATATGGAAAAATGTACATCACATAAAATTTCTCATTTTAACCATTTTAAAGTGTATAATTGAACAACATTCACAATGCTGTGCAGCCATCTCCACAATCTAGTTCTGTGACTTTTTCATCACCCTGAAAGCAAACCCCATGTCTGTTAAGCAGACGCTCCCCATTTCCCCCTCCCCCACAGTTCCCGGCAACCACTAACCTGCTTTTTGCCTCTTTGCATTTGCCTGTTCCAGATAGTTCATATAAATGGAATCATGCAGCGTGTGGCCTTTTGTATCTGGCTTCTTTCACTCACCATTATGTTTTCAAGGTTCATCCACATTGTGATATACATCAGTGCCTCCTTTTTTTATTGGGGTGAAATTCACATAATGGAAATTAAATCCTTTTAATATATACAATGTAGTGGCAGTTAGTGCATTTACAGTGATGCTTCCATCACTTGTCTCAAGTTCCACAAATTTTTCATCACCCCAAAAGAAAACCCTATGCCCATTCAGCAGTCACTTTCTGTTTCCCCTACCCTAGCCCTGGCAACCACCAATCTGATTTTTGTCTCTTTTGATTTGCCTCTTCTGGACATCTTTTTTTTTAAAGATTTTTTGTTTATTTATTTGACAGAGAGAGACACAGCAAGAGAGGGAAAACACGCAGGGGGAGTAGGAGAGGGAGAAGCAGGCTTCCTGCTGAGCAGGAAGCCTGATGTGGGGCTCAATCCCAGGACTCTGGGATCATGACCTGAGCTGAAGGCAGACACTTAACTACTGAGCCACCGAGGCGCCCCCTCTTCTGGACATCTTATAAATCCTACAATATGTGGCCTTTTGTATCTGGCTTCTTTCACTGAGCATAATGTTTTCAAGGGTTATACATATTATAGCACATCTCAGAATTTCCTTTTTGTGGCTGAATAATATTCTATTTTATGGATGTTCCACTTTTTTCTAATCCATTCATTTGTTTATGGACATTAGGTTTTTCCCACCATTTGGCTATTGTGAATAATGCTGCTATGCACATTCTTATAAGTTTTGTTTGCACACCTGTTTTCAATTCTTTTGGGTCTATATGTAGGAGTGGAATTACCGGGTCATATGGTAATTCTATGTTTAACTTATTAAGGGTCCTCCAAAACGTTTTCCCCAGTGGCTCTACCATTTTATATTCCCACCCACAATGTGTGAGAGTTCCAGATTCTCCACATTCTTGACTACACTTGATATTTTCCAATTTTTAAATTCCAGCCATTCTAGTGGATGTAAAGTAATATCTCATTGTGGTTTTGAATGGTTTTCCTAATAACTAATGATTTCAAGCATTTTCATGTGCTTTCCTGGTATATCTTCTTTGTAGAAATGTGTATTCAAGTCCTTTGCCCATTTATTTGATTGTCCATTACTTAATGAGTTGCAAGAATTGTTTATATATTATAGATACTAGATCTTTATCGGATAAATTATTTGCAATTTTTTTTTCTATCCTGTGGGGTGTTGTTTAAATCTCTTGATAGTATCCTTTGATGTAGGAAGTTTTCAATTTTTATGGAGTCCAGTTTTTCTTTTTTTTTTTGTTCCTTGTGCTTTGGGTTTCATATCTAAGAAACCATTCTTATGCCTATATTGTCTTCTAAGAGTTTTATAGTTATAGATCTTACATTTAGGTCTTTGATCCATTTTCAGTTGATTTTTGCGTATGGTGTGAGATCAGGATCCAACTCCATCCTTTCTCATGTGATATCCAGTTGTCCCACCTCTATTTCTTGAGGCTATTCTTTCACCTTTGAATGGTCTTGGCACCGTTGTTGAAGATCAGTTAATCATTGGTATGTGACTTTATTTTTAGACCCTCAATTCTATTCCATTCATCTGTATGTCAGTGCCATAGTGTTTTGATTATTGTAGCTTTGTAGTGAAATGCTGAAATTAGGAAGTTTGACTCTTTCAACTTTGTTCTTTTTTCAAGATTATTTTGGTTATTTGGGGTCCTGTGCAAGTCTGTATTATTTTTAAAATCAAATTTTCTGTTTTTGCAAAAAAGAATGATGAAATTTTGATATGAATTGCATTGAACCTGTAGGTCACTGTGGGGCATTTTGCCATGAACAAGATTAAGTCTTCCAATCCATGAATACTAGCAATAAATGATCTGAAATGTTGTATGAACAGCAGTAACATAAAAAAGCAATGAACAAAAGGAAATGATGTCATTTACAATAGCATCAAAAAGAATAAAATACAGGGCGCCTGGGTGGCTCAGTCGTTAAGCGTCTGCCTTCGGCTCAGGTCATGATCCCAGGGTCCTGGGATCGAGCCCCGCATCGGGCTCCCTGCTCTGCAGGGAGCCTGCTTCTCCCTCTCCCACTCCCCCTGCTTGTGTTCCCTCTCTCGCTGTGTCTCTCTCTGTCAAATATATAAAATCTTTAAAAAAGAAAAAAAAGAATAAAATACTTTGGAATAAATTTAACCAAGGAGGTGTCAGACTTGTACACCGAAAACTACAAAATACTGTTGAGATAAATTAAAGAAGACTGAGATAAATGGAAAGACATCCCATGTTCATGAGGGGCAACTGATTTCTGTGTGTTGATCTTGTATCCTGCAACTTCCCTTTGCATGTTTCTAGGAATTTTTTTTTCAACTAGACTATCTCACTTGTAGATATACAATTGTTGATATACATCTCTTATGATATATATATATTTTTAATTTCTGTGAAGTCAGTAGTAAAGTCTCCACTTTCTGATTTTAGGAATTTGAATTTTCCTTTTTTTCTGAGTCAGTCTAGCTAAAGATTTCTCAATTTTTTGTTGCTCTTTTCAAAGAAACTACTTTTGGTTTTGTTGGTTCTTTCTAGTGTTTTTCTGTTCTCTATTCTATTTCTCTTTCTTATAATCTTTATTATTCCCTCTCTTCTGCTAGCTTTAACTTTAGTTTGCTCTTCTTTTTCTAGTTCCTTAAGGTGGAAATTATGGTTATTGATTTGAGATCTTTCTTCTCTTTTAATGTTTTATTTATAGCTATAAATTTCTTCCTGAGCTGCTTTCACATTGTTCCATGACTTTGTTGTTGTTGTTGGCATATTACTCCTTTATTAGAAATTGTAAATGAGAAATTATTTCAACATCTGAAGACCAAACTACAATAGAAGGTTATTTCATAGGTTCAAGATTTTGAGACATTTTATGAAAAGAGTTTTCTATAAAGTATATCCTTTCGGGGTGCCTGGGTGGCTCAGTTGGTTAAGCGACTGCCTTCAGCTCAGGTCATGATCCTGGAGTCCCGGGATCGAGTCCCACATCGGGCTCCCTGCTCGGCAGGGAGTCTGCTTCTCCCTCTGACCCTCCTCCCTCTCATGCTCTCTGTCTCTCATTCTCTCTCTCTCAAATAAATAAGTAAAATCTTAAAAAAAAAATTTAAAAAAAAATAATAAAGTATATCCTTTCTATGGCATGGCAACATCATTCTTCTTTTAAAAAGTTACTGGACAGACATCATTTCCACGATCACTTATATAAACAATTTGTGTATAATCTATAAGTTGTAACTGTTGTAACTGAATCTACAAATTCTACCAAAACTACATTTTTGCAAAGATTCTCTGGGTACCTATTGCAAGAGTGAGCATGATAATTTTTCACAGTGAGATGATCATTGCTATCAAAAGCTGCTGGATTTGTAAACACTTTATCAAACACATCATGAAAACTAGTAGCTCCTAAAACCCAATCTATGGAGACTGAATTTGAATCTGAAATATTGATGCAGTCAAATTTATCCTTGTTCTTTCTTGTTCTATCCTTGTTCCACCATCCTTAGAGATAAAGGTATTGATGTCACTGCTCTTTTCACTTCATCTTCTCTTACACCTGCACCTTCCAAAAACTTAAAGATTCTGCCCATAAATTCTGCCCCAAATCCTTTTTCATAAGAATTTTGTAGAAGCTTTTTCTCTGGAGTGCACTGTACAATCCAGGTGTCACTATTGTCATCTATGACTGTATTGTCAAAGTCAAAAATGAGCAAAGTTTTCATGGTTCCAAAAGCAAATTTGGGTTACCAGTATTTGTGTTCCTGTGGGGATGATTTTTGAGCACTCAGAATGAAACTGACTTGGTATTCCCAAGACAATTAGTTTTACTTCAGAATAGAGCTTATGTTAAACAGTCATGACAATCTTCAGTTTTAAACACCAGCCAGTTTCTAACCAACATTACTCCTACTCTGTATGCAGGGAACAAAGTCTTCTGGTTTGGAGCAAAGAAATGGAGACTTCCTAACTCCAGCATTATTACAGTAGAACACCTGATAGAAAACCTGCCAGGTCTGCCCTGAATGTAGGTGCAAGCATCAGACTGGGCCAGATCTCCAGGGCTCCTCAGTGATCCAGGCCAGATGTCAGCAGCCATCCTGGCCTCTGTGGCTTCTCCCTTGGACTCTGCACTCTGACCTCATTCCCGTGCCTTATCCCATAAGTTTCGATATATTGTATTTTTGTTTTTACACCTTCAACTATTTTCTAATTTCCCTTTTGATTGCTTCTCTATCCATTGGTTGTTTAAAGGTGTATTGTTTAATTTGCACCTATCTGAGAATTTTCCAAATTTCCTTCTGCCATTGATTTCTTGTTTCATTCTGTTGTCAGAGAAGGTACTTTCTAAGATTCCAATCTTTTAAAATTTATTGAGACTTGTTTTGTGGCCTAACATATTGTCTCTACCAGAGAATGGTCCTGTGGACTCAAAAAGAATGTGTACTCTGCTACTGTTGGGTGGAGTGTTCTGTTAGGTCTAGTTGGTTTATAGTGTTGTTCAAATTCTCTATTTTCTTTATTGATCTTCTGTGTAGTTGTTCTATCCATGATTAAAAGTAAGGTAGTGAAGTGTCCCAACTTCTATTGTAGAACTATTTCTTTTTTTAATCCTATAAATTTTTGCTTCATATGTTTTGGGGCTCTGTTGTTAGGTGTGTATATGTCTATAATTGGTGTATCTTCTTGAGGTATTGACCATTTTCTCAATATATAATGTTCTTCTTTGTCTCTTGTAAAAATTTTTAAAGTCTGTTGTCTCTGATATCAGTATAACCACCTTTGCTGTCTTTTTGCATGGAATTTGCATGGAATAGTTACATGCAATATCTTTTTTCCATCATCTGACTTTCAACCTAGTTGTGTCTTTGGATCTAAAGTAAGCTTCTTTGTAGACAGCATATAGCTGGATCTTTAAAAAAAAAAAAAAAATCCATTCTGTCAATCTCTGCCTTTTTGTTGGAGAATTTAATCCATTTTTATTTAATGTAACTGCTGATATGGAAGGGCTTGATTCTGTCACTTTACTATTCATTTTCTATATGTCATATCTTTTTTTGTTCTTGAGTTCCTATATTATTACCTTCTTTTGTGTTGAACTGATTTTTTTTTATAGTATGCCATTTTTATTCCTTCTCATTTTCTTTATTCCATATTTTTTAGTTATTTTTTAGTGGTTACCCTGGTATAATGGGTTGAACAGTGTCTCCTCAAAATTTATATTCACCTAGAACCTCAAAATGTGTTCATATTTGGAAGTAGGGTCTTGGCAAATATAATTAAGATTAAGTCATATTGGCTTAGGGTGGAGCCCAATCCAATGACGAGAAGCCAGAAACACACAAAGAGGGAAGACGGCCATGTGATGACTGAGGCAGAGATTAGAATGGTGCATCCATAAACCAAGTAATGCCAAAGATTCCTAGCAGCCACCAGAAACTAGGGAGAGGCAAGGAAGGATTCTTCTCTAGAACCCCCACAAGCTGGGCCCTGTCAACACCTTGATTTTGGATTTCTAACCTCCAGAACTGTGAGAGAATAAATTTCTGTTACTCAGGTTATCAAGTCTGTGGTCTGGATATCATGGAAATCCCAAGAAACTAATACATTTGAGTATTACAATTGACAACAAACAAGTTTCAACTAATACCAGCTTAGGCTTAATAGTACACAAAACTCTGCTGCTAAACAGCTCACCCTTCCTCCTCTACATTGTTATCAGAAATTACATCTTTATATATGCATTGTGTGCCATTAACATAGATTTGCAATTAGTGTTTTGTGCCTTTGTCTTTCAACTTAGGTGGGGAAAAAAGAAATTATAAACCAAAAATACAATAATACTGGTTTTATATTTACTTATATAGTTACCTTTACTGGTATTTTTTTTTCCTTGTATTGCTTTGAGTTACTATCTAGTATCCTTTCACATCAGCCTGAAGTACTCCTAGCATTTCTTGTAGGGCAGGTCGACTAGTGGTGAACCCCCTCAACTTTTATTTATCTAGAAAGTCTTAATTTCGTCTCTATTTTTGTAGGATAGTTTTGCTCAATATAGAATTCTTAGTTGATAGCTTTTTTTTTTTTTTGGCTATTTAAATATTTCATCCCAGTGCCTTCTGGCCTCCATGGTTTGTGATAAGAAATTGTCCTTATCCTTATTAAGGATCCCGTGTACACAATGAGTCTCTTTTCTCTTGCTGCTTTCAAGATTCTCTCTTTGTCTTTGTCTTTTGGCAGTTTGATAATAATATGTCTCAGTGTGGCTCTCTTTGCATTTATTCACCTTGGAGTTTATTAAGCTTCTTGAGTGTGTACAGTCATGTCTCTCATCAAATTTGCAGCACTTTTAGTCATTATTTCTTCAAATATTCTTTCTTCCCCTCTTCTCTCTCTCCTGTCCTTCTGAGACTCCTGTTATGGATATGTCTGTATGCTTGATGGCCTGCCATAGGTCTCTTAGGCTCCATTAATTTTTCTTCATTCTTTTTTCTTTGTGCTCCTCAGGCTAGATAACTCTAATTGATCCATCTTTGAGATCACTGACTCTTCTGCTCCAATCTGCTGCTAAACCCATCTAATGATTTTTTCATTCCAATTATTGTACTATTCAGCTCTAGAATTTCTATTTGTTACTATTTATGATTCCTATCTGTTTATTTCTTTTTCCCCCATTGGTAGGAAAGCATTTGAAAGCAGTTGAGCCCCAGTGCCAACCACTGAAACTCTTCTGTCTGGGGTACTACTGAAATTCCTGCAGTAGCTGCCCACACCATGTTCCTTTAAGCTGGGACCAGTGCTTCTTGGGATCACCTAGTAGGAAATGAGCAGGGAGACGTTGCCTGCTCTCCTAGACTGATCATAAAGGGAGGCAGCCTGACAGCATTAGAAATATACTTCACAGTTCAGATCCTGGTTCTGCCACTTCCTTGTGTTGTCATGTAGGATGATCATTTCTTTGCACCTTGGATTCCTCATCTGTAGGATGGCCATCTTGTCCCGGTTTGCCTGAGATTTTCCTGGCTTTAGCACTAAAAGTCCCATATCCCAGGAACACCTACTCATCTGTGAGATGGAGATAATGCTACCTACCACAGGGTGGTTGTGAGAAATAGGAAGAAGATACAGGAAGGCACACAGGGCATGGTTGTGTTCCATAATTATTGTTAGTTATGCAAAGTGCAGGGAGGGTCTTTGAAGACTGGAAATGATGCACCAAATAGCTATTATTTTGACATGATACTTTCCATGGAGCACCTGAAAGCAGAACCTGGAGAGTTTTCTGTTAGTTTTCCTTGACCATTTCTGCCAGCTATCCCTCTGGGAACATCGCCATGTGTCAGATCCCCACGTGCTGCAGAGGGAGAGCCATTACCTGCCTCTTTAATGACACACCCAGCTTCTTTCTGGCTCTGTTCAATGCTGATGGACAGGGCTGTGTTTACTACAACATGAAGGCCTGGTGAGTGGTTTGGGGAAATCCTGGCCCCATGGAAGTGTTTCTGGTGGTGACAAAGGGAGACAATGAGGTGGTAGTCCATGGGAAAAGGAGGAGCCATCAGTGTCCAGAGGTCTGGGAAGGCAGTGAGGCAGGACTAAAGTGGGGCCTGCAGGGACATAGGTATTTTGAGGCTTGACCTTGCTTGATAGATCCATGTCATAGCAAAAGAGAAGGGCAATTCCCCAAGTCCTGCTCCACTTGTACCCCCAGAGCACTAAGATCTGGATTATTGGCTTGATTCATGGAAGAATTACTTCGTGGAGAAGAATGTTTTATACCACAAGTAAGTGAAGGAGAGGCCATGGGTACCACTTCCATGGGGGTTTTTAAGAGAGGCACATATTCTTGTCAGCCAAAATTCAATTTCATAAGGAACTGTTTTCAGAAGGAATGACTTACTCTTGTGTTATAGATGTTCCTGTTGCCATTTTGGTGCCTGAGATCTTGTATGCCCAGACTTTTGGGCTCACGTTTCATTTCTTCCCTCCTGGGTTTGGCCTGAGCCTCTATTATCTCTCTCAAACCTGCCCCTTCTGACTGACATTCCTGTAGCATCAACAGATGAAGAGGCATCAGACCAGATTAGGCAGAAGAAGTGAGGCTGCCCACTGGCCTTCATGGTTCTTCTAGTCTAGGACAGTGTCTCAGAGCCCTGCCTGCCTATACCCTGTAGTGATGAGGGCTTCCTTCAGTTGCTTGGCATCAACTTCTCACCTCTGTATTTCTCCTAGTTGCCCATACGTCCTAGTCTTGGATGAGGAAGGTGGGACCGCCAATGACTACAAGGGCTACGTAGTCCACAAATGGAGCTGGACTTCCAAGACAGAGACTTTGCTTTCCCTGGAATATAAGGTGGGCATGGACAGCACAGGTGGGGCGGCTTCAGCAACCTTCCTTGGGCTGTCCAGCATTAAGAGTCAGAGGGATACCTGTAAGACAAGTGCCTCGCCCTCAGGAGCTTTATAGTCTCATTCAGCCATTCCCCAGTTGGTGAGCAGGGGTCGGGAGCTGGCTGAGGTTAACTTTTCTCCAGCCTACAACAACTGTTGGCTGCTGTACTGACCTTTCCTAGTAATATCTGTCCTATTTTTTATTTTTATTGTTAATATTACTACATTTTGATGGTTTAAATGCCCTTCACTTTAGAAGGAACCATTATAGTAGTTGATAGCTTTATTTTTAATGCCTATACATGGCAATAAGAATTGTAATTCTATGTTGGTCTGCCCAGTTTCTGTTTGTATAACTTTACTATGTCATGAAATAAAAAACCTGTAAGTCAAAGGTGGCTGACAGACAAACTCTTTTTTATTATTCATTTGATTGTTTAGACAGCCACTCATCAAAGATTTATTAAATAATAAATTAGTGTGGAATTACTAATATTAATAATGATAAAGTTATTAATAAAGTAACTAAATGTGCTTGTTACTTTATTTAAGGCAAAGTTTCTCATCCTTGGCAGAAAAGACACTTTGGGATGGATAATTCTTTGTTATAACTGTGCATTGTAGGATATTTAGCAGCATCCCACCAGATACCAGAAGTATCCTCTCCCCAAGTTGTGACAACTGAAAATATCCCCAGACATTGTCAGATGTCGCTGGGGGGTGGGGGGTGGAAATAGTTGCCCTTGATTGAGAATCACTGATCTAGGGGGTAGAAAGATAAGCAATGCCCTTCAAGGAAACCCAAAGTCCAGGAGAGTAACACAAGATAGAGAAGATTAAGGGCAATTAGAGAGGGACAAATTCATAGGGATTCAGAGAAAGATCACAGAACACAAAATCCACTCAAGGTGGTATTAAGAGCCCCAGGGTAAGGGTTATGGACGGAAGTACTCCTAGAGTGTGTGGCAGGGCTCAGGTACCCTACCCCTAATTGTCTGTCTCATACCTGTCCTATTCATCCTCTGCATTGGCCACTGGATTTTCATCCTTATATCTGAATTCCTATAGATCACACCTCTGCTCAGAAACATTCAATCCCTTGAACATATCTCACTCACCCTTCCTATCCCCTTGGCCTGAAATGTGCTCCCTCCTCTCTCTGCCAATCCAAATTTCCCCTCCTTCACAGCCCAGCTCATGCTTCTTCTCCATCCTGGCACTGTAGTCTACATCCAGTTCTCTCTTCTCACAGTACCCACAGTCTGGGTTACTCATATGATAATTAGTCATGCTCTGGTTGCATATAAGAATCCTGTGGAACCTTAAAAAATGCAGATCACCAGACACAGCCTCAGAGAGATTCTGATTCAGGTGGTCTGTTATAAGTGCTAGATTTCTGTATTTTTGACAATCAATTCTGATGTTTGGCCAGGTCAGAGATTGTCAGTCTAGGAGTGTATTGAGTTGTTGTCTTAATATTAAACTTTTTGTAGCTGTATGAAGTTTATAGTCCATGAAGATTATAAATTGGTTGCATACAGGCACCATATATTATGTGTCAGTGTGACCAAGTGGACAGAATGGAATGAGAGCCTGAGAAGCCTTATATAGTGCCAGCTAGCCAGACTCTGGCTTTGAAGCTGTGTGAAAATCACTCAGCTCCTCTGAGTCTCGATTGTCTAATCAATACAGAGTGGATCACCAGACCAGCCCTGCCTCACACTGCTTTTGTGGGAATTAAATAAAATAATGGCAGGGAAGTTGCTTTGACATCACTAAAGCGTTTGGGTAACATAGTTCAGTTCATTGTTCTATCCCCTGGAGCTGCATAAAGAAGTGCACAACAGGGACTGGTGTAGTCAGGAGCGGCCTGGAGTACAAAATGACCTTTGAGTTGCCTCAGGAATGTGGGTGCATATGATTCATGTAGATAGAAGAGGGAAGGGAGAGCATTCTGGGTAGAAGGAATAGCATCTGTAAAGGCTTGGATTTGAGACTTAGTGTGTCATCTTTAAAAGTTCACAGGTGCTTCTTGTGAAAGAAAGGGGGGCAGGAGGTGTATATGCTGTGAGGTAGAGGTGAGACGTGTTGGATGTCAGGCTGAGGAACTTGCTTGTTGTTTTGTAGGCTGCAGTGGCCAGTTTGTTGTCACCCAAATATTTACATTTCCAGTGTTTTTCATTCCTCTCTGAAAATCTAAGTTTCCCTCCAGTATCATTTCCTTTAGAATATCGTGAAGGGCAGATCTGCTGACAACAAATTCTGTTTGCTTTCGTGTTAAAAATGTCTTTATGAAAGGATATCTTTGCTGAGTATGGAATTCTGGGTTGACTGGTTTTTTTTTTTTTCCTTCCAGCAATTTAAAAATACTGTTCCACTGTGTATGTCCTCCAAAGTTTATGATGAGAATTCTGTATTTATTCAAATCATTGTTCATTTTTCTAGCTGCTTTCAAGATTTTCTCTTTAACCTGATTTTCTAAGTTTGACTATGATGTGTTTAGGTATGGTTGTCTTTGTTCTGTTGGGGGTTTCCTGAGCTTCTTGAATTTGTAAATTCATGTCCTTCACCAAATTTGGAAAGTCTTCTGTCATTGTTTTAGGGAAAAATGTGCTCAATCTCTCCCCTTTTCCCCTGAGACTCCAATTACATGTATTTTAGAGCTTTCAATATTGTCCCAAAGGTCTCTGAGACTCTGTTCTTTCTTTTTCTTTTAATTTTCAAGAGAGAGAGAGCACAACCAGGGGCAGGGACAGAGGGAGAGAGAGAGAATTTTTTTTAAGGATACTTTGTGTGGACATTCAAGTTGACATTGCCTCTTCTTTTTAAAAAGATTTATTTATTTGAGAGAGAGAGAAAGTGTGTGGGGGGGGGCAAAAGGGGAGGGAGAGAGAGAATCTCAAACAGACTCTCCACTGAGCGTGGAGCCCACCACAGGGCTCGATCTCACGACATTGAGATCATGACCTGAGTGGAAATCAAGAGTCAGTGCTTAACCAACTGAGCCACCCAGGCGCCCCCAGAGAGAATCTTAAGCAGGCTCCACACTCATCATGGAGCCCCATGTGGGGCTTGATCTCACAACCCCAAGATCATGACCTGAGCCAAAATTTGGTTAAGAGTTGGACACTTAACTGACTAAGCCAGCCAGGCACCCCAACTCTGTTCTTTCTTGTTCAGTTTCTTCTGTTCTCAGCTTGGATAATTTCTATGGATCTAACTCTCAAGTTCACTGACTTTATTCTGATATCTTCATTCTGCTATCATGCTAATCCTGTGAATTTTTAAATTTTTGTATATATATTTTCAAGTCTAGAATTTCCATTTAGTTCTTTTTTAATATTTTCTATTTCTGTGCCGAGATTGTCTATTTTTTCATTTATTACAAATATATTTTCCTTGGCTTCATTGAGTACAGTTAAATTAGCTGCTCTAAAGTTTTTGTCTGATAATTTCAACATCTGGGACATACCACACAGGATTGGCTATCTGTTACCTTAAGAATGGCTCACACTTCACCAGTTCTTTACATGTTGAGTAATTTTAGATCACTGACATTGTGTATGTTGTGTGAGGATCTGTGGATTGTGGAGTCTGAATTTTGATATATTTCTCTGAAGAGTGTTAACATTTTTGTTTTAGCAGGCAGTGAACTAGGTTGGACTCACACCACAAACTTTGTCTTACCTGTAGTAGGCAGGAGCTCACATCTCAGTTCAGTTTTTCTGTTTCCCTAGCAGTAAGCTGTCTTGAGTCTTCTCTGCTCATGCATGGTTCAGGGATTAGCCAGGGATATGGATGGTTTATTCATAGAATTTGGAGCTCTATTTCTTTTTTTTTTTTTTTAAGATTTTATTTATTTATTTGACAGAGAGAGACACAGCGAGAGAGGGAACACAAGCAGGGGGAGTGGGAGAGGGAGAAGCAGGCCTCCCGCCGAGCAGGGAGCCCAGCGCAGGGCTTGATCCCAGGACTCTGGGATCATGACCTGAGCCGAAGGCAGACGCTTAATGACTGAGCCACCCAGGCGCCCCTGGAGCTCTATTTCTTTGGCACTGTCTCTTCTGGAATTTTATCCTGACTTTTCTGTGATTGTAGTTTCCACAAGTTTAGCCCTTTGGTTCTCTAGGCCAGGAAGATGGTGGTGTTTTGGCCATGACGGTGGCTTGCCTTCAGGGTAAAGCTATAAGGTAGAAATTCATCCCATGCTGGCCCTTTCTTTTAAGTTTTGATTCTTCAAAATTTGCCCACTTTTATTTATTCTTCAGAGACTTCAGTTATTGTTTTATTGTATTTGTGTCAAGTTCTGTGGGAGGGTCAGCCTGGTAGGAACTGACTCAGTTGTATTGGAAGTAGAACCAGTTGGTCAGTTTCTAAGTTGACGGCTGGCATGCTCAGTTCAGCAGTGTGTAGAAAGTTGACCAGAAAGGCGTTAAGTGTCTGCCTTCAGCTCAGGTCATGATCCCAGGATCCTGGGATCGAGCCCCACATTGGGCTCCCTGCTCTGCAGGGAGTCTGCTTCTCCCTCTCCCACTCCCCCTGCTTGTGTTCCCTCTCTCGTTGTGTCTCTCTCTGTCAAATAAATAAATAAAATATTTTTTAAAAAAAGAAATTTGACTAGAAAGGGAAAGATCAGAGGATGGGCTAGTTCAAAGATTAGTTATGGAGTTACTAGCCAGACCTGACATGATGAAGGGTAGAAGCAACATTTTTTAAAGGAGCCATTTTAGTAGAAGGATTCAGTGGCATTCAAGCATCAGCTGTAGGGGATAAATGAGAGGAGAGAGGAGTATAGATGACTCCACAATGGAGTATGTATCTGGGTGGAAACAGAAGTTTCTGAGAGCGTCAGAGATCAATATAGTTTTAGATGTGCTAATTGGGCTCAGTGGCTTTTATGACATAATCCTCTCTTAGAGTGAGAGATTAGGGATGATGGATATATGTGATGGGTTGGCTCATGAATTCCCAAGAAGATGAGTAGTGAATGAGCTTGTAGAGCACCCATATTTGGGGCACTGGAGAGAGGAAGAGAAACCACCCAGGGAGCAGGGATAATAAAAAACAGTTGTACTGTGCTAAGCCCTGTGCATGTTTTCCCATGAAATCTGCTCAGTGCCCTAGGAAAAAATTTCTGTTACTGTCCCCAGGCTCAGAGAAGCTAACCAACTTGCCTAAAATTGCTCCACTGGTAAGTAGCTACACTGGGATTTGAAACTTGTCAAACTGTAGCACTTGAGCTCTCAACCACAGCTCTATACTACACTCTCTAGAAGAACAGGAGAAGGTAGGGTTTTTTCTTAAGTGGGAATGATCAACAAGTTTGAAGATGTCAAAAGACTTGACAAGAAGGCAGCCATGGATCAAATGTTTTCCGGGTGCTAGAGAGCACTAGCACACAGACTGTAGAGTATGAGGAAGGGACTCAGTGGTGAAGAAACTGAATGTAGACTTTGGGGCCAATAAATGGTATAGCAGAAGGAAATGGAAGTGAAATGAAGAGTATTCCTTAGTTCAGGGGAGTCCTGGGGTACACATAGATCAGGGACATTGAAGATGGAAGAAAGCATCACCACACAGCAGGTGGGGCTGTAGACTCCTAGGCCCTTGCGTAGGGCCTCTGTGCATACGTAACTCTCTGCAGACGTGAACCATCCAGGGACCTCACAGGATTGCGCTGCCATATCCTGACAATATCTGCTCATGTGTGTTAGGGATCTTTGTGGCTTGTGAAGCCACTGCTATAATCTTCATCTCATTTGAACGTAATACTAGCCTTTCAGCTATTTCCCCTTGAGGAATTTTAGCTTCAGAGAAGCTGGCTTGCTAACAGAGCCTGAATTGGAACTTACTTCTAGAACACAAAATTCTCAGTAAGGAGTGAGTTGCTGTAAAGGCAGCTCATCCTCCCTCTTTCTATCTGGGACTGCTACATAGGAAATCCCACCCTTTTGGAAGTGATCTTTTTAAAAGGCCCCTTTGGGGCGCCTGGGTGGCTCAGATGGTTAAGCGTCTGCCTTCGGCTCAGGTCATGATCCCAGGGTCCTGGGATCGAGTCCCACATCGGGCTCCCTGCTCCTTGGGAGCCTGTTTCTCCCTCTGCTTCTCTCTCTCTCTGTCTCTCATGAATAAATAAATAAAATCTTAAAAAAAAAAAAAAAAGGCCGCTTTGGTTCCTCCTCAGGGGAAGAGTAGTGAATATTTGGTGATTGAGGGGAGGGGACTGAGCATGTATGGTTCAGCCCCTGCTGGGTTTCCTTTTGTCATCTGCCCACCCACCCACAGAGGAGTGCATTCTGGTGCTTCCTGCCTTGTTGTCAGCTTCCCAAGGCAGCTCTGTGTGCTCTAGAGCAAGGCTCATAGTCAGACTTGGTGCCTGGGTGCACATGTCTGATTCATAGATAGTGTAGGCTTATGACCCAACCTGCATCTCTATCCAGCTCTACTAGAACCAAAGCTGATTTGCCTCCAGATTCCTATGTCTCTTTCACAGGTAGTTCTAAGCTTGGGCTGGAAAGGGAAGGGGCAGGTATAGGAAAGCATCAGTTAGGTTTTCTGACAGTCCCCCAAAAAAAGACTGGAATTCTTTCTTCTTTAGGAAAGCTAAATTCCAACAAAAGAACTGGTAAGATCTTACAGCTTTCTCGGCCCCAAGCCAAGAGGAGTTTTGTGCTTTGTGGGGGGGGGGGGGGAAGGGAAGGGTGGATAATAGAAGCAGAGACTCCCTAAGAACTGTTTCTTCATCTGCAGGTGAATGAGCAAATTAAGCTGACGGTGCTGAGCCAGGACTCCATCATGGTCACCTTCACCTCCCTAAATGAAACAATAACACTCTCGGTATCAGCCAGCAATTGTCCCCATGGGGTAGCGCATGAAAAACGGGTAAGCCAAAGCAGACCAGGTCCCCAGGCCTGACCCCAGCATGTCTCAATGTGGGTTGCCAGTCCATATCTCAGTGCCTGTGCTCCTCTATCCCTCCACCCCCTTCCCCATGCAGGGCCCTACCTCTTTCTCTGACTGATGAATGGACTCCTATTCATCATTCACTGTCTGATGTTAGCACTACCTTCTCTGTGAAACTTCTATCAGTTAGGAGTCTTTCATTTGTGATAGTCTCCAAAGCAGATTAGCAAAGCATGGAGAGAAACTATATTGGCTCAGTAAATTGAAAAGTCTATCCGTAGGCAGCTGTAGGCATGGCTGGATCCAGACCCTCAAATGATTCCATCAGATCTTCCCATCTCTTGGCTCTGCTTTCCTCTTTATTGGCTTCATTCTCAGGGAGTTTCTCTCCTTATGGTGACAAGATGGTCATGGGCATCTCTGGGCTCGTTATTCTACCAGCTTTGTTCTTTCTAGGAGAAAAAGGGCTTCTCTTTCCTAAGTGCTCAAGTAGAAGTGCCAACACCAACGTTGCTGCCTCTGCCTGAAGTGGCCACCGTGGCCAGGAGCACAGGTTGCTCTCACAGGGCAGGCTTGAGTATCACGTCCATCCTGAGAGCCGAAGGGCATGATCAGTCCAGGTATACCACCTGGGTGAAGGATGGGGCAGGAACACCATGGTGCTGTTACCAGAAGAGGGAGAGATGATACTGGAAAGAATAACTACCAATGTGTGTTGATGACCCTCTCCACCACCCCCTTTCCATCCCAAGGAGAGTCCGCCTCTCCCTCTGCTCAGCCCTCCCAGCCATGACTCATCTCTATTCTAGCACTCCTTTATTTATAAACCTATCTTCTCTACCAGACTGAGAATTTCCTGTCATTCCTACTAATGTCTTTCTCCAGGGCTCCAGAACAGGACTGCTTCAAATTAAGTACTTACTAAATGTTTGTTGGGTGGGTAAGAAAACAGTGGAGACTGGAAGCCCAGGTCTTCTATTTGCTGGGTCTTTATGGATCCTACTGTGTTCCTGATCCCGAGTCATCATCATGGAGAGAGATGGAGAGGATGGATCCCCAATCCTTGAGGGGTTACTGGTCTAGTTGAGAACACTTGACATATACCGTGAGACTGGGGTAACCAAGGGTTCATTGATGGAGCAAGCCACTTGCATTGCAACCAGGGTGCTTTGCTGGGATTAGTTCACTGGGGAAGACTCCTTGGAATGGGAGCAGAGGGACCCACACCTTCCAGTTTCTGCGGGCTCAGTCCCGGTTTATACCTGCCAGCCTGGAGGAATTATTTTTTTTTTTTGAAGATTTTATTTATTTATTTGACAGAGAGAGACATAGTGAGAGAGGGAACACAAGTAGAGGGAGTGAGAGGAGAAGCAGGCTTCCCGCTGAGCAGGAGCCTGATGTGGGGCTTGATCCCAGGACCCTGGGATCATGACCTGAGCTGAAGCCAGACGCTTAAGGACTGAGCCACCAAGGCACCCCCAGCCTGGAGAAATTATTAATAGCATCTTATTTCACTCTCAAAAGTGTCCTGGTTTGGATGTTCATTTATATGATCATCCAGAGGGCATTGCGCCCTCTGCATGTTGCTGTCTGGGGCTGAGCAAGGCTGTTGTGCTGCAGGGGCATTTGCCACCAACATGCCACAGGCTCATAGACTCACAGAGCTGACAGAGCCCATTAGGAGCAGCCAGCCCAATGTTCTCACTTTACATGGGGACATGGAGGCAGGCATTTGTGAGGGACCCATGCTATATGAACAAGACACAGAGAACACCTGTGTTTCTCTGGGAGGAGAGCATTGCACCTGTTTTCCCACCACCTTTTCATTTGAGCAGCATTTCAATTTCATTAATTCATTAAATAATTCAATAAACATTGATTAGCAGTTGCAGTGTGCCAACTTGGCTGCTGGGATGTAGAAATGGAAGAAATCTCACTCCCTCTAGTCTCTAAAATACCTTCCGTCTAATGGAAGGGGGCAAAAGCATCAACACCAGTTGTAATCCAGCTGGATTGGTACAGTGTGCCAGGGAGAGGGGCACCATGGAAGCTGCTGGGGTACCAGGAGAGAGTGTTCGTTAAAGGGGCCCCATAGGAGCACCCAGGAAACTCAGATGCCTGTGACTTCAGGCTGCACTGATTACTTCAAAGAGCAGAAGAACCCCGGCTTTTGATCCATTTGAGCTAAGATGATGATCATGCTTATTGATGAGTCCACCCTGCCCATTTGGTTCCATTTTATTACTCTACTCTAAAAATCACTTTTCTGTGTTATATGACTAAGTACACACGATGCATGAGGTCCTATGTCTCTATTTCTTAAAAACCTTTTTAGACTGTGTTTTAAAAATGTGAGCGAGCTTTTCTTACCAAAGGCAATAGATATTAGAGAATTGTTCTTTCCCATAAAATGGTAGTGATGCTTCGTTTTCCTAACAACCTCTTGTTTGGTAGTCACTGGAATCTGGATCACTGCTAAGAACCAGGATGTAAGCAATCAAAGACCCCCATGAACAGCCAAGAGAGGTCACTCTCTGTCCATGTACCAAACATGCCCTCTGGGCCTAGGAAAGCCCCTTAATAATTCAAGTCTTATTTTATCTTACCTGAATGCAATCTTAGAAGTGAGAACTAGAAGTCCAGAGCTGTGCTGTCCAATATGGTAGCCACAAGTCACAAGTGGCTACTGAGCACTTGTAATGTGACAAGTCTCAATGGAGATTGGCCAAAAGAGAAAATACGCATTGCATTTCAAAAACTTAACATGAAAAGAAAATGTAAAATTTCTCATGAATAGTTTGATTCCATGTTAAAATAATCATTTTTTTGATATATTGGGTTAGATAAATATGTTGCTAGAATTAACTTCACCTTTAAGAGCTTTTTCATGTGGCTACAGGAACGTTTACCACCACATTTGTAGCTTGTGTTTTATTCCTAGTGGACCGTGTGGGTCTAGAAGGTGATTATCTTCATCAGGGAAGCTCACAGAGGCAGTTTGACAGTGTGGTAGAAAGCAGGAAAGTTATTTAAAAGGACATCATAATTCAAAAAGTGTAACTGTCTCGGGGACATTTAGCATAGGGCTAAGCAAACTGGTACATTAAAACAGCTTCTGGAAACAGTGCTGGGTTCTAGTCAGTATTCATTGATGCTGACCCAGAAGACTGACTTGCCGTAGAAACGTCAAGGTCATAACCCCTTCTGTTTGAGATAACAGATTTCAGACTAGATAAACAACAGCAAATGAGGAACTATCGGATTTATCGTAGGGAACATGATTTCCAAATGTTGACTTCAGCTGCCGGGTTAAGCATCTTGGAATACTTTGACATGAGATCTGGAGGCCCAGAAAATTGGCTCATGTTCAATTCCTGGACTGTCAGAGCTGCAAGGGGCCCCTGAGAAGACTTGCTGATGTGCAGGCTGGCCTAGGCTAGGAAAAGGCCATAGAGCCTTGGGCTGTTCCCTTCCATTTCTGGGCCTCAGTGTCCCCATCTGTATAGTGATATGTAAGGGCCTGCCCAGCTTCCACACTCTCCCACCTGGGACTTTTACAGTCCGTTCAACTTCTTCCTATGTCTGCGTGTTTGGGGTTGGTTATCGCTCATCAGCAAAATCCATGGCAGCCTAGAAAATCTGAGGGTGGGAGGTAGGGTGGCCTCGTCCCACTAAGTTCCCATCACTGAGAAGCTTGTTAAATGGCTTCCCCAGACACGCATCACCTTGGAAGGAGCCACCTATCAGAGCGACGAGCAGAACAGCAGTCCCAGCTTTTATGGCCCTGCAGCCAGGCTCCTCACTAAATATTTCTATCGAGGCTGCACTTTGAAAGTGAGGCAACACCTCAATTTAAATGCTTTATTAGCCCAGAGCGCCACCTCAAATCCTTTTTGGAAGCAGGCTGGGTATAAATTACAAATAAATAAATAAAATTAGCCTAGAAGCAGCAGCTGAGGCCAAAAACCAGAAGGATGGTTGAGGCTTTGCTGTTAATTGGGTGCATCCTTTATGGAAGTCCTGCCTGCAGGGTAAAGAAGGACACATAGAGTGACCATCATTCTTCAGAAAATCTGTCCACTATCCATCCCATTCTCTCTACCTGAGGCTTCAATTCCACAGAAATTGGGCTGATGTGCAGGAATTCACTGAGCAGAGGGGGAGAGAGGTGTGTACCAGCAGAGGGGACGACACCTCCTCCAAACCAGAGCAAGGCCTAGTTGTTGGTGGGTTGGGCTAACTGGCTTCTCTCCTCCTTGGCCTTTCCCCAGCTACTGACCCGCATGGATGACAAAATATTTAAGATGAACCGAGCTTTGGCAGAGATCAAGAAGCGGTTTAAAAAGACAGTGTCACAATTTATGAATTCTGTCTTGCTGGCAGCAGGTAAGGGGCAGAAAGGTAGGGGGTGCCTATCTGATAACTTCCTAAATCTTGGGTCACCTGCAAGGCATCTCTGAGGACAGCTTTTTACCACCCAGGGAGATGAGCGGGCAGGGTGACTTCCGCATTGGTAGATGGGTGATAAGACTTGGGCCTCTGAAGCAAAGGTACTTTCTCAGGGCCATGTCACGAGGAATGGAGGCCTTCACCACCTTCAGTTTCTGAGTGCCTTCCCGTGTGTCCTCAGTGTCTCCTGTGGTTGTTTTATTTTCCTGGGCCTCCCATTGTTGTTCTGTAACTCTGACCTACTCCTCCATCTGGTTCACCTTTCAGCTCTATCTCCCATATTGTCCATCCATTTGTAGATCCTGTTCCTCTCCTTGTGGACAATCTCAATAGAAGAGAAAAAAGCAGCCAGCTCACCAGGCTCTCCCTGTTAGGCCACAGGGCTCCCCCTGGGGCCAGCCTGGTGACCTCAGGACCCCTCCCACATCGAGGCTCTCCTGCTGATGGGCCTGGAGACAAAGGAACAGTGACTTCCATTCTGTGCCACCCCCTGGCTGGTTCCCAGGGGGCTGTGCTCCAAGGAGTTTCTCCTCATCCCTAAAGACTCAGTTCAACTGTATCCCTCCTCCAGAAAGCCTTCCCTGATTTCCCCAGCAGAATGAGTCTCATACTCCTCTGAGTTCCCACAGCACATACAAAATGTACTCTAATTATAAATCTTAACCTAGCATTGTGAATATTTCTTTGTTTGCCCATCCCCCCGTACCCTGGCTTGGAGTTCTCAGAGGCAGAGAACCCTGTTTGGGTCATCAGTATATTCCCAGCATCCAAGAAATGTTTGATAGGTGAATGAAGGAATAAAGGTCCTGGGCCTCAGAAGTTTTCAAGTCTAGTAGGGAAACTAAAACAAGAACACAAATAAATACAACAAAGAAAGTGATGGAAATTACTTAACTCCAGAGATATAGGGAACAGCATTCTCAGGGAAGAGAACAGTGTGGATGCATTGTGTACCCTGCCTCTATGAGTACAATGGATGACGCAGACCTGAATGAAACATGGGCTCCTTGGCAGAAGAGGGATCTCAGCTGGGTCTTGACAAATGAATAGAAATGAGATTGATTTGTTCTTACATTCAGCCAGCATTTACCGATCCACTAACTGTACTAGGGTTGGAGCTCTGTGCCGGACAGCAGAGGGGAGGCAGCCTGGCGGGAGAATGTGCAAGAGTGGAGGAGTGGCGTGGAAGATGAGCTGAAGGGCTGCTGATATGCAGAGCCCCACAGCAGGGCAGGGAAGGCTGGGCCACGAGGGAGAGTGACAGCTGTGTCTTCTGTTAACAGGCCTGTTCACCATAGAATACCCGGTTAAGGAAGAGGCAGAAATCAGTCGAGCCAAGGTAAAATTGAGTCCCTATCTCGAGAGGAGCACCAAGCCAAGTTTATACTCAGGAGAAGCCCTCTTATTACGATCTCAGTCAGCCCGACCTGAATCCTCAATTGGAGAGTCTTCGAGGGAAGAGCCTGGGTCTGTTTCTATAAGCCCCACTCGGAAGAAGAGCATCAAGATCCAAGCTAAAGCCGTGGTCACACCCAGGTGGGCTTGGGCCTTCATTTCTGCTGGCCTCCATGTGTCAGACATGGTGATGGGCAGTAGGCTCACAATGGAGAACAAAAGAGATGAAGCCCCTCCCTCCTGGAGCTGAAATGTTAGGGGTGGGAGAAGGTAGACAATTAACACATGAAGGAATGAAGTCATTTTAGTAGTGATAAGGTCTAGGAAGAAAGTAAATCAGAGTCATGGTTTAAAGCAGGAGTTAGCAAATTAGGACCATTCACCAAATCTGGCCCCCCTGCCTGCCTTTTTATGAGTGAGCTAAGTAAGAGTTTTTACCTTTTGAAGTACTTGGGGGGGAAAGGATCAAAAGAAGAATATTTTATGACATGTGCAATGACATAAAATTTAAATGTCAGATCCGTAAGTAAGGTTTTATTGGAACAGCCACACCCACTCATTTACATATTGTCCATAGCTGCTTTCCTGCTAAGACAGAAATGTTGAGTAATTATGACTGAGACCATCTGGCCTGCAAAAACTAGAATATTTACTATCTGGCACTGTATAGAAAATGTTGACTACTGCCAAGGGTGGATAGTGACTGGGAAGTGGGCTGGGAGGTACTAAATGAGATAGCCAGTCAGGGAAGGCACTTCTGAGGAGGTGATATTTAAATGGGGACCCAGGATGAAAGATAAGAAATAGGCAGCCACAGAGAAGGACACAGGGAAGGAACAGCAGGCAGAGGGTAGAGCAAGCAGAGACCTGTGACAAGAACATACCACCATGCTGGTCTGTATGAGGGAAAGAAAGACCAGTGCAGAGCATGGTGATGAAGAGGTGACATGGCTGTGAACTGAGGACAGAGATAGGCAGGAGCCAGATCAGGTGGCCTTGTTAGTGTTGTAGGAAGCCATCCCATAACTTTAAGACAGGAAGTGGTATCATCTGATTCATGGGGTTTTTTAACTTAAAAAAAATAAAATAAAAATATGTATCTTTTATATTTTTCTATTTTAATTTTATATAATATTAATTAATTATATAAATTTTAATATAATATTAAAAGGCTTGGGGGAAAAGCATTTTGAGGGCCTCATTAAAGTATTTTAATATAGTATTAGTATAATATTTCTATATAAAAATACAGAAAAATGAACAAATCCTAAGTGTATGGTCAATGCATATCACAAAGTGAACACACCTTATAACCAAACCAAGGAATAGAACATTACCAGCTCCTTAGAAGTGCCCTCTTGTCCTTGCCCTCCCAAGCCTTCCTCCTCAAAGGGAAGAGTTCTAGCTTCATACATTTGTGGGGTTTTTTAAAAAACTTTATTGAAATGGAACTATTCAGTATGTATTCTTTGGCATCTAGCCTCTTTTTCTCAACATTATAATCATGAGTTGTTGTGTATAGCAGTAGTTTTTTCATTCTCATTGCTGTATGATGATGTATTATTTGAATACACTACAGATTATGCATTCTAATGTTAATGGATATTTGGGTTGTTTACAGTTTTGGTAATGACAAACTGTGCTAGTGTTAGCATATGTCCTTATTTATGGTGGGTGGAGCCCGGTGTGGTGCTCAATCCCAGGACCCAAGATCATGACCTGAGTCGAAATCAAGAGTTGGATACTCAACCGACTGAGCCTCCCAGGAGCCCCTATAAATTATGTTTTTAATTTAATTTTCCTATTTGTTGCTGGTTATAGAAAGTCAGTTGATTATATCTCAATTTAAATTTATTTTTAATTTACTTGCAGTAAACTTTACTCTTTTTGGTGTAAAAGTCTGTGAGTTTTGGTAAATGCAGAGTTGTGTAACCACCACCATAGCCAAGACACAGAATGGTTTTATCACCTCCCACCGGCCCACCCCCAAATTCCTTCATGTGGCCCCTCTGTAGTCAAACTCTTCACTCACCCTTAATCTCTAGCAACCACTGACCTGTTCTTTGTAGCTATAGTTTTGCATTTTCTAAAATGTCATATAAATCGGATTATACTCTGTATAGCCTTTTGAGTCTAGCTTCTTTCACTTAGCATAATGCATGCAAGATTTATCCATGTTGTGGCACATATCACCAGTTCATTTATTCTTATTGCTGAGTAGTATTCTCTTTCAGGGAGCCCCAACACTATCCCCACATTCAGAGATTTACCAGAACTCATGGGATTCAGCATATAGTTGCATGAATGTATGAGTTTTATTACAGTGAAAGGATATGTGATATCCCCTCTTCTTTTTCTGATGGTAATTTGGGTCTTTTCTTTTATGTTGGTCAGTCTGGCTATAGTTTCATCAATTTTATTAATCTTTTCAAAGAATCAGCTTTTGGTTTCATTGATTTTTTTCTATTGTTATTCTGTTTTCAGTTCCATTTTTTCTGCCATTTACTTTTATCTTCCTTTTGCTTGTTTTGTGTATAAATTGCTTTTTACTAGTTTCTAAATTGTAAGCTTAGATTATTAGTGAGGCCTTATTTTCTTTTTTTTTTTTTAAAGATTTTATTTATTTATTTGAGAGAGAGAATGAGAGAGGGCACATGAGAGGGGGGAGGGTCAGAGGGAGAAGCAGACTCCCTGCTGAGCAGGGAGCCCAATGCGGGACTGGATCCCAGGACTCCAGGATCATGACCTGAGCCGAAGGCAGTCGCTTAACCAACTGAGCCACCCAGGCGCCCGAGGCCTTATTTTCTAATATGCATTTAATTCTGCAAACTTCCTTCTAAGCATATTTTGCCTGCATTCCATAAATTTTGAAATGATGGATTTTAATTTTTATTCCATTTAAAATATTTCCTAATTTTCCTGTGATTCTTTGGCCCATGGGTTATTTAGAAATTCAATCTCTAATTTCCAAATGTTTGAGGATTTTCTAGATATCTCTTTGTTATTGATTTTTAGTTTACTTCTGATATAGTCTGAGAATATATTTTGTATGATTTCTATTCTTTTAAGTTTGTTAAGGTTTGTTTTATGACCCCAGAATGTGGTCCATCTTGGTAAGTGCTACATGTGCCCTTGAAAAGAACTGTATTCTGCTCTTGATGGGTGGAGTCTTCAGCAAATCTTTCAATAGAAGATCATGGATAAGTGTCAATGAGGTCCAGTGATAGTGCTGTTTAGTTCTTCTGTATCCTTGCTGATTTTCTGTCTTCTTGTTCTGTTGGTTACTGAGAATAGAGTGTTGATGTCTCCAAGTATGATTGTGGATTTATTTCACCTAAGTTTCTTAAAATATGTATAACTGTTGAAAGCAAAAATTATAACATTTTTGAGGTTTTTCGATATATGTCTTCAATATCTTAAAATTTTATCATATTTTTGCTTCATCAATCTTGGAGCTATGTTGTCAGGTATAGCACATTTGGCTCTTTTATCATTATGTAATGTCCTCTTGATACCTGGTAATTTTTCTTGTTCTGAAGTCCACTCTGTATAATAATAATACACTCACTTCAGATTTCTTTTGATTAGTATTTGCTTAGCATAACTTTTCCATTGTTATTTTTAATCTATCTGTATCATTATGTTTAAAGTACGTTTCTTGTGAATAGCATATAGTTAGGTCTTGTATTTTTATCCAACATGACGATCTTTTAATTGGTGTGATTAGACCATTTACATTTTTTTTTTCGTACAGAAACATCATTTACTCATATATCTGAGATGTGAAACAAATTAAGAGATACATTTTGCCAACTCACCAAAGACAGGCCATATAAGACAAAGAGTGTGAATATCACCATGAAGCCAACAATTACTACAATTTGGATAGATGTTATGATCAGAGCCATAAAAATCTACAGGATAAATACGAAGCTAGCATACATTAATCCCCAGGAGAGCCTATGGTAGAAACAAAGTTTTACTTCAGAATTAGGCCATTTACATTTAATATCATTATTGATATAGTTAGATTTAAGTCTACTATTTTATTATTTTTCTGTTTGTATCCTGTTTTTGTTTTGTTTTGTTTTTGCTCCTCTCTTCTCTCCCACTTTCTTTTGAATTGCTTGAATATTTTTATTTATTTTTTTATTTATTTTAAAGATTTTATTTAGGTAGAGTGAGAAACAGCAAAAGCAGGGCAGAGGGAGAGGGAGAAGCAGACTTCCGCTGAGCAAGGAGCCCAATGTGGGGCTTGATCCCAGGACCCAGAGATCATGCCCCGAGCCAAAGGCAGACACTTAACCGATTGAACCACCCAGGCACCCCTGCTTGAATATTTTTAGTATTCCATTTTAATTTGTCTATTGGCTTTTTAGTATATCTCTTTGTTTTTTAATTTTTCTTTTAGTGTTTGCTTTAGGATTTACATTCTATATGACTTACCTTAAACAGCCTATTTAGGTTTAATATTGCCACTTTAAGGGAAATGTAGTAACCTTACAACCATATATTATGCCTCTTTAGTCTCCCACCATTATAGTATGGTTGTCAAATGTATTACATCTACATATATTGAAACCCCTTAACAATGTTATAATCTTTGTTTCAACAGTCATAAATTTTAAAGAACTTAAGAAAAATAGTTTATTATATTTACTCAGATATTTATAATTTCTGTTGCCCTTCTTTAATTTATGAAGTTCTGAGTCTCCCTCTGAGATCATTCTCTTTCAGCCTGATGTATTTCTTCTAGCATTTCTTTTAGAGCAAGCCTGTTGGTGATAATTCTTTTTTAATTTTCCTTCACTTGATCACATCCTCATTTTGCCTTAATTACTGAAGGATATTTTCACCAGATATAAAATTCTGGTTCAACAGCATTCTAAGTATATTTAGTCAAATATTTATAATTTTCTTCTTTCAGTACCTTAAAGGTATTCTCCTGTTTCATAATCTCCAGTTTCTGATGAGAAATCCACAGTCATTTAAATTGTTGTTCCTCCATACGTACTGTGCCCATGCCCTTGCTGCCACTGCTATAGCAGTGCAGTTCTGCTGCTGAAACTGGCCTTGTGGCAGAGCCAGGAGAGGAAAAAGAAGACATAAAGAGAGAATTCTCTTCACACTCCCAGAATCACAGGGATCTCATTTCTTCTTTCTTTGGCTAGAAAAAAGATCTTTCCTCAGGGTTTTTATTAACCAGTTCCACTGTTCCCTTCAGATTCAGTTCACCTTGATTGCATTTCAAATATTCAACCAATTTTGTAGTCCCAACATAAATCTAACTTGGTTTTGATATATCCCCTTTTTATATATTGCTAGATTTGGTTTTCTAGTATTTTATCTAAGATTTTGGTACTTGTGTTTATGAGAGAGATTGGCCAATAATTTCTCCTTTCTTGTCATGTTCTGGTCAGGCTGACTTCTTAAAACAATCTGGGAAGGGAGCACCTGGGTGGCTGTTGGTTAAGCATACAACACTTGATTTCAGCTCAGGGTCATGAGACTGAGCCCCACATCAGGCTCCGCTCTTAGTGTGGAGTCTACTTGTCCCTCTCTCTCTCCCCTCCCCCTCCCTCCACTCAGATGTACCCATGCTGTTCTCTCTCTCTCTCTAAAATAAATAAATAAATAAATAAAATCTTTTAAAAAAACAATCTAGGAAGAATTTCTTACTTTTCTATTAGCTGCTATTTGTACACTTGAGTTATTTCTTCCTTAAATATTTGATAGAGTTTACCTAGTAAAGCCATCTGCCCTGGAATTTTCTTTCAGTGGAAGTTTTAATTAAAACTTTTATTTTTAGGGCGCCTGGGTGGCTCAGTTGGTTAAGCGACTGCCTTCGGCTCAGGTCATGATCCTGGAGTCCCGGGATCGAGTCCCGCATTGGGCTCCCTGCTTGGCAGGGAGTCTGCTTCTCCCTCTCCCACTCCCCGTTTGTGTTCCCTCTCTTGCTGTGTCATTCTCTGTCAAATAAATAAATAAAATCTTTAAAAAAAAAACTTATTTTTAATAGATATAGGAGTATTCAGATTTTCTATTTTTGTGTATGTTTATTTCAGTAAGTAAGATTTTCCTAGGAATTTACCCATTTCATCTAAATGTTTAGATATGTTGAAATAAAGTTTTTCAAAATATCCTCTTGTGATATTTTAAATGACTATAGGATATATAGTGATACCTCCTTTTACATTTATTTGTGCTTTTTTTTCTTTTTTTCTCAAAGTATTAACTTAGGATTATTTTCCTTCTGCCCGAAGAACTGCCTTTAGAATTCCTCTGCTCTTGCTTTTTTTTTTTTTTTTTTTTTTTTTTGGTTTTGCCTTAGTATGTCTTTATTTCGCTTTCAATTTTGGATGATACTCTTGTGATTGACAATTATTTTCTTTTAACATTTTAAAGATGCCTCACTGTTGTTTTCTGATTTCTATGACTTCTACATTTCTATTAAGAAGTCAGCTCCCAGTCTTATTGTTACTTATTGTTGAAGGTCATGTGACTTTTTTCTCTTTTTTTTCTCTCCACCTTTTGTTAATGGCTTTTCTTTAGTTAGCAGTTTTTCCATGATGTGCCAAGATGTGATTTTTCTTTTTTTTTTTTTAAAGATTTTATTTATTTATTCATGAGAGACAGAGAGAGAGAGGCAGAGGGAGAGAGAGGCAGAGGGAGAAGCAGGCTCCCAAGGAGCAGGGAACCCGATGTGGGACTCGATCCCAGGACCCTGAGATCAGGACCTGAGCCGAAGGCAGATGCTTAACCATCTGAGCCACCCAGGCGCCCAAGATGTGATTTTTCTTGCATTCATCTTGTTTGTAGTGCTTCTTGACCCGTGGTTTTCAATGATTTTGGAAAATTCTCAGTCATATTTCATTTTCCTTTTCATTTCCTTTTGTCCCTCTCTCCCTTCCTTCTTTCTCTTTTTCTTCCCTTCCCTCTCCTCTCAGCCTGGGATTCCAAGTATATCCATGTTACACCTTTTCACTGAGCTCTATGCATTTTTTTTCCTATTCTATATTTTAAATTCTTTTCTTCCTTCTGTTCTTCAGTCTAGGTATTTTCTACTGACCTATCTTCCAGTTTAATAATTCTCTCTTTAAATGTATTTAAACTGCTGATAAAACTTATCTCTTGAATTCTTGATTTCACTTACTCTGTTTTTAAGTTCTAGAATTTCCAATTGATTCTTTTAGAGTTTTAGCTCTGATGAAATTCTTCATCTTGTCTCCTATTTTCTTACACATATTAATCATGGCTACTTTAACATCTGTGTCAGTTATCTGTAATATCTCTGTCCCTATGGATCTGTTTCTTATAGTTTTCAGTCAAACCTTGACTTTTATATATCTGATATTTTTTGTGTATGCCACTCTGTATGAAAAAATAGAGAATTTGAGGCTCTGGATAATGTAATGTTCCTTCAGAGAAGATTTACCTTTGCTTTCAACTGTCAACTTGGCTAGAGCCCGATCACCCTCATACAGATAGGAATTGAAGCTGTGTTTCAGTCTTTGTGAGGGCTTGTCTCCTTCTGTCCCACTTCTACTTTTCAGGTATAGTTCTTCAGATCCTCAAATAAAAGCCAGGATTGCTTATCAGGGCCATCTTCTTTGGCAGGCCCTGAACTTCCGTTTTCTCCCCTACAACCCATGAACACATACATGAGGAACTCTTCTCACCTTCTCAGCCTGTCATTCCCAGGTTTCACTTTCAGAATCAGAATTTGTTTGAGGGGTAAAGCTGTCCTATATGTCACACTTGCTTTTCTTGTTTTCCTTCTTCTTCTAGATCCTGACCCTGCAAGTTCTCACTTACTTGTGAAATGCAGTTAAACAGTTTTTAAACATTTTTTTATTGAGTTTTTCTCATTTTTCTCAGAAAGGACAGTTCATCTAAAACCCCCTAGTCAGCCATTGTTGGAAGTGGGAACATTTCTGATTCCTTTGTGGGAAAATTATTTTAGGGTGGAAAAAGTAGAATCAAAGTAGTTGGACACTATTTTAGTAATCCAAGTGACAGTGATATTGTGCTATCAGGGGTAGTAACAGAAAGAAGGAGAAAATTAGGCATATCTGTAATAAATTTTGGAAGTAGCACTAACATAAATAACTGATAGATGTGGTGTAAGAGAAAAGCAAGTTATTATGAATGACTTTGAGGTATTTGGCTTAAATAACTGAATGAGGATGTGTCATTAACTTGGATGGGGAAGAGTGAGGGCAAAGTAGGTTTAGGAGGAGTTAGGTGAGAATAAATGTGCAAATTACAAATATACTCCTTTCAGTATGCATTGGTACCTATATGAGCAGGGATCCTGACCCAGATGGAGAAAATTCAGGATTCATTCAGAGCCATGTTAGGAATTTTCATAGAGCTATTCAGTGGGCCCCTAAGTCTTTTTCTCTTTTGATCTTAAAACTCATTCTCCTCATGTGACAGAAAACGTCCCTAAACCCCTGAGATTATAGGAATTAACCAAGTTTATACAACTCTAGGACTTCCTGGTCTAAGTAGCTCAAACGTTCAAAATCTCACTTTCCTTATTTTTCAAATGGGTATACTAATCCCTGACCTGTCTACCCTCTCCCTGTATGTTCTTCCAAGTTCCTCTGAAGGGCAAAGACTATTAGATTTGCAGAAATGCTATTTAAGCTGTACGTGCTACAATAACATGGAGTAGTACGTTTATGTATTTTCAGATACCTCAGAAACATTGTGGGAAGTGAGGAAGGAACTAACAAATATGTTTGTCTATTACACCAGAGCTGCCTTACCATATTCTTGGGTTAGGTTTTCCTTCGGCAGCAGGCTACAAGGCAGCAAGGGGACCAGGGTTTATGTGGGAAGCTGGGAGACAGTACTCCCCCTCCAAAGATAACAGTGAGCAAAGGTGAACAGAACCTATAAAAGTCCCCTTTCCTAATCTTTCTTCCAGTCCCAGGAGCCCTACATGGGATGTTGAATAGCAGAGCACCGAGCAGGAGAGGCATTTTCTAGCCACTCTAACATCTGTCCTATCTGGAAAAACAGGCAGCCCAAGTCTGGACGGGAACTGAAGGCAGGAGCTGCTAGGCTTAGGAACTTAAATGCCAGCTTTCAGCATTGCAGATGCCAGAGCTGACAGGTGGAGGGTGGGGGCTGTTCTAAATGGATGGGCCTGTCTGAAGAGTAAAGTCAAGTTAGAATGGGAAGGGGAACCATTGATGAGACCAGGCTGCAGAGTTTAGATTTGACCTGCAGGGCAAATGACTAAGACCTGGACAGACAGAGCAATGGGGAGGATCTTCTGATAGGAGCACTGATCTGTGGTTGAGAGGAGCATTACCCCATGGAGAAGGAATCAGAGAAGTAAATATCCAGCTGTATGCTCCTCCTTCCTTCTGATCTCTTGCTGGTGCTCCCACTGGCAATACCCAACCAGAGCTTCCTAATGTCTGTATAAACAAAAGCAAATGTATTTCTCAAAGCAAATATATTTCTCTTCTTCTTCTTCTGCTTCCGCTTCTACTCCCGCTTCCGCTTCTACTCCCGCTTCCGCTTCTGCTTCTTTCTTCTTTCTCTTCTTTCTTCTTCAAAAGCATCATATTAAAAATGCTGTTCTGAACTTTGCTTTTTTCACTTAACAATATACCTTAGAAATTGTCCTGTTAATCGCTTTTGACCTTTTTCTGTTGGCTACATAGTATCTATTGTATAGACATTCCATGATTGATTTGCTCAATCCTTTATTCCTATTCTAAGCCATGCAGAAGCCATGCAGAAGGCAACAACCACATATATTCATCATTTCACATTTGTACAAATATATCTAAATAAATTGCTAAAGATGGAATTGCTGGGTCAAGGGTCCTATGTATTTAAAATTTTAAGACATAGTCCAGGGGCGCCTGGGTGGCTCAGTTGGTTAAGTGTCCGACTTTTGGTTTCTGCTCAGGTCATGATTTCCAGGTCAGGGGATCAGGCCCTGTATTGAGCTCTGTGGGGAGTCGGCTTCCCCTCTCCTTCTGCCCCTCCCCCCACTCACACACACATTCTCCCTCTGAAATAAATAAATCTTTAAAAAAAAGAGAAAGAGTCCAAATTAATCTCCATAAATGTTATGCCAGTTTATGTTCTCATCAGGAGAATATGTTACCTTAGTATAGTTTAATTCATATTCTAATTCATATTTATCTTTAAAATTTTTCAATTCCAGTATAGTTAACATATAGAGTTATATAACTTAAAGGTGTGCAATATAGTGATTCAACAACTCTATACATAATTCAGTGCTCATCATGATAAGTATACTCTTAATCCCAATCACCTATTTCACCCATCATCCTACCCACCTCCCCTCTGGTAACCATCTGTTTGTTCTCTATAGTTAAGTCTGTTTTTTGGTTTGTCTCTTTTTTTTCTTTGTTCATTTATTTTGTTTCTTATTTTTTTTAAGGTTTTATTTATTATTTGGGATAGAGAAAGAGAGAAGACAAGCAGGGGGGAGGGGCAGAGGGAGAGGGAGAAGCATGCTGCCCGTTAAGCAGGGAGCCTGACATGGGGCTTGATCCCAGGACCCTGTGATCATGACCTGAGCCGAAGGCAGATGCTTAACCAACTGAGCCACCCAGGCACCCCTGTTTTGTTTCTTAAATTCCACAATAAAGTGAAATCACATGATATTTTTCTTTCTCTGACTGACTTATTTCAATTAGCATTATACTCTCTAGATCCATCCATGTTGTTGTAAATGGCAAGATTTCATTCTTTTTCATGCCTGAGTGATATAGTCTATTATATATATATACACCACGTCTTTTTCTATTCATATTGTGATGGACATTTGGGTTGCTTCCATAATTTGGCTATTGTAAATAATACTGCAATAAACATAGGGGTGCATATTTCTTTTCAAATTAATGTTTTTGTATTCTTTGGGTAAATACCCAGTAGTAGAATTACTGGGCCATATGGTAATTCTTTTTTTTTATTTTTTTGAGGAACCTCCATACTATTTTCCAGAGTGGCTGTACCAGTTTGCATTCCCACCAAAGTGTAAGAGGGTTCCCCTTTCTCTGCATCCTTGCCAACATCTGTTGTTTCCTATGTTGTTAATTTTAGCCGTTCTGACAGGTGTGAGATGATATCTCATTGTGGTTTTGATTTGCATTTCCCTGATGTTGAGTGATAATAAGCATCTTCATGTGTCTGTTGGCCATCCGTATGTCTTCTTTGGAGAAATATCTGTTCATGTCTTCTGCCCATTTTTTAATTGGATTATTTGGTTTTTGGCATTGACTTTTATAAGTTCTTTATATATTTTGGATACTAACCCTTTATTAGATATGGCATTTGCAAATATGTTCTCCCATTCCATAAGTAGTCTTTTGGTTTTGTTGATTGTTTCCTTTGCTGTGCAGAAACATTTTATTTTGATATAGTCCCAATAGCTTATTTTTGCTATTGTTTCCCTTGCCTCAGGAAACATATCTAGAAAAATATTGCTATGGTCAGTGTCAGAGAAATTACTGCCTGTGCTCCCTTCTAGGATTTTTATGGTCTCTGGTGTCATATTTTGGTCCTTAATCCATTTTGAGTTTATTTTTGTGTATGGTCTAAGAAAGTGGTCCAGTTTCATTCTTTTGCACGTAGCTGTTCAGTTTTCCTGATATCATTTGTTGAAGAGACTGTCTTTTCCTCATTGCATATTCTTGCCTGTTTTGTCAAAAATTAATTGACCATCTAATTGTGGTTTTATTTCTGGGCTCTCTAATTTGTTCCATTGATCTACATGTCTGTTTTTGTGCCAATACCATACTGTTTTGATTACTGCAGCTTTGTAATATAACTTGAAGATGGAATTGTGATACCTCCAGTTTTGTTCTTTTTCAAGATTGCTTTGGCTATTTGGGTTCTTTTGTGGTTCCATACCAATTTTAGGATTATTTATTCTAGTTCTATGAAAAATGCTATTGGTATTTTGATAGGGACTGTGTTAAATATATAGATTGCTTTGGGTAGATGGACAGTTTAACAATATTTAATCCATGAGCATAGAATATCCTTCCAATTTTTTGTGTTGTAATCCATCAGCATGGAATATTCTTCCAATTTTTTGTGTTGTCTTCAATTTCTTTCATCAGTGTTTTATAGTTTTCAAAGTGCAGATGTTTCATCTCCTTGGCTAAGTTTATTCCTAGGTATTTTATTATTTTTGGTGCAATTGTAAATGGGATTGTTTTCTTAATTTCTCTTTCTTCTACTTCATTATTAGTACATAGAAATGCAACAGATTTCTGTATGTTGATTTTGTAACCCTCAACCTTACTGAATTCATTTATCAATTCTAGCAGTTTTTTGATGGAGTCTTTAGGGTTTTCTATATTTAGTATCATGTCATCTGCAAAGAGTGGAAGTTTTACTTCTTCCTTACCAATTTGAATGCCTTTTCTTTTTGTTGTGTGATTGCTGTGGCTAGGACTTCCAGTACTATGTTGAATAGAAGTGGTGAGTGTGGACATCCTTGTCTTGTTTCTGACCTTAGGGGGAAAGCTCTCAGTTTTTTCCCATTGAGTATGATGTTTGCTGTGGGTTTTTCATATATGGTCTTTATTATGTTGAGGTATATTCCTCTAAACCTACTTTGTTGAAGATGTTTATCATGAATGGATGTTGTGCTTTGTCAAACGCTTTTTCAGCATCTATTGAAATGATCATATGGTTTTTATCCTTTCTCTTGTTGATGTGATGTATCTTGTTGATTGATTTGTGAATATTGAACCACCCTTGCATTCCAGCAATAAATCCCACTTGATTGTGGTGAATGATTTTTTAAATGTATTGTTAGGTTTGGTTTGCTAATATTTTGCTGAGGCTTTTGCATCTATGTTCATCAGAGATACTGGCCTATAGTTCTCTTTTTTTGTAGTGTCTTTGGTATCAGGTTTATGGTGGCCTCGGAATAAATTCGGAACAGCTTTCCTTCCTCTTCTATTTTTTGGGATAGTTTGACAAGAATAGGTATTAACTCTTTAAGTGTTTGGTAGAATTCACATGTGAAACCATGGGGTCCTGGACTTTTGTTTGCTGGGAGCTTTTTGATTACTGATTCAATTTTATTCCATAATTGGTTTGTTCAAATTTTCTATTTCTTTCTGATCCAGTTTTGAGAGGTTATATGTTTCTAGGAATTTATCCATTTCTTCTATGTTGTCCAGTTTGTTAGCATACAGTTTTTCATAATATTCTCTTTTAATCTTTTGTATTTCTGTGGTGTTGGTTGTTATTTCTCCTCTTTCATTTCTGATTTTGTCTGTTTGAGTCCTTTCTCTCTCTGTCTTTGTTTTTGTTTGTTTGTTTGATGAAGGCTTATCAATTTTATTGATCTTTTCAAAGAACCAGGTCCTGGTTTCATTGATCTGTTGTTTTTTAGTTTCTGTTTTGTTTATTTCTGCTTCTAATCTTTTTCTTTTTCTATCTCCTTTAGCTGTAAGTTTAAGTTGTTTATTTGATATTTTTCTTGTTTCTTGAGTTAGGCTTATATTACTATATACTTCCCTTTTAGAACTGCTTTTGCTGCATCCCAAAGATTTTGGACCATTGTGTTTTCATTTTCATTTGTTCCCATGTATTTTTTAATTTTCTTTTTGATTTCTTAGTTGACCCATTCATTGTTTAGTAGCATATTGTTTAACCTCTATGTATTTGTAGTCTTTCCAGATTTTTTGTTATGGTTGATTTCTAGTTTCATAGTCAGAAAAGTTACATGGTATGACTTCAATCTTTTTCAATTTGTTGAGACTTTTTTGTGGCCTAATATGTGATCTATTCTGGAGAATGTTCCATGTGCAGTTGAAAAGAAGGTATATTCTGCTGTTTTAGGATGGAATGTTCTGAATATATCTGTTAGATCCATCTGGTCCAATGTGTCATTCAAAGCCACTCTTTCCTGTTGATTTTCTGTTTGGACAATCTATCCATTGAAGTAAATGGGGTATTAAAGTCCCCTACTCTTATTGCATTACTAATAATTACTTCCTTTATGTTTGTTATAAGCTGCTTTATGTATTTGGGTGCTCCCATGTTAGGTGAACAAATATATACAGTTACATTTTCTTGTGTTGTTCCCTTTATGATTAATTATATAGTGTTCTTCTTGGTCTCTTGTTACAGTCTTTGTTTTAAAGTCTACTTTGTCTGGTATAAGTATTGCTACCCTGGGTTTCTTTTCCCTTCCATTTGCACGATAAATGCTTCTCCATCCCTTCACTTTTAACCTGTACGTGTCTTTAGGTCTGAAATAAGACTCTTGTAGACCACTTTTTTAAATTTTTGATCAGGTGTATTACTTATCTCAGTTTTGTTTAGGTCTCTTGCTGTGATTTTGTCCTATTCTTTCATTTGGGACATGTTCCTCTGTCTCTTCATTCTGTCTAACTCTTTGTCTGTTACAATGTATTAGGAAAGTCAGCTACATCTCCTGCTCTCAAAAGTAGTGGTCTCACGAAGAAGAGGTCCTATGGTGCCCTCCTATGCAGTGTCCCCTATTCACAAGAACTGGTGCCTTAGGACTGTCTTGTATATGTGTTCTGTGTACCCTGCTGTTGTGGCTGAGCCACTTTTGCCTTCAGTCCAGTCATCTGCAATGGCTCTCTTCACCTGTTGTTGGCAGGGTTTGATTCCTGTGTTGTTAGTGGGTTAGTCTGGGGCCTCCCTGGGCTTGAGTTAAGTCAGACCAGGCATTTTCCAGAGATGCAGTAGCATCGATGTACAGGATGCTTTCCCTGTGTTGTCCCCTGAGAAGTTTTATTGGTGGGCAGGGCCTGTAGTCAGACCAGATGTCTACTCCCAGCCTACTGCTGGGTCACAGTTGGACTGGTGTGTGTGGTTATCTTCCCCTCTCTCTGGGGCAAGAGTCACTTTGGAGTGGTGCTGGTCCTTGTTGGAGCTGCTTGCATGTTGCCAGGCTTGTGACATCAATTTGGATGGGCTCTAGCCAAAGGTGTATTAGAGGAGGCCTGTCCAAAGGAAAACATAGGAGTGGGACAGTGGTGTTATCAAGGTCTGAGAAGGTTTGCTGTGGAAGGGGACCTGCAGCCCCTGGAAACCATGGCCTGCCAGGTTGGAGGAGGTGTATCTGCAGAAGTATGTGGGGGTAGGGTGCACTGTTAGCAAGTTCGGTAGCAAATGTCAGCATGTTGGTACTGTGCTGGTTGTGGTGTCTGTGTGTCTAGGCTGGGGGTAGGGGAGGGAAATGGCACTTGCCAACTTCTTCGTTCCTGGACAGGTCTCCTATCAATGCCTGCCCCTTTAGCACACACTCTGAGATTAGTAAACAGATCTCCCTCCCGTTTATCTCAGGCAGCTTTCAAATGGCTGCTTCTCTGCTGTATCTCCATGGGGCTGTTTGTTGTGCTGTCTCTTTAAGGGCAGGAACTCAGTTTCCTATTGCCCTCCCAGCTCTCCCAGAGCTAAGCCTACTGATTTTTGAAGTTCCAGATGTTAAGCCCCATTGATTATAAGAACTCACAAAATTCGGCCCATCTGGTGTTTAAAGCCAAATGTTATGGGGATTCATCTTCCCTGTGTGGGTTCCCTGTGACTGTGGTGCCTGATGTGAGGATCTATTTCTTTCCCCCTCTTCACCCCTGCAGTGTCCCTCCCTCCTGGAACAATCTTGCGGGTCCATTTAGTTTCTGACCATGTTTCCACTCTTCCTATCCTCTTTGATGTGGCCTCCTCTCTACATTTAGCTGTGGAGAGTCTATTCTACCAGTCTTCAGGTTATTTTCTGAACCTATTACATCTATTTACACTGATATGGGTGTTATCTAGTTCTATCTGTGGGACAGGTGAGCTTAGGATTCTCCTACCATCTTCTGCATTTATTTTATTGTGAGTGAAGTCAAGCACCTTTTATAATTTCTTTTTTCAATTTTTTGTTGTGGTATAAAATGCATATAAAATAAAATTTATCATCCTGATATATTTAAGTGTATTTATTTCAGTGGTATTAAATACATTCATAATGTTATGCAACCATCACCACTATCCATCTCCAGAACTCTTTTAATCTTATAAAACTGAAACTCTGTCCCCATTAAAGACTAATCCCTCATTTCCTCTCCCCAGCCTCTGGCAACCACCACTGTACTTTGTTTTTATGACTTTGACTACTCTAAGTACTTTATCACACAGCATTTTTTGTGTGTGGCTGGCTTATTTTACTTAGCATAATGTCTTACAGGTTCATCCATCCTATAGTATGCGTCAGAATTTCTTTCCTTTTAAGGGCTGAATAGTCCTTTGTATACATAGACTACATTTGGTTTATTATTTATCTGTTGAGGGACACTTGTGTAACTTCCACATTTTAGCTACTGTGAGTAATGCTGATATGAAGATGGGTGTATAAATATTTCCTTGAGACCTGTTTTCCATTCTTTTGGGTGAATACCCCTAATGGATTTGCTGGATTATATGGACATTCTATTTTTTTTAAACTTTTTTGGGGCGCCTGGGTGGCTCAGTTGGTTAAGCGACTGCCTTCAGCTCAGGTCATGATCCTGGAGTCCCAGGATCGAGTCCCGCATCGGGCTCCCTGCTCGGCAGGGAGTCTGCTTCTCCCTCTGATCCTCCCCCCTCTCATGCTCTCTGTCTCTCATTTAAAAAAAAATTTTTTTTTGAGGAAACATCATATAGTTTTCCACCATGGCTATACCATTTTACATTCCTACCAATGGTATGCAAGAGTCCCAATTTCTCCACATTCTTTTCAACACTTGCTGTTTTCTTTTTCTTTTTCATCTTTTTTTTTTTATAGTAGCTATCCTAAGGAGTGTGAGGTGATGTCTCATTGTAGTTTTGACTTCTATTTCCCTGATGAGTAGTGATGTTGAACATCTTTTCATGTGTTTGTTGGCTATTTGCATCTTTTTTTGAGAAATGGCTATTCAAGTTCTTTCTTTTTTTTTTTTTTGCCACAAGGTGTGTTTTATTTTCATTAATCATACAAATAATTTGCTGTAATATCCCAGGGCAAACTGGAGAATTTGGCAGTCTGATTGGAGAGTCCCCTCAGAGACTTGCAGGCTAGTGGCATTGGCTTGGAGTGCCTGGGTTCACAGTGCAGCTTGTTACTTACCCGTCTAGCGGGTGACTCTTCTTCCTCTACATGACTGGGGTGTCTTGAAGATGAGAGGGGTGGGGAATCCTCTAGGTTCTTAGGAAATTTCACTTCACTTCTCCTGCTCAATGGGCTCTTTGGCTGGCAGGGTGTTCTCCTGTTTCTCTGTTTTCTTCAGGTTGGCCTTATCAAAGCTGGCAATTTTCCCCATGTCTGGCTTGCCTGACATTTTCTTAAAGTGATCCATGGAGTTTCACTCCAAGCCTGGTGCCTGGTGCCACTCACATTGCTGCAGCAAGAGACTGCTCTTTCCCCATTTTTAATCAGGTGTTTATTATTTTGTTGATTTTAGGAGCTTTTTAAATATTCTGGGTATTCTCTTATTAGATATATAATTTGCAAATATATTTTCCCATTCTGTGGGTTGTCTTTTTACTGTATGGATAATGTCTTTTGATTCACAAAATTTTTGTTTTCATGAAATGCGATTTGTCTATTTTTTCTTATGTTACCTGTGCCTTTGCTGTCATATCCTTGAAATCATCGCCAAACCCAATGTTGTACAGTTTTTCTCCAATGTTTTCTTCTAAGAATTATATTATTTTAGGTTCTTGATCCATTTGGAGTTAATTTTTGTTTAATTTTTGTTAAAAAGAACTTCATTCTTTTGCATGTGTAAGTCCAGTTTTGCCAGCACCATCTATTGAAAAGAAACTGTGCTTTCTCTATTGAATGGTCTTGGTGTCCTTATCAAAAATCATTTGACCATATATGTAAGGGTTTATTTCTGTGCTCTCTATTCTATTCTATTGGTCAATATGTCTGTCATTATGCAAATATCACATTGGTTTGATTGCTGTAGCTTAATAGTAAGTTTTGAAATCAGGATGTGTGAGTCCTCCAACTTTGTTCTTCTTTTTCAACATAGTTTCAGCTATTTATGATTCCTTACAATTCCATATGAATTTGAGGGTTGGCTGTTGCATTTCTGCAAGAAAGGCTGTTGAAATATTGATAGGAAGCACATCAAATCTGCAGCTTAATTGGGGTAGTATTGCCAGTTTAACGATATTAAGTCTTTCAACACAAGAAAATGGGATGTCTTCCATTTATTTATATATTTTAAAATTTCTTTAAAAAAGAGAGAGAGAGAAAGAAACAAACCATAAGAGACTCTTAATGATAGAGAACAAACGGGGGGTTGATGGAGGGAGATGGGTGGGGGATGGGCTAGATGGGTGATGAGTATTAAGGAGGGTACTTGTTAGGATGAACACTGGGTGTTGTATGTAAGTGATGAATCACTGAATTCTCCTCCTGAAACCAATATTGCATTGTATATTAACTAATTAGAATTTAAATAAAAATTTAAAAGGAAAAAACAAAATAAAACAATTTCTTTCAATGTTTTGTAGTATTCATTGGGTGAGTCTTTCACTATCTTGGTTACATTTATTCCTAAGTATTTTATCCTTTTTGATGCTATTATAAATGAAATTATTTTCTTAATTCCTTTTTCAGATTGTTCTTCACTAGTGTATAGAAATATAACTGACTTGTGCCTGTTAATCTTTTATCCTGATATTTAACTGAATTTGTTTATTAGCTCTTATTGTGTGTGTGTGTATTCTATAGGATTTTCCATATATAAATCATATTATCTGTGAATAGAAATAGTTTTACTCCTTATTTCCAACTTAGACAGCTTTTATTTCTTTTTCTTGTCTAATTGCTCTAGTTAGAACTTCCAGTACAATGTTGAATAGAAATGGTGAAAGTGAGCATCCTTGTCTTATTCCTGATCTATAAGGGGTAAAGCTTTCAGTCTTTTACCATTGGATATGAAGTTAGCAGTGAGTGTTTCATAAATAAATAAATGTCTTTTATCATGTTGAGGAAGTTCCCTTCTAATCCTAGGGTGTTTGAATTATCAAATGTTTTTTCTCTATCAATTGAGAGGATCTTGTGGTTTTTTATCTTAATTTTATTAAGGAGATGTGTTACCCTGATTGATTTTCATAAGTTGAACCACCCTTATGTTCCTTGGGCAAACCCTGCTTAGTCACGGTGTATAATCCTTTTAATATGCTGTTGGATTTGGCTTGCTAGTATTTATTTCATTGAGAATTTTTGCATCTACATTCATAATGGATATCCACCTGTATTTTTCTTTTCTTTTCTTTGGCTTTGGTATCAGGGTAATCCTGGCCTCAGAATGAGTTAGGAAGTGTTCTTTCCTGATCTATTTTTTAGATGAATTTGAGGACAATTGGTGTTAGTTATCCAAATGTTTGTTAGAATTCAAAAGGGAGGGGTGCCTGGGTGGCTCAGTCGTTAAGCGTCTGCCTTCGGCTCAGGTCATGATCTCAGGGTCCTGGGATCGAGCCCTGCATCCGGCTCCCTGCATCCGGCTCCCTGCTCGGCGGGAAGCCTGCTTCTCCCTCTCCCACTCCCCCTGCTTGTGTTCACTCTCTCGCTGTCTCTCTCTGTCAAATAAATAAATAAAACCTTAAAAAAAAAAGGAATTCAAAAGGGAAACCATCTGGTCTTGGGTTTTTCTTTGTAGAAAGTTTTTTGATTACTGATTCATTTTTTTTACTTGTTAGAGGCTTATTCAGATTTTATATTTCTTTTTCAGTCAGTTTTGGTAGTTTGTGTGTTTCTAGGAATTTATCCATTTCATTTAGATTATCTAATTTGTTGATGTACAGTTCATAATAACTTCTTATAATCCTTTCTAGTTTTGTAAGATCAGTAGTAATGTCCCACTTTCATATTTTATTTTAGTAATTTGAGTCTTCTCTCCTTTTTCTTAGTCTAACTAAAGATTAGTCAGCCTTACTGATCTTTTCAGAGAGCCAACATTTTTTAGTTGTTTCTCTATATTGCCTTCTATTTTCTATTTTCTTTATCTTCCCTCTACTGAGAATGATTTCCTTCCCTCTACTAGTTTTGGGTTTAGATTGTTCTTGTTTTGCTAGTGCAAAGTTCAGTTAGGTTATTGATTTGAGCTCTTTCTTCTCTCTTAATGCGATACATCTTCCTCTGAGTACTCTTCTCAATGTATCCCATAAGTTTTGGTATTTGGGGTTGTTTTGTTTTCATTAATGTCGAAGTATTTCCTAATTTTTTTTGTGATTCCTTCTTTGACCCATTGACCGTTTAAGAATGTATTGCTTAATTTCTTAATTTATGAGTTTTCCAAATTTCTTTCTGTTAGTGATTTCTAATTTTGTTCCACTGTTATTAGAGAAAATATTTTGTATGATTTCATTCTTTTTTAATTTATTGGGACTTTTTGATGGGTGAATATATAGTTTATGCTGGAGAATGATCCATGTGCACTTGAGAAGAATGTGTATTCTGCTATAGTTGAGTTAAATGATCTATCCATGTCTTTTAGGTTAGTTGACTTAAAGTATTCTTTAAATTGTCTATTTTCTTGTTCATCTTTTTTATACTTGTTCTGTCTGTTATCGAAAATAGAATGTTGAAATCTCCAACTAGAATTAGAATAGAATTATCTGTTTCTCCCTTCAATTCTGTCAGTTTTTGCTTCATGTAGTTAGAAGCTGTATTGTCATATTGCATATATATTCATAATTGTTGCATTTCTAGTGAGAATTACCCTGTTTTTGATATATAATGCTTTATTTGTCTCCTGAAATAATTTTTTACTTAAAGTACAGTTTTGTTTGGTATTAGCTTAGCCACACCTGTTCATTTTTGGTTACTATTTGCTTGGAGTTTATTTCTATCCTTTTACTTGCAACCTAGTTGTATCTTTGAGTCTCTTATAGAGAGCATATAGTTAGATCATGGGTTGTTTTTTTCTTTTCCATTTTGCCAATCTCTGACTTTTGTTGAAGATTTTAATCCATTTACATTTACAAGTAATCACTATTAAGGACTTACTTCTTCCATTTTGTTATTGGTTTTCCATAAATCTTACATTTTTTTGTTCCTCAATTCCTCCATTGTTGACTTTTGTTTTTATTCTTTTTATGTGTGTTGGTGTATGGTGTGATGCTTAATTTTGTTCCAACTTGACTAGGATAAGGGGGACACAGTATTTTGGGGCGTGTCTGTGAATGTGTTTCTGGAAGAGATTAGCATTTGATTCCGTAGACTGAGTAAATAGACCCATCTTTACCAATGGGGGTGGGCATCATCGAATCTACTGAGGGCCTGAATAAAACAAAAAAAGCAAAGGAAAAGTGAATTCCTTCTCTCTCTTCTTGAGCTGGAAAGTCCATTTCTTCCTGCCCTCAGACATCAGAGCTCCTGGTTCTTGGGTCTTTGGACTCTAGGACTTACACAACAGCCTCCTGGTTCTTAGGCCTTTGGCCTTGGACTAAGAATTATACCATTGGTTCCCTTGGTTCTCAGGTCTTTGGGCTCAGATTAAATTATACTACTGGATTTCCTGGCTCTGAAGTTTGCAGACAGCAGACTGTGGGATTTCTTGGCCTCTATAATCACAGGAACCAGCTCCTGTAATAAATTTTCTCTGATATATATCCATATATATCCTATATATATATACTGTTTCTGGAGAGCCCTAATTAATGCATACAGTTTTTTAAATGATTTTATTTATTTGTTTTGTTTTAAAGAGAGAGAGAAAGAATGTGAGTGGGGGAGGGGCAGAGGAAGAGGGAGAGAGAGAATCTCAAGCAGACTCCATGCTGAGTGTGGAGGCTGACATGGGGCTCAGTCTCATGACCTGAGCCAAAATCAAGAGCCGGACACTTAACCAACTGAGCCACCCAGGTGCCCTACATACAATTTTGATTCCCTTCTTATTTCCTTTTCTATATAGTTTTTAGTTATTTTCTTAGTAGTTGGTCTGGGTATTACAATAACAATCTAGCTTGAATTAATATAAACTTAGCTTCAAAAGTCTGCAAAATCTCTGCTCCTATACAAACTCATCCCCCCTACCATGTTTTGTTGCCAAAAACTACATCTTTATGCATCGTGTGCCCAATTAACATAGATTTATAATTATTGTTTTATGTATTTGTCTTTTGAATCATATAGGAAAAAAATAGAGGAGTTGAAAATATAATTATGCTGGGTTTATATTTACTTATATAGTTACCTTTACAGTGTTTTATATTTCTTCATATAGTTTCAAGTTACTGTCTAGTATTCTTCCATTTCAATTTAAGGCACTTTAGCATTTCTTTTGCAGTAGGTCTACTAGTGAAAAACTGCCTCAGCTTTTATTTATCTTGGAATATCTTGACTTCTCTCTTATTTTTGAAAGATAAATTTGCTTAATATAGAATTCTTTGTTGGAGAGTTTTGTTTTTGTTTTTGTTTTTTTAGCACTTTAAATATGTCATTCTGCTGCCTTCCAGCCTCCATGATATTTTATGAGAAATTAGCTGTTAATCTTATTAAGGATCCCTTGTATGTGATGAACCACTTTTGTTACTTTCAAGATTCTCTTTTTGTCTTTGACTTTCAACAATTGTGTCTCATTGTAGATCTCTTTGAATTTATCTTACCTAGAGATTGTTGAGCTTCTTAGAGTTCTGTAAATTTGAAGAGTTTTTGGCAATTATTCCTTCAAATACTCTTTCTGCTCCTGTCTTTCTTGTCCTTCCCAAGGGCAACTTCCCAACTCCCATTGAGTTTATCTTGGCATTCTTGATGGAGTCCCACATGTAACTGAGGCTCTATTAATTTTTCTCTGTTCTTTTTTCTTCCTGTTCCTAAGAGTGGATAATCTTAATTGGCCTGTCTTCAAGTTTGCTGATTCTTTTTCCTGACTGTTCAGATCTGCTGTTGAATTTTTCATTTCATTTATTATACTTTTCAACTCTAAAATTTCTAGTTGGCTTATTTTATACTTTTTATTTCTTCATTGATATTCCCTGTTTGGTAGGACATTGTTTTCCTGGTTTCCTTTAGTTATTCATTCCTAGTTTCCTTAGTACTTTGGGCATAATTAGGACAGTTGATTTAAAGATCTTTATCTAGTAAGTCCAATAGCTGGGGTTCCTCAGGGATAGTTTTTCTTAATTTCTTTTTTCTTTGAGTGCTTCATAACTTTTTGCTGAAAACTGAATATTTTAATATTATAATGTGGTAACTCTGGAAATCAAATTCTTCCCTCTCTCCAGGGTTTGTTTTTGTTGCTCGTAGTTTGTAGTTGTTTAGTGACTTTCCCAGACTACTGTTATAAAGACTACTTTTTTTGTCATGTGTGATCATAAAGTCTCTGGTTAACTTAGTGGTCAACTAGTGAAATTTGACAGACTTCTTAAATACCTGGAGCCAAAAAAACAAAAAACACTCTCCCAGTCTTTGCAGATTAACTGTGTTGAGGTACACTCCTTCAGTGCTTTTAGCCAGGCTGTTTACATCTCTGCTTTGTCTTTCATGTCTCACATGTGCAGAGACCAAAGGTCAGCCAGATGTGAAAGACTAGGGTGTTCTCAAGCTTTTTCTAAACATGGTTCCAACCCTGGGCATGCATGTGCCCCTTTAGATTCCCTAGTATATGTGGAAACTTTCAAAGTCTTTATTCCCTCATGTATTTTTCCCCCAGCATCATCCTCTCAGGTTTTTTTCATTTCTGTACTGTGTGCCTGTCTGTTATCCCTTGCACCAGGAGGTTGTGTCTCTTATATTTCCTTTTAAATGATTTTGAGAGATGTTGTCCAGGAGAAAGTTCCAAGGTGGGCAAAACAAAAGTAAGCTCCTTAGCCAGTCCTTCAGGGAATCTCCAGACACGTCAAACCATGTAATCACAGTTACTTGAGAGAAAAGTCCATAATACCCTCTCTGGTATCAGCAAACCACACCAGGAACATGAGCTGCCATCCCCACAGATGCCACCAAGCTGGGGAGTGGGGGATAGGAAGTGAGTAAGTTAAAACACCACAGTACTCTCTTACCAAAATAGAGCAGTTTCTTTCCTCATTAAGCATTGCCCTGACTGTGGTAAATTTTTAAGTTAGTTTTCAGAGCTCTGATAAAGTTGATTCTGACAGTTTTTGCCAGCTTAATTGTTGCTTTAGTGAAGGGACATAGATTTGGAGTTCTCTACTTTGCCATTTTTGGCAATGTCAGTCTTATATTTGTATAATTTTAAAAATCATTTTTGGGGCACTGGGTGGCTCAGTTGGTTGGGCATCCAACTCTTGATTTCAGCTTGGGTCATGATCTCAGGGTCATGGGATCAGGCCCCATGTAGGGCTCTGTGCGCAGCAGGGAGTCTGCTTGAGGATTCTCTCCCTCTCCTTCTGCCCCTCCCCCTGCTCACACACACATACTCTCTCTCTCAAATAAATGGATGAATCTTTTAAAAAATCACTCTTATAATTTTCTGTGAATTGTGTATTCACTTACTTTGTTCATATTTTGCTGGGTTATTAACTTTTTCTAATTCATTTACAGTTATTTACATAGTAGGGAAATGAACCACTTGTCTGTGATGGGAGTTTCATATACATATTTCCCAGTTTGTCATTTGTCATTTGTCTTTGTAATGGTTTTGCCACTCAGATTTTTTCATTTTTCTTTTGTGTAGTTAAATTTATCAGTCTTTTTCTATCATGACTTCTGGACTTTGGAATCCTAATTATCAAAGGCTTTACCTACTCTAAAATTATAAGATGATTCATCCCTATTTTCTACTAGAATGTTTATGGCTTAATTTTCTCACATTTAAATTCTTTTTTTTTTATTCTTATGTTAATCCCCATACATTACATCATTAGTTTTAGATGTAGTGTTCCATGATTCATTGTTTGTGCATAACACCCAGTGCTCCATGCAGAACGTGCCCTCCTCAATACCCATCACCAGGCTAACCCATCCTCCCACCCCCCTCCCCTCTAGAACCCTCAGTTTGTTTTTCAGAGTCCATCGTCTCTCATGGTTCGTCTACCCCTCCGATTTCCCCCGCTTCATTCTTCCCCTCCTGCTACCTTCTTCTTCTTCTTCTTTTTTTTTTTCTTAACATATATTGCATTATTTGTTTCAGAGGTACAGATCTGAGATTCAATAGTCTTGCACAATTCACAGTGCTTACCAGAGCACATACCCTCCCCAGTGTCTATCACCCAGTCACCCCATCCCTCCCACCCCACCCCCCACTCCAGCAACCCTCAGTTTGTTTCCTGAGATTAAGAATTCCTCATATCAGTGAGGTCATATGATACATGTCTTTCTCTGTTTGACTTATTTCGCTCAGCATAATACCCTCCAGTTCCATCCACGTCGTTGCAAATGGCAAGATCTCATTCCTTTTGATGGCTGCATCTCACATTTAAATTCTTGATCCATTTTGGATTTATCTTAACTTAGTAAGTTGTGATTAATAGATCTAACCTTTTCCCCCCAAGATATTCATGTTCTTGAAGAAGAGATATTCTTAAGTTTAGCAAGTGTTTATTAGTATCAGGTAGCTTCTGTGAAAATATGAGTAGTTAAATTACTGGCATTGCTCTTGTTTTAGGATGACCTGGTTTTTAATTCTAGCCCTTGTCACTTAATCACTGTATGAACATGAGCAACGCATTCACCCAGTGGGAATTTTCTGTTTCCCAATCTGTAAACAGTGATAATAGTTTCTGCCCAGGCTATCACAGGGGATTATTACAAAATTAGCCAAGACAGTGTCTATGCCAGGGACTGTGGATGCATACAATGCTAACCACAATGTAAGGCAGTAGTAATGATAAATAAAATCATAGCAGGACTTTATATTTGAATGGTGCTCATTCCCATCTAAATACAACAACATTGAGACAACCCAGTGCAGTGTCTGGCACATAGTAGGTACCTGGTTAGTATTTGCATATTTTTTGAATCTCTATTGAATCTTTACTATTTGCCAAGAACTACAATTTATTTCACTAAGCAAAACACTCCAAACTCATGAACTCACTCATGAAATTTATGTTCTGTTGGGATAGAGAAGTACAATAATCAAAATAAGTAAAATGTATAATATATTAGCTAATGAGCAATGATAAGGAGAAAAATAGTCAGGGAAAGAGTATTGAGGGTTGAGAGATGCAATTCCAAATAGGACAGTCAGAGAAAGCCACTCTGAGAAGGTGGCATTTGCACAAAGACATAAAGGAGGTGGGAAGGAAAGTGAGTTGTGTGGCTGCCTGGGGGAAGAGCCAGGCAGGCAGAAGGAACAGCAAGAGCAAAGGCCCTGAGGTTGGAGGATAAGCAGAGGCTAGAGCAGCTGAGCAAAATAAACAAAGGTGAGAATATTGGAGAGTAAGGGAGGGCAAGGGGCTGAGGAAGGAGGCCAGATCATGTACAGCCTGGAAGGGCATCATAGGGAGTTAGGCTTTTATTCTGTGAAAGATGGAACGCCACTGGAGGGTTTCAAAGAGAATAGTGACGTGACGTGACGTGACGTGACGTGACTTGGGTTCTAACAGGAGCCAGGATCCCTCAGTCTGGTGTGTGCAGAATAGATTGAAGAGGGGCCAGGGAAGAAAGCAGAGTGCCATTAGGAGGCCCTTGCAGGCATCCAAGCAAGAAATGATGGTGGCTTGGGCCATGTCAGTAGGAGTGGGGGAGCAGGAAAGTGGGTGGATTCTAGATCATTCTTGAGTGTAGAGCAGACAGGCTTCTTGGTAACTTGGATGGGATGTGGGGTGTCAGAGAAAGAAAGGGGTTCAGGATGCCTCCAAAGTTTTTGTTGGATAAAGGAGTCACCAGTTTTGTACCTGAGGAAACTGAGGCACACAGAAGTGAGGGGGCTCCATCCAAGGCCTGAGCAATGGCCCACTGAGCACCTGCCCACTTGTTCCTCATTGCAGAGGAAAGTCTGGAGAGGTGCGCAGCCCTACCAGGTGGGCAGCCTCGCCCTCCGACTGCCCGCTGGTGCTGCGGAAGCTCATTCGCAAGGAAGACATCCGGGCTGGCTGCCGGTGCACGGTGAAGGCACCCTTGGTAACGGATGTGGAGCTGGAGCGCTTCCTGTCCGCACCCCGAGACCCCAGCCAGGTACTGGTGTTCGGGATAGTCTCAAGCCAGAACCCCACCAGCACCGCACAGCTCCAGTGGCTGCTCGACACACTCCACAGTCACCGGCAGCAGGGCCGCGCCTCGCCCTGCATCCAGGTTGGTCCAGGGCCCAGCTCGGGCGGCCTCAAGGGAAGACCGCCCCCCAGGGGCGCTAGGACTGACTGAGCATCTGGCTGAGAGGCTGCCCTTCGGCCTCAGCACATGGGCCCCCTTTCACTTCCTTTTCTCCTTGGGGCCTTTGCACACACTCTTCAACACACCATCTGCCATGTTTCGCCTGTCTTCTCTCTCTCTGACTCATCCTCCTGTCCGGAGACGAATGTCACCACATCAAAGTGGGTGCTCGTTCTGACCTTGAGATCTTTTCTGCCATTTTCATCCAGAGCACTCCCCATAGCGTGTGGTTATGTATTGGTGTGAGTACTTGGAGCAGAGATGGACTCCCCAATGGATACTCAGGACTCAAGAATGTTCATAGACTGTGGCTGAGGACCTACTGTGTGCTGGCCCCGTGCCAGGCCCCGAGGGGCTCCCAGCATGGTGGGGCAACAGCTATAGCAGCCCTGAGCAGGGCCATGAAAGGCCAGCTCCGGGGGGTTCAGGAGCTGGGAGCAGGGCCTGCCACCTCCAGAGAGTCAGGGAGAGTCTCCCAGGATGAGAGGGTTCGAGTGTTCCCATCAGAGGCAGCAGCCTGTGCAAAGGTGGTCAGGGAAAGGGGCGCTTGAGGTCCCTGTTCATTGTGGTTGAAGTCTCAAGGATCTGCAGGGGCATATAGAACACCCCCTGGTCCTGTCCTGCCTGCAGGGTCGTTCCTGAGTCTCATCATCATCCTCCCTCAGTAACCTTCCGTGGCAGGTTTATCACAGTTCAGGGGTGACCCTATCCCCACTCCAACTGGAGGAGAGGATGCCATGTGAGCACATTAGCTTTGTGTCTACCTGGTGACTTCTTTCAAATCCTCTTGGCCCTATGCCCTCTCTGTTCCACTATCTGCCCCTTCTCCCTTTACTGCAGTCCTGACTTCCAAGTTTTTGTATCTGCCCTGGGGATACCCTCTCCAGCTCTCCTCCCAGGACCATGGCCTCCCTGACCCTATGTGCCCACCCTTGTGCCTGCACTTCAGCCAGTGCCAGGAGCTTGGCATTGGAACCCTTCTGATCAGACACCAAAAGCCTTTTTACTAGTCTTGTACATCCAAGCTGTGTATTCTAGAGTCACCCCCAATTTACATAGACTTAGTGAACACTTATTGAGTCCTGCCCTGTGCTCATCGGTGTATAGACATAGGATCCCTGCCCACATGGGAACTTAGAGGTGACTTTAGTTTACCTCAAGGCTATTAATTTTTCATTAATAGTTATCTGTAAGCATAAGATGCATGGCAGTCCAGCCCAGCTCTGAGTAGCATGAATGGGGACAGGGCCTGACCTTGAATCTGAGGTAGGAGTGGGCAGTGGGATTTGAGGAGTGTGGAGGACAGTTCTGGAGGGAGGTGTCAGGTTTCACAGTGACTCTGGTTTCACCATCCCAGTGTGTGTGATTAAGACAGAAATGTTCCTTAACATTGTCTTACTCTGAAAGCTAGAATGCCAGATATAGTTCTGGATTTCACATTTTAAATAGAAACATCAGGCAGGACAGCTGGAGGCACCTGGAATAAAAGGCAGATTAAACCAGAAAACATTATACATGAGCTATTTTAATGGATTTGTAGCATCCAGAAATAAGGAAGAGAAAGAGACCCCCTTTACTCTGGATTGACCAGGCCCCACCTTGAGATGTAGGTTTGATTCAGGTCCCAGCACTGGATCTAATGACAGCGAGGTATCCAGAGGGCAGCCAGCAGTGGTAGAGGGTGGAGGAATCCTGAAAATGGGTACACCCATGAATATGGTATACCTTCAAATCTCCAACATGGCTACTTCCAGGCAGAGGGAACAGTCAAGTCCTGCAGACCCTTAGAGGGTGGAGCTAGTGGCTGTCATGTGGTGGGGGGCAGTTATCTCCATGACAACCTTCACCAGCAGAAGGCCCTAGATGGACCTAGATGATCATGGCAATGGTCATGGGAGGTGTGCATGTGGGAGCTGAACAGCCTGTTGAGCAGGAGTTGGGAGACCGTGTTGAATGGGGCTCCAGGACTCCATGGAACCTGGTCAGCCTGAGAATGCAGGAATCTGAGTGCATCCTCTTGGCATAGGATTGATGGGCACTTACTTCTGTCTTGGCAGTGCCGGCATGACCCATACCGCCTGCTGCGGTATGACCTGGACAGCTCTCTGCAGAAGGACCCACCCCTGCTGGTGAAGAAGTATGCTGTGGTGCCAGGGATGGTTCTGGTGAGCTGGGGCCAAGGGGGGCACTCACTGCCAATTGCCTGCCAACAGCCCCTGTCTCCCACAGCCCCTACCTTTGTGGAATCACAGATATGGGAGGGAGAAAGAGAGAGGGTCTGTGAGATCTGAGGCCCAGAGAGCAGAAGGCCTGACTGAGAGTCACCCAGCTTATAGAGTCAGGGCTGGAGTCCAGTCTCCTGTTCCCAGCCTGACCCCATCCATCCCTCATCCTGGAAGACTCAAGGGAGCAGGGCACACCTAACCTAGAGAACCAAATTCTCTTCATCTGGTTTTTTTGCTTTGTTTTGTTTTAGAGATTGATTGATTGATTGATTGATTAGAGAGAGAGAAAGAGCATGAGTGGGAGAGGGACAGAGGGAGAGGGGGAGAGAGAATCCTCAAGCAGACTCCCCACTGAGTGAGGAGCCCCATGCAGGGCTCAATCCCAGGACCCTGAGATCATGACCTGAACCGAAATTAAGAGTTGGACATTTAACTTACTGAGCCACCCAGGCACCCCCCTCTTCATCTGTTTCTAAGTAACTTTTTACTAAAAACAGGGCATTGTAAAAAATATATATATTCATTGTAGAAAGTTTAGAATATACAATTTAGAGGGGTGCCTGGGTGGCTCAGTTGGTTAAGCATCTGCCTTCGGCTCAGGTTGTGATCTCAGGGTCCTGGGATCAAGCCCCACATTGGGCTCCTTGCTCAGCGGGGAGCCTGCTTCTCCCTCCGCCTGCCACTTCCCCTGCTTCTCTCTCTCTCGCACTCTCTCTCTCTCTCTGTGACAAATAAATAAATAAATAAATAAAATCTTAAAAAAAAAAGAATATACAATTTAGAAAATAATGACTTCCCCGTATTACCCAGATTGCCTTATGCAGCAAGTATGTACTGGGCACCTGCTAGATTCAGCACAATTGGAAGCTCTGGGGCACACCCCTGCTAACATTATGGCCTCTGGCTTTTTTAGTCTTTTTTCTGACTTTGGGGGTACTGCTTTTTTAAATTGTTATTTTAACCACTGCATAAGAATCTGACATTTGATTTCTCTACCTATGAGCCTTTTGTTGGACATTTAGGTTATTTCCATGTTGGCCGGGCAGGGGTAGAGGGGACATACCAAATAACACTCTAATGGATATCCTTGCACAAAAATCTTTGGACACGTGTCTACTTGCTGGAGACAGACATTAGAGGGTGGGGGTTCAGAGAGCAGTAGGACAAGATCCCTGCCCTCCAGAGGCTCCCATCCCATGGGACCAGTTGATCAGTGCATAGGGATAAGTGGTCCAGTCAGCTGTAGGTGGGTGTGGTGGGGCCCTCTGAGCAGGAAGAAACCCTTCCAGCCCCAGGGCTCTGGAGCGCTTGTGTGTGAAGTGGCATCTGAGCAGGTGGGCCAGCAGGGGGCAAAGGTTGGGATGGTGGGGCTGCCATCTGACTTGGGAGGACTTGATGGGGAACAGGCTCAGCCACACTTCCCTGGGCGGCTTCGGGAGGGCAGCACCCTTCCCCCCACTGCTGAAACCATCAGAGAAAGGCCTGGCTTCTGGCACAAGCTCTAAGAGCCCATGGCACTGGCCTGAGATTCAGTGCTGGTGTGCTGAGGGCCTCTCCCGCCATGTCCTTCCTGTGTGTCTACAGATGTTCGCAGGGGGGAAGCTCCTTTTTGGTGGCTGCATTTTGAATGGATATGGCTTTAGCAGGCAGAATCTGCTGAAACAGATCTTTCAGGCTCAACAAGACTGCAAGATGGGCTACTTCCTGCCAGACAACTACAAATTTAGGTAAAACAGGAAAAACTCAGGATGCAGGGGCAGGCATGGGGTGGGAGGAGACCTTGCTCTGGAAGGGACACTGGTGGGGAAAGAAGCTGGCAGCAAGCAGAAGACTTCACAGGTGGCAAGGGGGAATGAGGCCATGTTGTTGGTTTCTCTGGGACACAAGTTGGGGGAAAGGTCCCTCTTGGAGAAAGGGGGACACGGGATGGTTTGCACAGTGCTGGTTTCTGGGGCAGGGAGGCTCATGAAGACAGGTTTGGGTAGGGGTCCTAGGGACACCTCCACCTTTTTCCCCATCACACCCCATCCCAGTCCTGCTTCTCTGTTTACCAGCAGGGCCACGTAGACAAGGGTTCCTCAGGAAGTGAGCTCAGACCCTTGTGAAGGGAAATGGGGTGGCGCTGGCTTAAGACTGCCTCTTGGCCACTGACTGCAGGTTTTTCAACCAGGTGATGCCCATCTATTGAGTGCCTCCCAGGCCTAGCTTGGGTGAGATGAACAAAGGTTGGTCTCTTGGCTCAAGAAGCATGCAGCCTGGTCCAGGGAAGGAGCCCACAATTTATGACATTGCTAGAGCCTATGTTAGGAGTGGATTCTGGAATGCCTGGGCTGTACAGTGCAGTGTAAACCTTACTGGGTCAGGGGTCCCAAGACGAGGCGGGAGCCCCAACTCTGCTCTTTATAAGCCAGGGGTCCATTTGCCTCCCTAATCCTCATTGTCTTCACCTTTAAAATGAGGATGGTAAATCCCACCTCTTATGAAAGTGTGTTTGCCGAAGTGCCATATAAACCACAATGAGGAGCAAACACACCAAAGGCCAAAGCATTGCCTGCCTGTGCACAGGGGCTCCCTCTGCCTGCACCCCTAGCACGCTGAGTCGACAGCAACCCAACCTGTTCCCACCAGGCCCCTCAGCTTTCTAGGAGTCCTGACGCCAATTTCTCCCCAGCGCACTGAGTTTGAGCTGTGCCAGAATGTCTGCCTGACCCTAAACAGGTTCCTCTAGAAGGAACCATAGAGGTCACACCCTGACCCCAGCATCCTAGACCGCTTAGTAGAGAAGGCAGGATCCCCAGGAGCCCCGGGGACATCAGGAAGGGCAGATGCTGCCAGGTGCAGAGAAGAAAGTCATTGAGACCCCACTGCTGAAGACTCAAGGAGGGCTTGGGGGTCCTTCAAGACCAGCTAGCTCATTGACAGTCCCAGGGAAAAAGGGAAACGGAGGCTGTGGGTCTGCTCAGGTTCAAGAAAGAACGATGGGGAGGATGCCATCCAGAAGGCCCAAACTGAAGATGAGCGGCGGAGGCCACTGGCAGATGCCAAAAACAGCAAGCAAAGGCATTTCAAGAGACATTTAATGGATGGGGTGCTTGTGGGTGTGGTAGATGCGGAGTGAGAGGCCAAAACCAGTTACAAGGAGATGTAGCTCTTCATTTGGCTGCCACTGTCCTTGCAAGGACCGTTTACCCTCTCTGCCTCAGCTGCTTTGTCTGTAAAGCAAGAATGAGCAGTTTTCATTGCCCTGGGTTGTGCGGATTAGATGAGTTAGGTAGGTGAGAAATTCTGGCACATCACAAACATTTATTGAGAGGTTATAAGTTACAGTTGTTAGTGCTGTTATTATTGCTAAAATGAATTCTAGGCTCCTAATTTGTTACATACAAGGGTTCTGAAAGGACTTCATGCTTACAACAGATTTCAGTAAGTTTTTGAGGAATGGTGGGGAGAGAATCAGCAAACTACCCACACACAAACACAGACACACACATACAGACACACACACAGATGCACACAGAGACATGCACACAGACACACTGAGACACACAAACACACAGATGCACACACAGACAAAAACACACACAGATACACACACAGACACACACATTCATGCACAGTCTAGGTTTTTGAAAGTGGAAGGGGGAGGATTCCTGAGATTATAAACCAGTAGGACTCCTCTTAATTCTAGAATGGCCTATTAGGTTGGCAGTTTGAAAGCACTTAGAGAAAAAAAGGAATGGAATTTGACAAGAAAATGTTGCCATAACAACAGCTCTTTTATCTACATAAAAGCTTGAGGTGAAAGGAACCACCTCAAGCTCAGTGATGTAAAACCACACAGCCATTTCCTATTATTGTCTCTGAGGGTCTGGGGGCTGATGGGGCTCAGCTAGGTAGTGCTTGCTTGGGGTTTCTCATGTGGTCACGTCAGAAGATGACAGTGGCCAGAGTCATCTCAAAGACTTGCTCATTCCCATACCTGGCCATCCATGCAGACTTTCAGCCAGAACACTTACCACCTGGCTTATCCGTGTGGCCTGGGCTTCCTCAGACATGGTGGGTGGCTCAGTTCCAAAGCAAGTGTCCTGAGATGCAGCCAGGTGGGACCTGTGTTGCCTCCTAAGTCAGGTAGCATCACCTTGCACTGCACATGAGTCCCTAGGACCAGCCCATATTCAAACGAGGGGAATGAGACCACACCTCTTGATGGGAGGAGTGTCAAAGAATTTTTGGACGTGTTCTACAGCCAGCCACTGGTCCGATTCCTCTTCCAGCAGGGTAACTAGAATAGGAGTGAGACATGCTGTCGGCCTAGAATAACTTCAAGGAAGACACTGGGTGAGATCTCTTGATGTCCTTACGAACAAGATGGTTGGATGAGGCTCAAGCAGATGCTTGTTCGGCCAAGTGATCACCAGCAAGTGGTGATTAGCCTGAAGGGCAGACCTCTGTGTTTGGCCTGTCCACTTTTCCCCTAAATATGTAACTTGGATGTGTTCGTGGAAGGCTGATCGATCAGTTGTGCCCTAGGTGGGGAAGGATGACAGAATGGAGGTTCGCAGGAGGCTCAGCCGCCAAGCAGTGGTTTGGGAGGTTTATGGTCAGTGGATATGGAAAGTGCCAGCATGACAGAGCGCCATGCTGAAAAACAACCTAGAAGTCAGCGCTGTCGGTGTAGCCCAAGGGAGATGCTCTTTCTGGAGTTCTAGTGTTTTCATTTCTGGGTCCTCTGTTACAAGAGGGGGCTGGCAGACAGCCTCACATTCACAGCTAGTGGGGGGGCCCTCACTGTCTCTGGGCGGGAATCATTTCTTCCTTGCCAGAGTAGACTTCCGATCTGCTTGGTTCTGTACAGCTCTAGTGGGAGGACTCGAGGCAGGGAGCTGAGAGGGAGAGGATACAGGTCTGCAGAGTAAATGCAGGGAAGTGGGCAGAGCTGGAGGACAGCTCCAGAAGGCCTGCGCTGCTCACTGGGCACTCAGAGGAGCCAGCCGCAGAGACAGCTGTGGGTTGGGAAGGGCTGAAGGTCTCTCTGTACCTGTTAAGCCGGGTGTCCTGCATCACACGGCCCACCTCCCTTCTCTTTGTGTCCTTTGCTCAGCCCCAGGGCCTGGCACATAGAACCCCCTGGGGACATGTTCACTGAATGATGACCCCGAGCTGATTTTATCCCTGGGAGGCAGAGGTCAGGTCAGACTGAGGAAGGGCTGATTGACAGAGGGTCTACTGATAACCAGTTGCCATGGTCCTCTGGCCGCTCCTCATATACCTCCTGTGAGGGAGGCTCCTCTCCCCAGAAGCAGCCCTCGATTTTAACCCAAAAGTCATGCCCCTCCTACTGCCTGCCCGGGCTCGTGCTCAGCACTGGGGATTTGGAAGTGAACATGATCTCTACCTGCTTTACCTTGGCCAATCCAAAGACGCAGAAATCGATAAGAAAATGAGTAAAGGGAACTAATCATTAGAGGAATGCAAGTCAAAACCACCGTGAAATACCACCTCATACCCATTAGGATGGCTACTATCAAAAAAACAAAAACAGCACGTTTTGGCGAGGCTGTGGAGATACTGGAAGGCGCGTGAGCTGCGGGCGGGGATGTGACACGGCGTGGCCACTGTGGAAACAGTTACACAGCGTTATGATTCAACAATTTCACTTGTGGGTAGCTACCTAAAAGAGCTGAAAGTGGGGTTTCAAAGAGATATTTGTACACCTGTGTTCATAGCAGCATTATTCATAATATCCAAGAAGAGGACGCAACCCAAGTGTCCATCAGTGGATAAACGGATAAAAAAAAAATGTGTTCTGTGCATACAGTGGAATATTGCTCAGCCTTAAAAAGGAAGGAAATCCTATCACAAGCTACAACATGGATGCGCCTCAAGGACGTTATGCTCAGTGAAATGAGCCAGTCACGAGAGGACAAACACCGCATGATTGCACTTACATGAGGACCACAGAGGAGTCAAATGCACAGAGACAGATAGGGTGGTGGCTGTCAGGGGCTGGGGATGGAACAATGGGCAGCTGGTATTTAATGGGGACAGAGTTTCAGTTTGGGAAGATGAAAAAGTCTGGCGGTAGATAGTGGTGATGGCTCTACAGCAATGTGAATGTACTTAATGCCACTAAAGTATGCATTGGAAAATGGATAAATGTTATGTTCTGTACTTTTAACCACAACTTAAAAGTGGGGGGTTAGGGAAGATGCTCTGTGGGTGCTTTTAGCTGAGGGAGGGGGAAGGAAAGGGGCTGTTTTCCCCTGTTAGCGAGCTCCCAGGGCGAGGGCTGATTTGGTCTTCAAAGCCCACCCTCTCTGCTCTGGTAACACTGGTCCCATTCTCCATCCGCCCAGGGCCAGGCAGAGGAGACGGTTTCCCCAGCGGCCAGTACGTTTCATTTGTCAACAGCCCCAGGCCTGGTGGAGGGCCTCACCTGGGGACACTGCTGATGCTCCCCACATCCTGGTCACCCTGACTCTCTCATCTTGTAACCTGCTATTGGAAGCTCTCACCTAGGGGTGCTTTTCCAGTGCCCCACTCGGATGGATTCCCATTTCTCCATTTACCTGTGCTTTGAGTCCCTAGGAAGTGCTGAGCTGTGACCCATGTGGGGGTGGGGTGGGGTGGGGCGTGGGGACAGGAGTAAGAGTCCTTAGCACCACCATGGTGCTCAGGAAGTCTCAAGAGACCCACTCCCAGAATCTACTTTCCTACCACCTTTGTCCAAATGGGACCAAAGGGGACAGGGGAGCCAGCTCAGTCCATACCTCCATTTTAAATTTTTCTAGCGTTTTCAAAATGATGGAAGATGCCCTCCTCTCCCCTCCCCCCTGCTCGTCTCTTGTCCCCAAAATGCCTTGCCCTCAAGCAAGTGGCATAGCAGGGGCTCAATAAATACGAAGAAACAATGAAACAACAGGGCCTGTCCTGTCTCTGTATTCATTAGTTTCTTAAGACTCCTGTAACAGTGGTCCACAAACTGAGTAGCTTAAACTGAAATATATTATGTCATGGTTCTGGAGGCCAGAGACAGAGGTGTAGGCAGAGAAGTGCTAGGGTGCTAGGGAAGGCCTTGCTCCAGGCCAGTCTCCTGGCTTCTGCTAGTTCCTTGGCTTGTGGCAGCATTATTACTCCAGGCTTCACGTGGTGTCCTCCCATCTGTTTATCTGTGTCCACATTACCCCCTTTTTTTATAAGGACACCAGGTATGTTGAATTAGAGGTCCACCCTACTCCGGTATAACTTCCTCTTGACTCATTACATCTGCAGTAATCCTATTTCCAAATAAGGTCACATTCTAGGGTACTGGGGGTTAGGACTCCACCAACCTTTGAGTTTGGGGAGGGGGACACAAGCAGCCCGTAAGACTCTACATAATGGCTTATTTCCTTGGCCTCCTGTGCTCTCTCCTTTGCTCACTTACGGAGCCCTCCTGCCCCACCGGTGGTCAGTGCTGGGTGCACAGATGTCACTGACATAGAGTCAGGGTGACTCCAACCTTAAACAGAGGCCAGAAAAAACAAGCTCCAGGGAGTCTCTGGGTCCCCAGGGGTCAGGCTCTCCCTTTACCCACCCTGGGGAGGAGAAACCCTGCGCTCTTTTCTCTATTGGAGCTGGAATGCTAAATGGCAGTACCAAGCAGGGGCTACTTACTCGGGGCCCCCTCTGGCTGTGCCTCTGCTGAGCCTTGCCCTCCCTTCCCTGCCTCCCCTGCAGCATTCCAACCTATATCCCAGTCCTGGAAGACCCCGACTCAGCCAAGAAAGCAGTATCGGCAGACATCCAAGAAAGCTTCTCCTCGTTGGCCATGGGGGACAAGATGGAGGAGTCCCCTCCTGAAGCTGAGAAGAAGTAGGTGGCCACCCCAGCCCCAGGGCTGAGGGGCCCTCCTGTGATCAACAGAATGGGCATGGCTCACAGCAGGGCCCCTGGCTCTGCCACAGGCCACAGAGTTCATGTGGGGCTAAGTAGCTTTGGGCAAGTCACTCCTCCCCGCCCCGGGCGTGGGTCATCTCCAACCATCCCTGATATCTGGCCCATTTAATCAATACCATGTCTAGCTGGGCAGCAAGCCTGCTCCCGGAGCTGCAGGCAGTGGTCTGGGTGGTGGAGATTGAGACCTTTTGTAGACTTTGCAGTGAAACCCTACAACCCAGACCCTCAGTCTGAGAACGGTAGAGACTGCCTGCCGTCTCCCTGCAAGAAACCTTCAAGACCTGCCAAAAGTCCACTAACTTGGCCATGTTAACTGAAGCGAATTACGTATTCTGCAAGAGTGTAAAAATCACCCAATTCTCCTGAAGATAGAAAAGCAAAATTGTGAGCACCTAGAAAGGTCACAGGTGCCTCTGGGTCCCCCAGGTTGGAGCAACACCCAGAGGGCTTCAGCTGTGCATGGCGGAGGGCCAAGTGCACTTCTGCTCAGGCCAGGGCAGGGCTCTGAGCGCTGTCCACACCAGTTCTCTCCACCCATTTCCCAGCATTTGCTTCTCTCTATTTTGATTTTTAGAGTGAAACCACCTGAAGTGGATCTGCCTGTTCTCAGCAAAGCCAGGAGGGGCAGTAAGAAGGCGGTCCCCTGGAAAAAACAGGCCTTCAAGAGATGATGCTGCCCCTACGGCTACCCAGAGCTCCAAGCCTGGACACAGCTCCTCTCACATCCACCCCAGCCCTGCCTCCCAAGCCTCCCACCCCCTTTCTCTGAGCCTCTGCATAATAAATAAGCGTGCCTCCAGCATCTGGTTGAGGCCATGGGATAGGCTGGCTCCTACAAGGCCCCCCCACAGCCCTGTTCTAGGCTGAGTCTGTGGAAACCAGAGCTTCCTCTGTGACCATTTAAATCAGCCAGAAAATCCCACATTCCCAAGGAAAGAGATGTCCCACTCCAAGGGGGCCAAGCCAAAGGGTATATTAACCCTGGGGAGGTCGTGGATGAGACTAAATTGTGCCCTCCTACCCTTAACAGGGTGGAAAAGGGCTCTGCTTCTGGCCCAGATGGATAAGAGGGGATGAGAGCGAAGAGGGAGGAGAGAGACAGAGAAGGAGAGAAGGAACAGATGAAAGACAAGATGGAGGGAGAGCTGGAGAGCCACTAAGAAGTGGGCCAGGGGAGGACTGAGGGAGGAGGAAACTAGGGAAGAGGGAGAACAAGGGAAAGGGTCACAGAATGAGATGAAAAAGATGGTGACAGGCCACGCCCAGGGGCCCCTTGGTGGCACCCTGAAAGCCAGAGCGCCTGTGGCCCCCAGTGTGTTAATGTCCCCCTGTGCCCAGCCTCAGTACCCTTTGGTGGATTAGACACCCCTTCCTGAGCTGACAGGCCTGAAGAGTCCTCCCCAGCATCAGGGACCCAGAGATGGCAGCCCCCTCTCCACCTCTCATGTGCTGACTACCCCCTGGTGGTAGTCACCAGCTCTGGGTCTGTTTGTCTGAGGTTCCCAAGAGCCACTTCCCAGAGCAGGGCCTGGACCCCAGAGGGTCTGCCTGGTTCTCCAAACTTGGAAAAGACTTCAGGCCCTGATCTGTGGGCAGTGTTTGGTGATGTGCTCTATACTTAACTACTTCTGCCCCTTTGGAATAGATGCTTTTTTCAATTTGAATTTTTATCCTTTGTATCATTCAAAGGCTTGTTTTGAATTATACATTTATTCCCCTAGAAATGGATTTGAAATGGCATGCTATGTTCTTAAGCTTGCATCTCTTGATACGTAAGGGCTTGATATTTGCTAGGGGTCCTGGGCATCTAACTACTCTTCCCCCCACACCGCCCCTCTGAGCACAAGGGCATACAAGGATTAGAAGGCAAGGGGGAGCAAATTCCACCTCTGTCCTGGCATGCAGGCACCCTCCAGCCCCTCAGGCAGGACTCTGGTAAAGACTGGAATGGAGACACTGGCCCTCCTACCTTCTTCCCTGAATTGAACCCTTGGGCCTGCATGTTAAGTCATGTACTTCAGAAGCTGCGTGCACAGGGACCACAGAACTGTCTCTAAAGGGCAGGCACCAGCCCAATTCAAGGTGCTTGCCACACTGAAAATTTGCCAAAAATGAGCGGACTTGAGCAGGGATGTCTCTCACTGGTGAAATGGGGCCCAGTGAATGTCCAGTGCTACATAATCAAATTGTCTCTTGAGGAGGAGGGAGAAAAGAAGGAGCCTCTTTGTCCACAGAAACATCAGGAGAGGGGCATAAGGCTTCAACCCCCGACAATGTCCCCAGCAAACCAGGTATTATGGGAAGATGTGAAATTATCTGAAAGAGTCATAAACTCTTGTCCGACTACAGCAGCTAGACTTTTCTTTCAAGCTCCCTCCTGTCATCTTCTTCCTTGGATTAGGGAGGTCCAAGGCTTTCTAAAGCAAAAAGGTGTAGCATGACTCAAGGGGACACTCCAGAGATGGCAAACACACAACATACCTGCTTCTCCCCCCGGGTCCTTGCAGACATCATTAATCAATCACAGCACTTGGAACTCAAGTGATGCTTCAGAAAACATCTTTAGCACAAAGGTCCAAACTGCCAATTAACTACCAATCTTTGCCATCCATGGAGTAGTCCTCTCCTCTACCTGGGCCTCAGTTTTTTGAAAGATTTCTTGGGGGAAGTGAGGGTAGAATTAGAGCCAGAGCCTAGAGGATAGGTTTTGTTAGGAGGCCTTGCTGTGTGCTATTTGTGCCAGCAGGAAAGTAAGGAGTGGCCCAATTACTCACCTCCTAGATACTCAGTCAATCAGGGGGCCACTTAATGGTCAGTAGCCCCAGGGTCTATAAGAAATGGGAACAGGATGCTCTTATCACTGAGCACTCTTTCCCCAATTCTTGTTCAAGTTGCCCCAGTAGAGGGCCCAGGAAAGGGGAAGACTATATCATGAATAGACTCAAAGAAAATTAAAACTGGAAGGAAAGCCAGTCAGCATATGGTTGCATTAGGCAAAGTCCCTGGTGCTGAATCCATTCTTTCTCCTCCACCCAGGGCCAGAGGAAGAGGGAACCAGGCAAGACAAAAATCAGACTTCCATTTCCAACAATAGTATGGATTAAATGGCCTGAAAAAAAAAAATCACATTGCAAAACACATAGAAATGTTGAATAACATAAATCAAATATCCTTTTAATGCATACTGGAGCTCACAAGGTAGTAAGGACAATCTATAGGTGCTGAAAAGAGGACTCAGGAAGCCAAGTATTAAGCAAGCATTAAAACCACAGCTGTCCTGAGGCTGTCTTGTTAATCTCAGTGACCCAGAACCTGGGCTTTAATGGTTGTAGAGAGACATGAGAAAAAACCTTGGGCCTGAACAAGACACCAGACTTTAAATAAGACTCCTAAATATAAATCTGGGACCCTTGATACACACAAAATGACAAGGGAATTTGAATGTCTTAGCCTTAGAGAAAAAATGTTTTGGACCTAAATGTGAATGTATAATCCAGGTCTGCCTTCAGAGAGATTTGGGGTTTAAATATACGTACATGCTGTCTTTGAGGTCTGGGAACCCCTCAGAATGCTTGGTGGAAGCAAACAAATCCTCTCTGATGATGATCACTCTCAACCTAGACTTCACAGGATTCCCACAGAGATAATCCAATTGAGCCTGAGCTCACAATCCAAAATTTAAAAGTGTAAGCCAAAGCAAATGAAAATATCAAACATTAAATTAGACATCCAAGATTTTGGATATTGGACTTCTCAGACAATATAAAATGAATATTTTCTTAATGTTTAAATATGCAAAAGAAGGAACTGAAAACATAAGCAAAGAACAAGATATAACTAAACAAAAAAGAGATGGCCTGAATTTTGCTTCCAGACATGTTGGAGTGGGTCTCTTGAAAAATAATAAGGCAAGAGAAACAAAGTTCTACAAATCCCCAGGTTTCTCTCAGAGATACTTTCTGGATCATGGTGCAGGGAAGGAGAATTCAAGCAGAATATGATAGTATTGCTGAACTGAGGAGAGAGATCAGAATTTGGGGAGACGAGTGGTGATTGGAATTTGTGGAGCAGGGTATCAGAGAAGAGAGAGTTATGCAGAGAGAACCCTCAAAATCTGTCTAGGGGTCTCCTTGAGTCTTCAGCTGAATGCTAAACTGCACATGTTTAGGGCATGGCTTCATGAGACCAGGTAAAGAAATACAGGGGAGCTGTGAAGTGACAGTTCACAGATGGTTGGGAGACGTTCAAGTTCCAACCAGTCAGAAGTAGACACATGGGCCAGTAACTTCTTTGACATCAGCCATAGCAACTTCTTTCTAGGTATGTCTCTTGAGGCAAGGGAATCAAAAGCAAAAACAAACCATTAGGACTACATCAAAATAAAAAGCTTTTGCACAGCAAAGGAAACAATCAACAAAATTAAAAGGCAACCTACAGAATGGGAGAAAGTATTTGCAAAGGACATATCTGATAAAAGGTCAGTATCCAAAATATATAAAGAACTTATAAAACTCAACACCCAAAAAACAATCTAGTCAAAAATGGGCAGAAGACATGAACAGACATCTCTCCAAAGAAGACATACAGTCGGCCAACAGACACATGAAAAGATGTTCATTGTCCCTTACCATCAGGGAAATGCAAATCAAAACCACAGGGAGGTATCTCCTCACACCTGTCAGAATGGCTAAAATCAACAACACAAGCAACAACAGGTGTTGTCAAGGATGTGGAGAAAAAGGAACCCTCTTGCAATGCTGGTAGGAATGCAAACTTGTGCAGTCACTGTGGAAAACAGTATGGAGGTTCCTCAAAAAGTTAAAAATAGAACTTCCTTATGATCCAGTAATTACACTACTGTGCATTTACCCAAAGAATACAAAAACACTAATTCAAAGGGATACATGCTATAGCAGCATTATTTACAATAGCCGAGATAAGAAAGCAGCCGAAGTATCCATCAATTAACGAACAGATAAAGAAGATATATATATTCAACAGAATATTATTCAGCTATAAAAAATGAAATCTTGCCATTTGCAATGACATGGATGGAGCTAGTATAATGCTAAGCAAAATAAATCAGAGAAAGACAAACACCATGCAATTTCACTTGTGTGGAATTTAAGACATAAAACAAGCAAGGGGGGGAGGGAGAGAGAGAGAGAGACAAGAAACAGACTCTTATAGAGAACAAACTGATGGTTACGAGAGGGAAGGTGGGTGGGGGGTTGGGTTAAATAGGTATGGAGATTATGGAGTACATTTGTCATGATAAGCACCAGGTAATGTATGGAATTGTTGAATCACTAGATTGTATACCTGAAACTAATATAACTAATTTTAACTAACTGAAATTAAAAACTTAAAAATCCCTCCCCAAAAAAAGGAGAGACCTGGGCCTTTCAGTGAAAACCCCAGAAAAGCCAGTCCATATGAGTAGAGATAAGCTAGTCTTGGAGTAAAGGCTAATCTAGACCCTCCCTAGTAAAATTTAAAAACAATTCTTGACAAAACTATAGGGACAGAAAAAAATAGATGAGGGGTTACCTGGGGTGGGGATGACTACAGAGGGCATGAGGGCATTTGGCAGAGGCAGGGGGGTGATAGGATTATTTTATGTCTTGATTACAGCAGTGGATACCTGACTGTATACATTTGTCAAAACTCACAGAACTGTTTTCCATATTTGATAATAAGAATCTCAATGAATCTTAAGCAGGATAAACACAAAGGAAACATCATCCAGGTACATCATAATCAAGTTGGTGAAAGTTGATGTTAAAGAGAAAATCTTAAGAAGAATCACAGACTCATTATATACTGAAGAAAAAAATATGAATGCTAATTTCTCCTCTAAAATAATGCTAGTACTAAAAAAGCTAACCTACAAATTTTATATCTAGTAAAAATATCCTTCAAGAATGAAAGCAGGGCGCCTGGGTGGCTCAGATGGTTAAGCGTCTGCCTTCGGCTCAGGTCATGATCTCAGGGTCCTGGGATCGAGTCCCGCATCGGGCTCCCTGCTCCTTGGGAGCCTGCTTCTCGCTCTGCCTCTCTCTCTCTCTCTCATGAATAAATAAATAAAATCTTAAAAAAAAAAAAAGAATGAAAGCAAAAAAAGTAAAAATACAGTAAATGTGAGTGAGTTAAACTCACCAATCAATAGGGACTCTCACATACAAAAACTTGTAAACAGATGTTCATAGCATTATCCAAATGTCCATCAACACATGAATGGATAAACAAAATGTGGTACAGCCCTACAGTAAAATATGATTTGGCCATAAAAAGGAATATAACACCAATACATACTGTAATGTGGATGAACCTTGAAAACATTATGCTTAGTGAAAGAAGCCAGACACAAAAAGCCATATATTGTATGATTTAATATATATTAAATGTCCACAGCAGGCAAATCTCTGGAGACAGAAAGTAAATTAGTGGCTGCCAGGGAATGGAGAGGAGAAGACTGCTTGAAGGGTATGTGGCTTCATTTTTGCGGTGATGAAAGTGTTCTGGAATTAGACAGTGACGTTGTTACATAACATGAATATGCTGAAATATACTGAATTGTATACTTTAAAATGGTTACATTTGTGGGACGCCTGGGTGGCTCAGTTGGTTGAGCATCTGACTCTTGGTTTCGGCTTAGGTCGTGATCTCATGGGTCATGGGATCAAGTCCCATGCTGGACTCCTCACTCAGCGGGGAGTCTGCTTGAAGATTCTCTCCCTCTGCCCTCCCCCACTCTCTCTCTCTCTCTCTCTCTCTCAAATAAATAAATAAATCTTTAAAAGAGTTTTTTAAAAAATGGTTAAATTTTGAATTTTATCTCCATTCTTTAAAATCCATAAACCATTGCTGAAAAAATTTTAAACACTTAAGTAGATACACCATTTCATGTATTACAAGTTTCAATTTATATAGAAATGCAAAAGACCTAGAATAGCCAAAAAAATTTTGAAAAAGAAGAACAATATTGGAGAATTTATACTACAGATTTCAAGATTTACTATAAAGCTACAGGAATTAAGACAGTGTGGTATTGGCAGAAAAATAGACATATAGATAAATGGAATAGAATAGAGTCCAAGATTAGAATCATGTACAGATGATCCAACTGATGTTCAACAAAGGAAAAGGTAGTCAGCAGAGAAAGTCTTTTCAACAAATGGTGCTGGAACAACTGAATATCCGTATGGGAAAAAAATTAGAACTTATCTTTACCTCTCACCATTCTCAATAATTAATTCAAAATGGATCATAGATCTTAAGAGCTAAAATTATAAAACTTCTGGAGAAAATATTTGTAATTTTAAGGCAGACAAAGATTTCCTACAACAATAGTAAAAAGTAATGAAAAGAAAAATAATGGACTGGACTTCACCTAAGTCAAATACTTTTGCTCCTAAAAACAAAAACAAAAGCAAAAACAATACTTTCCAGAAAAAATGGTGCACCACAAACTGGGAGAAAAATACAAATTTCTAGAATAGCTAAAGATCACAAATCAATTAGAGGACAAACAAGTCTATTTTTTCTAACTAAGCAAAATATTTGAATAGACATTTTGTAAAAGAAGATAGATGACCAAAAAAAAAAAAAAAAATACCCCACACGACAAGATGTCTACCATCAGTCTTTTAAAGAAATGCAAATTAAAACCACAAGTGAGATACTACTAGACATCTATCAGAATGGCTAACAAAATTTAACTGAAAATGTAATAGCTACTGGCAAATATATGGAGCAACTAGAACTCTCGTACATTGCTGGTGGGAATGTAAAATGGTACAAGTACTTTGGAAGACACTTCAGTGATTTCTCATAAAGTCACACTTATATGACCAGAGGAAGAAGCCAGGTTGAGGAGCAGGCTGCAGACCCCATTCTGTGAGGTGTGCCTAGCAAGACTGGGATGGTTCAGCCTGAACCCAAAGCCTCAAGGAGTCTCAGTCACTGTCCCCATCTCTGCAGGGCTATCGCAGGGCTTGACTGTAAAAGAGATGTTATAGACAGGTTTCAGCATTTTTTCATTGAAATAAGATGAAGTCTCTTAGGCTGAAACCCAAAAACCGTAGTAAGAAATCTCCACGAGGACCACTTTGTCCAAAGATCAATGGGGCCAGAGCTAGAGCCATCAAGGTATCTGCTCCCTAGGATAGAAACATCCACTGAGAGTAATTCTAGTTTCTGCCAACATGGCAAACTGGCATGGACTTACTGGCTCCTTCCCTGCAAATCAACCCTGGAGAAACAGTAGCTGACATGATCAAGAAAATATGATCTCAAAGGCCAAAATAACTAATCATTTACTGCAAAAGAAAGACACTGAACAAGAAATACCATCTGAAGCAGAATTGTTGGTAAGATCAGAAAAAAAGTAAGCACAGTCAATATACCAAAGGAGACAAGGAAGTAGTTAAAATAAAGAACAGCACACATATGAGGTAAAAGCTGAAGAACCAATTAGTGGGTTGGAAGATCAGGCTGTGGAGCTCTCTGAGAAAACATCAGGAAAAGCTGACAGTGTATAAAATAGAAAAGAAACACTGAAAATGTGGAGGACAGAAAGAAGTGTGGATAACCCCAGATTATAAGAGTCCCAGAAAGGACAGAAAATAGAAATGGAGAAGGGGAACTACCTAAGAAATAACAAGGATTAATATGCCATAACTGAGAAAAATGAAAGACTTTGGAATGAAAGAAATCAGAGTGCCAAACAGAAGAGAGAAGGAAAAACACACCCAGACATAGTAGAGGGAAATTTGAGAAAATTTGAAAAAAGACCAGATAGAGTAGACCACCTAAAAGGAGTAAGGATCTGGCTAACATCAGATTTTTCACAGAAACACCAGATGCAAGAAGAATGAAGTAATCTTGTTTTAAAGAATCGGAGGTAAAATACTGTAAGGGTGGGGGTAGAGAAACTAAAGGGACATAACAGTGTGGTAAAGTATTTAGCTTTTTAGAAGGTAGAGTGGATATTGATATGGTTAAAAATTAATAGGAGACAACAGGTGGAAGAAGGCAGAGTGGGAAGCACACGAATCTATCTGGCCACCTGGGCCTGATGACTTCTGTGTGAATTCTAGCAAACATTTAAAGAGTTAATGCCAATCTTTCCCAAACTTCCTAACTCATACTATAAGGCCAGCATGACCCAAATACCAAAGCCAGACAAAGACACTACAAGAAAACTGCAGACTAATATTCCTTATGAACAGTAATACCTATCCTCCCTCAACAAAATACTAGCAAACAGAATTCAGCATATTAAAAGGATTATACACCATGACACCAAGTGGGATTTATTCCTAGAAAGCAAGGATGGCTTAAAATACAAAACTCAATTGGTGTGCCTAGGTGGCTCAGTCAGTGAAACGTCTGCCTTTGCATTGTGTCATCGTCTCAGGGTCCTGGGATGGAGCCCTACGTCAGCCTCCCTGCTGAGCAGGGAGTCTGCTTCTCCCTCTCCTTCTGCCCCTCCCCAACCCCTGCTTGTGTGCTCTCTCTCTCTCTCTCTCTCTCTATCTCTCTCTCTCTCAAGTGAATAAATAAAATCTTTTTAAAAAAATACAAAACTCAATGTAATACACCATAGAATGAAGAGGGAAAAAACTATGATCATCTCAAGGCAGAAAAAGCATTTGACAAAATTCAACACCCTTTCATGATAAAAATACTCACCAAACTAGGAATAGAAGGAAATTACTTCCACATAATAAAAGTCACATGTGAAAAACCCACAGCAAACATATTCCATAGTGAAAGATAGAAAGCCTTTCTTCTAAGATCAGGTACAAGGCAAGGATGTCTGCTCTCACCAGTTCTATCCAACATAGTACTGGAAGTTCTAGCCAGGGTAATTAGGCAAGAAAAATAAATAAAAAGCATCTAAATTGGAAAGGAAGAAGTAAAATTATCTCTGTTGGCAGATGATAAGATCTTATATGTAGAAAACCCTAAAAGATTCCACAAAAAGCTTTTAGAATTAATAAATGAATTCATCAAAGTACCAGGATACAGTGAACACACAAAAATCAGTTGCATTTCCATACACAATGAGCAATCTGAAAAGGAAATTACAAAAACAATTGCATTTACAATAGGAGCAAAAAGAGCAAAATACTTAGGAATTAACCAAGGGGGTAAAACACTTGTACAATGAAAGCTACAGAACATTGCTGAAAGAAATTAAAGACATAAATACATGAAAACACATTTAACATTTTATGGATTGGAAGATTTAGTATCACTAAGTTGTCAATACCCAAAGCAATCTAAGATTCAGTGCATCCCTATCAAAATTCCAATGACATTTTTTTCAAAAATAGAAAAATCCATCCTAAAATTGGTATGGAATCTCAAGGGACCCCTGAATAGCCAAAACAATCTTGAAAAAGAACAGCATTGAAGGACTCACATGTCTTGATTTCAAAACTTACTACAAATCTACAGTAATCAAAACAGTGGGGGGGGGGGGCCTGGGTGGCTCAGTTGTTAAACGTCTGCCTTCGGCTCAGGTCATGATCCCAGGATCCTAGGATCGAGCCCCACATCGGGCTCCCTGCTCCGCGGGAAACCTGCTTCTCCCTCTCCCACTCCTCCTGCTTGTGTTCCCTCTCTCATTGTATCTCTGTCTGTCAAATAAATAAAATCTTTAAAAAACAAAACAAAACAGTGTGGTATTGGCATAAGGACAGGCATACAGATCAGTGGAATAGAATAGAGACCCCAGCAATAAACCCTTGCATATATAATCAAGTGAATTTTGACAAGGGTGCCAAGACCATTCAATGGAGAAGGACAGTCTTTTCAACAAATAGTGCTGAGAAAACTGGATTTCCACATGCATAAAAGAATGAATGTGAATCCTTACCTAACACCTTATACAAAAATTAACCCAATATGGATCAAGGACCCAAATGTAAGACCTATAACAATAAAACTCCTAGAAGAAAACATAGGAGAAAATCATGACAACATTGGATTCAGCAGTGATTTCTTGGCTTTGATACCAAAGACACAGCAACAAAAGAAAAAGTAGACAAATTGGACTTCGTGAAAATTTTTTAAATTTGTGCATTAAAAGACACTATCCACAGAGTAAAATGGCAACCCACAGGATGGGAGAAAATGTTTGAGAATCATATATCTGATAAGGGATTAATAGCCACAGTATATAGAAAACTTCTGAACCTGATTCAGAATTGGACCAAGGATTTGAATAGTCATTTTTCAGAAGAAGATATACAAAGGAAAAAAATTGTTTTAAAAAAGAAGATATACAACGGGCCAGTGCTCACGTGAAAAGATGATCAACATCACTAATCATCAGGGAAATGCAAATCAAGACTATAATGAGATACCACCTCACACCCATTAGGATGGCTGCTATCAACAAAACAAACAAAACAAAAGAACCTAGAAAACAGCAAGAGTTGGTGAGGATGTGGAGAAATTGGGACCCTTGTGTACTCATGGTGGAAATGTAAAATGGTGCAGCTACTATGGAAAACAGTACGGTGGTTCCTCAAAAAATTAAAAATAGAATTACTAGATGACCCAACAATTTCACTTCTAGGTATACACCCAAAAGGATTGAAAGCAGGGTCTCTGAAAAAAACACTTATACATTCATGTTCATAGCAGTATTATTCACAAGAGCTAAAAAATGAAAGCAAACCCCAAGTATCTGTTGACAGATGACTGGACAATCAAAATGTGGTTTATACATACAATGGAATATTATTCAGCCTTAAAAAGGAAGACGATTCTGCAATATGCCTCAGCATGGGTAAACCTTGAGGACATGAAGCTGAGTGAAATGAGCCAGTCACAAAAGGACAAATACTGTATGATTCCACTTGTATGAGATCCCTAGAGAAGTTAAAACCATAGAGACAGAAATTAAGAACGGTGGTTGCCAGAGGCTGGGGAGAGTGGAGAATGGGAGTTACTGTTCAATGGGTAAGAGTTTCAATTTTACAAGATGAAAAGAATTATAGGGACGGATGGTGGTAATGGTTGCACAACAGTGTGAATGTATTTAATACCACTGACTGGACACTTAAAAACGCTTAAGATAGCAAATTCATGTGTATTTTATCTTTAAAAAATATGTTTAAAAACCTGCAGCAAACATTTTTCTTAATGAAGCCTCTTTAAATGCATTCTCTGTAAAGTCAGAAACAAGACAAGGGTACCACTGTCAACCCCACTATCCAAGAAATATAGGAAATCCTGAACACTCTACGGAAAGAAATAGTTCAGGCTATTATTCAAAATAGCAGAGACTGGGTGGCTTGAGCAACAAACTCACTTCTCACCGTCTGGAGCCTGGAAGTGGAGAGCCAGGGTACCAGCATGGTGGGGCTCCTGGTGAGGTCCTCTTCCGGGGCATGGCCTTTCCTGGGGTGTGCTCACAGAGAGTAATCCATCTCCTGTCTCTTCCTCTTCTTATAAGGACACTAATCCCAGCATGCGGGCCCCACCCTCAGGACCCCACCTAAACCTGATTGCCTCCCAAAGGCCCCCACCTTCAAATGCCATCCTGCTGGGGATTTGGGTTTCAACATATACATTAGGGGGGTGGGGACACAAACACACAAATGTTCAGTCCACAGCGAAGAGCTAGAAGGTTGTGAAAGGAAATTATAACGTTGTCAGTGTTGGCAGGTGGATTAATCATTTCTATAGAAAAGCCATCCAAGAATCAATAGACAAACTGGTAAGACTCCTGTGGATTCTCCGAGGTGCTGGACACAAGAACAACGCATCTAGTCAGTCAGAGAAGCAGTGGGCCAGGTTACAGGCCCAGCAGCTTGCGGGTCTGAGAAACAATGAAATCTCGAACAATGGCGAACAATGGCGTTAGTGCTAGGCGTGAACCGAGGCAGGAGAAAGCAAGAGTGCTTGCCCCAGAGAGGATGGAGCCCCTCTGCTGAGAGCCCAGGAGCTCTGCCCAAGGCCAGGAAGATACAGAATAAATTCGAGGCCAACAGTTGCTGAGCCCCCGACACCCCTCACCGAGAACCCTCAAGCAACTTCCCTCATCAAAAATCAAAGCTGGCTTCTCCTGCGTTCCCCTCTGGCTCATGCTTTGAGACTGTGGGCAAGTGACTAAGGTCTCCGGGTCTCCACTTCCTCATCTGTAAAGTGGGTATGATGACAATAAAAACCTCCAGGGATATGGGTGGATTAAATAAGATAATGCAGAGGAAGGGCTTAGCTGGTGCTTGCTAAACATGGATGAGAATAAGTATTTATTCCTAAGGCAGTTAAAGAGCCCCCACCTATCCACCCCCACACCAGCCTGCTGGCTGCCTCCCGGCCTCCAGTTCTATCAAGGGTTAAGGAGTTTGGCTGCTTGCCTAGGAGCAGGAATGAAGCCTCAGCCCCAGCAGCTTCTCCCTATCTGTAAGCAATCTCCTCCCGCCACCCAGCTCAGGCCTTCGGAAATGAAAGCCCCTCTAGGCTGAAGCTCCTCTGCTGGCTGCATCCTAATGACTTTCCCCAGGGAGGAGGTGGGCCCTCCACCCCCGCCCCACCTCCAGCCCCCCCGCCCCCGCCCCCGCAGCTTTCTCTTGCTTCCCTGGGTCTTGAGGCTACAGGGACCCGGGAGCTGCCCTGGAGCTGTCAGCTCGCATGTGGGAGAGAGATTGGGTTATTCCAGCTCCGGGCCCTGTGGAGTTGAGGAAAGAGAAATGGGGTGGAGGCGCACTAGGATGGGGTCCTGGAGCTGGGGAGTGCTGACAGTTTGGGGAGTACCGGGTCAGTGTGACCAGGCACCCTGGGTCTCAGAGAACCGATCCATCCTGCCATGGGTCTGCAGATTACGACCCATTTTGTGAGCTGTGAAATCCACTGCCTGGGTTGTGATCTGCATTTTAAAAAAGAGAACCAGAATAGGAAATAGAGTGCATTGCATATAATAAATTGACAAGCTTTATTTCCCTCACCGTGAGTATAGTGGCTAAAAACACAGACCCCAGAGCCCACCTGCCCAGCATGAGACCTAAAGCACATTAACCTTCAGGGCCTCAGTTTCCTTATCTGTCCATGGGGACAAGATCAGCATCCACATCCTGGGTTATTGTAAGGCCCAAAGGAGGGATACAGAAGAGCTCAGGGAACATGGAACCCCATGAGTACTGGCTCATTTTTTGTCCTCACACGCATTTTTCCTCCCTGGGAGTGTAGTCACAAAAGCTTCCTTGAAAGGATTTGAGGATTGGGTACCAGACCTGCTTACACAGAGAATTTGGGGTGCAGCCTTGGGGAGGGGGTTGTTGCTCTTAGCAAATTAGAAAGAGAATCCTGAGGGGAAAAAGGACAAGCCAGAGTCCCCAGAGGCAGGTCTGCATGTGCATAGCCCTGCACACTGTATACCACCTGCTGGCCTCCCTTGCCCCAGGGCGGACAAGTTGCTATGGCCGCCGGGATCATTGTGCCCATTTTGAAGATCAGAGTAGAGGCTCAGGGTGGAGGGCATTCTTTCCGGGGTCACTGGTGGCTGCAGGCCTGACTGTAGACACTGACCTGCGCTGGCTACTCAAGCCCGCCCCAACTGGGCTCTCTTTTGGGGGTGGGGGGTATGGAAATGATAGAAATCCCCCTAGTTTCCCAACAACTTGTCACCTGAAGGGAGGAAATAAACGCGGCGTCCCTTGTAGTTGTCCGTCCTCTGGCCCCGGGTTTGTAGGAGAATAAAGCATCACATGAAGGTAGTTCCCACACGGCATCCGAGTCTGCCAGGAGCCCGCCAGGAGCCCGCCAGGGTCCTACATCTCAGCTAGCACGGGCCTTTGCCAGGAGCAGTCCTTGCTCAGAGATTCCACTAACAGGGCCTCTGCTATGGCCGGGATGACAGCTCAGGGAAGAGCGGACCCTCACTGCGGCTGAGCTTGTCCCAGGATCCCAGTGATGACACTCAAATCTCTTGAGTGCTGGTGATGGGCCCTGCTGTGTGCTTGATCTGCATCTACACACCTGTCATGCCTGTTTTACAGGTGGGTAAGCTGAGGCTCAGAGGCTGAGGCAGCACCAAAAGGCAGGCTCCAGAGTCTGTGGGTGTAAGAACTGGGCCCCACGGCCTCGCGTACACAGTTGATCCTCACAGGAATCCTGGGAGGTAGGTGTTATAACCCTCTCCCGCTCAGCCATTCAACTGATTTTTAACGAGTGGCTATTATATGCCCGGCCTTGGCGATGTAATGGTGAAAGGACAGGCAGAGACTGACCCTCACTGGATTTATAAATGAGGAAACAATCCGTTCTTGTCCTCCTGCTGCGTGTCAGACCCCACACTTACCTGCGTTAGCTCATTGGATGCTCACCTCCATGCCTCCCACACTCATCTATCTCCCCCTTCCAAATGGGAAGCTGAAAGCTGAAAGAAGGCCTGGCCTGTGACCCCACAGCCAGTCTGTGGTGGAGCAGGATCGGATCCAGGAGTCCATGCCCCAGCGACTGCCTCACTGCCCTCAGAAATCCTCCCTGAGCTACCGAAGCCTGGCTGCTGGCTGGCCAGCCGAGCGTACAAGAGCCGACCCTGCTCCCTCTCTCCTCCACTCCATACCCTCTCTCTTCTCTCGCCATTGGGGCACCCTCCTCTCTGTCCTTCAAGCATGCCACTATCCGTTTCGCCCCAGGGCCTTTGCACAGCCATTCCCTCTGCCTGGAAGGCTCATTCCCTGGACCTTCACCTGGGCACCAACTTACTAAGGTGAGTCTCAGCTCCTCAGAGAGGCCCCTGCCCGCCCCACTCACGTTGTCCTCCACCTCCACCACCCCGGGCCTTGCCAGCACATCCCCTCTTTTATTTCCCTCTTGGTGCCCAGTACTACCTGGTTTTTGTTCAGTTGTGTATTGTCTGTCTCCCTAACGGGGATGCAGGTTCATGGGGCAGGGTTCAGATTCTAGTTCTAGCCCTACGATGCGGGATCGCCTTGGGTAAGTCACTTCTTTTCTATCAACCTCAGTTTCCTCATCTGTAAAATGGGTATACCAACACCTACCTCTCAGCAGCCTGGCGAGGGTGCCATGTGACAACGGTGTGATGTCTGGTGCACAGTAGCTGGGGATCACACAGTTGGTGGTGTTATAAAAGTGCACGGAACAAATAACCTAATTAAGAAATGGGCAAAGGAACTACTGGGTATTTACCCCAAAGATACAAAAGTAGGGATCCGAAGGGGTACGTGCACCCCGATGTTTATAGCAGCAATGTCCACAATAGCCAAACTGTGGAAAGAGCCAAGATGTCCATC